>NW_005361913.1:1250157-1304280 GCF_000412655.1 Myotis brandtii | reverse complement strand
GGCCCTGCTCTGTGTGTGACGGGGTAGAGCCATAACCTCCCCATCGGCCCTGCCCCGAGTGTGACAGTGGTGGCGCCCCAACCCCCCTGATGGGCCCTGCTCTGTGCATGACAGGGGGCAGTGCCCAACCCCCTGATTGGCCCTGCTCTGTGCGTGACAGGGGGTGGTGCCGCAACCTCCCCATCGACCCTGCCTTGAGTGTGACAGGGGGCGGGGGCCCAACCCCCCAATCGGCCCTACCCTGAGCGTGACTGAGGGTGGCATTGCAACCTCCCGATCCGCCCTGCTCTGTGCATGACGGGGCGGCGCCCCAACTCCCCAATCGGCCCTGCTCTGAGCCTGACCAGGGGCTGCACTTAGGGATTGGGCCTGCCCTCTGCCACCCGGGAGCAGGCCTAAGCCAGCAGGTCGTTATCTCCCGAGGGGTCCCAGACTGCGAGAGGGCACAGGCCGGGCTGGGGGACCCCCCTCCCCCCGCCCCCCGAGTGCACAAATTTTTGTGCACCGGGCCTCTAGTATTTAGATAACTTTCTTGAAATAAAAAATAAAACTTAGAGAAATGGAGAACAAATTGGTGGTTGCCAATGGGTAAGGACGGGTTCCAGGTGGGAGGGAATTGGGCGAAGTGATAAAAGAACAGCATGTAGTATCCTTGTGGTGATGGGAATGTTCTGCATCTTGACTGTATCAGTGACAATATCCCAGTTGTGAAATTATAATAGTGTTTTGTGGGATGTGTCCTATTAGTGGAAACTGGGTAAAGGGTATATTAGATCTTTCAACTGCATGTGAATGTACATTTCAAAAAATTTACTAAAAAGTAAAATTTATATAACTAAAACAAAATAGCTTCTATTCAAAAGAATAATTCTTTTGATGCTCTAAATATATCAAACTCATGGCTTCCGGTACAGTTTAATTTACTAATATATAAGCATTACCCAAATAATGCAAATATTTAATAAGCCAAGTACCAACCTAGAGAAAATGTGCATTTTCTACAGAAAGTCAGCAAAGGTTTCAGTGCTTTCAGGGGAAAGGAATTAACAAGCTGTATAATTTTTAAAGCTTTGAATACTACTTAGAAACAAAGAGCTTTTCCCAATGCCTGAATTGAGCAATTGTGTAGTGTTTTGTTTGTTTTGTTTCTCCTGAGAAAAGTATGCTGTCTCACCTAGAACAGCCAGTCAGTTAAAAAGATCTTAATAAGATGCTTTTTTCCCCCATAACTTGGTGAAATTAAATTTGAAAAACACCTGTAAATCTATAATTCAAATTATTACTTAGATAGTCCTATTTTATAATGCTTTATGCGAGGATAAAAGACTTCTCAAAGCAACAGCACACTATGCTGTTATGTAACTGTCCCAAAACACTTCTATCATTTTGTTCATTATCTGTGATTTTTTTTTTCCTTTTTAACACCTCAGTGAGAAACATTTATCTGGGCCATTTGATTACTCACATGGAGATTTTAGGGGAAAAAATGGCTTATAAAAAAAACAATCTAAGTAAATTCAGCATCATATCTTGAACCGCTGAACACCATCTTCTGTAGAAAGCTTATTAGCTTATTATTTTTCATGAAAGCCGAAAGCACATTATGGAGCTATCTTTTGTCAGTCAAGCATTTCCACCACATTTTTACTTAGTAGGCCTAAGAGTTACCATAGTAACTAATTAACTTCTGTGTCCTGAATGCATTAGACTTCATAGCAGAGAGACTGTTTACATTTTATAAAATGCTTTTGTTCTAAATAAGTTAAGAGACTATGCTATATGCATTAAATCTTAATGCAAATAAAATTAACTCACCTCCCATTAAACTGTTTATTAGGGTTTTAAACTCAGTCTCAGAATCAATATTTGACTAGCTCAGTCTAAAAGAGAGTTAAAATGTCTCTCCTTTTTTGATTTTTCAAATGTCATGTTGTTTATTAGTTTTTAAAATATTTTTATTGATATTTTAGAGAGAGATGGAAACATTGATGAGAGAGAAACATCATTGAATCAGCTGCCTCCTGCATGCCCCATATTGGGGATCAAGCCTGCAATTCAGGCATGTGCCCTGACCAGGAATCTAACCGGTGACCTCTAGATTCATGGATCAATGCTCAACCACTGAGCAACACCAGCCAGGCTTATTTGTTAATTTTGTAAACATAATCTTAATCTTTTGCATCCAAAGTTATGTTCCTAGTAAATGTCAATACATTTTACTATTAAAATAAGATTTACATGTAAATGATCTCTTCTAAGTTATTTTACTGTAATGTTTTAAGTATATGCAAACCAATACAATAATATATTTTTTAGGAAACAACTTAATGTTTCTAATTATATAATATTTGAGGCCATATGAAAAAATCAATAAAGCTGTCTTCTTTATAATTTCCATCCAATATCCTAAATTTTCATACCAATTTATCAAAAATAAAAAGTTTTAATTTGTTTTTGAATTCTATATTTTATACCTGTAGAAATTTTAAATGCTTATATTTATAGTATAAAAAAGAGTTGTTAAAAATAAAAATAGAAAGAATTTAAATATAGTTTATCCTTATGACATTTAGCCCATTTTAACATAAGAAAAAAATGCTAAATGTCAACAAATAACCTGTTTATGAGGAAATGGTAAATTTTACAATGATTTTACCCATTTGTTATTCATGTACATTGGTTAATAAATTATCCGAATAATCATACACTTTTATAACATTGCTGTATTAAAAATCAGAAAAATATATAAATATTTTAAATACATAATATTCACCTTGTAAAATAAATTCCACATCCATCTCTGAGTAGGATGAACTTCATTCTATCCAATAAAGAGGGAATATGCTAATTGACCCTCACACTGTCGCAGATGGCGACGCCCACAGCCAATAAGGAGGGAATATGCTAATTGACTGCCCCACCCTCAAAGATGGAAACTCCCACAGTCAATAAGGAGGGAATATGCTAATTGACTGCCCCACCCTCAAAGATGGAAACTCCCACAGTCAATAAGGAGGGAGTATGCTAATTGACTGCCATGCCTTAAAAGATGGTGGCACCCACAGCCACAAGATGGCAGTGCCCAGTCCCCTTAGCCCCGCCAGTGTGGCAGGCTCCACACGCCTTCCTCCGGAGTCCCCCAGTCCCCTCAGCCCCCCAGCCGCCCAAGGCAGGCCCAAGGCATAGGCAAGCCTTGGATGGCAGCTGCCCAGCCACCCAGGGCCGGCCCGAGGAGCAGGCAAGCCTCAGATGGTGGCTGCCCAGCTGCCCAGGGCCACCCAAGGCACAGGTAACCAGGGCCAGCTGAGGCTTGCACTGCTGGCAGTGGCAGCAGCAGAGGTGTGATGGGGGCATCGCCTTCCCCTGATCGCCGGGTCACCTCCCGCCCCTGAGGGCTCCCGGACTGTGAGAGGGGGCAGGCCAGGCTGAGGGATCCCCCTCCAGTGCATGAATTTTCATGCACTGGGCCTCTAGTATGTTAATATTGAGAGAAACAACAAGTATTTAATAGAAAAACACCTGTGGTACTCTTCACCAGAATCTCTTACACTGGAAGAATTAGAAGCACCCCAAATCCACACAACCATCACCATTAGCTTTCCCATTAAACCTGTTCCTTTTGTGGTATTCTTTTATTAGTTTATGGAACTCCACATACCCATTCAAGCCAGAATCTAGAAACAATTTCTTCTATCTACCACCCCACCCTCCACATACATACATCCAAAGGGTCACAAATGCTTTAAAGGCTTTTTATTATCATTTTCTCTACATTTCCCTATTAATATTAGCTCAGCTTGTATTCTCTCTCTTTCCAATAAAATATCCTCCAAATTTGTCCTTCACTAACTTATTTTCCATATTACTCTTCAGTCTCCTTCAAAACCAAAAAGAAAAAAAGAAAGAAAGAAAAAAGAAAAATATATGCCATATAACTTCTTTGTTTGAGATCCTTCCATTCATTGGTACATTTATTAAATCAATACTTACTGAAGCTTATTAGGTTCTATACTTATAGATGCTGAATATACCATGAGTTTGACACTAGTTCCATCCTTATCATCCATAGCCACATTGAGAGAGTTCCTGTGCTCCCACAAAGCCTCCTCCCTCTGTGTCGATTTTACTGTGCAGCAGCCCCTTATGCTGAGTCTACCCTCCAGCACTGCTGTAGCCTCCAGGAACCAGCCTCCATGACCAATATGGGTGAGCTGACTCATAAGATTTTGATGAGTAATTCAGAGAAAACAGATATGTAGTCAAATAGAGACGACACAGATGAAAACAGAAACATGATAGCAAATGCTTCAAAAAGAGGTATAAGTTAAGTGATATAGGAATGTACCGGAGCTCTTTCCCAAAGCCCTTGGTAATTTCAATGACTGGTGAACTGGGGAAAACTTTAGAATAAACACTGATCTATAAGAAAAAAACTGAAAACCTTATGATGAAACAATGCCCCTTGATTCTCTAGTGCTGATCTCTATTTCATGCCATTCTACCTGCTCTCCATTCAACCAAGAATCTACAGACTCTGGTAACATACCCTAAAGATTCAATGCTTTCTCCTGCCCCTACTTCTTTGCACATTCTGGTTGGTTTCTCAGCCTAGCTCCTTGCCCTGTATGTGCCTAGACTTAGTGGGGGTTTTCCCCCTTCAATATCCAGCTCAAATGTCACTTCTCTATGAGGACTTCCTTGATCACTTATCTGTCCCACAACCACATGCAAATAAAATTTGGGTCACTTCTTCTGTACTCCTATGTTTTACATATAAAACTGACTTTTCAAATATATAATAGAATTCATAATTAATGAAGCTATAGGGAGACAGGTACCCCCATAGTATGATCTCATTGGAAGATGATTTGGTAATGTCTCATGAAAATGCTCATGCTAATTGTTTTTTCCTCTTGAATTCTTTGTCTCTAACTAAAAATATAACTAGTGAGAAGACAAAGATATATGTAGAAAAGTGTAATTTTACTCTCATTAATATTAAAAATTGAAAATAACCCAAACGGTCAACTATATAGGCATACATAAGTAAATTGTGATAAAATAGGAAAAGAAAGCCAGTCAAAGAATGCTTAATTGCATAGGAAAAATATCATTCACGTAATATTAAGGAAGAAATAGATTCTATTTTATGAATAATTTTTTAATATTAAAATACACACATTAAGATTGAAATAAGATATATAAAAATGTTTTAGTGGTTATCCCTGGATAACAGGTTTGTGAGTAAATTGTATTTTTTCTCTTCCTATGTGTTAGATTTAATAGTATAAATGATACAATTTTAAATAAATTTATTGAATTAGCAGAGTGCTGAACTAAATTAATCCATTAATCCATCCATTCACTCATCCATCATTGAGAAAGTTCATTCCAAGGGTTTTGTGAAGACACAACCTCAATTATGCCTTGTTTCTGCCCCAAATCACTGAAATGAATGACACTAGGGTGTTCAATCCTGGCTTATCAGGTAGAGAAATATTTTGTCTCCAGGCAGCATGTTTTCAGAAATTGGACACACAGTAATAGAGAAATGTGAGCTCTGGTAAATGAATGCATGTTTCATAGACTTTGAAAGCTCACCCTACCATGGCATTGTGACTACTAATGACCTTCAAAAAATAATATGCTCATTATAGCAGGTCATATTGGCATTTGCTTATTATGGAGGGAAAAAAGTCACTTTCAAGGCTTCACTGAAAAGCCACAGAAAAGCTTTATAAGTTCTATGCAAACCAATTCTCCCCAACTCATATTGACTTTATTCTCTTTTACCTTGTTTATTTCTCTTAGGGAAATTTTGGGATAGAAGTCGATATGTTTAGAGCCCAGAGAGGATGCTACAAAATCCCTTGAGTGCAGATTTTATGTAAGAAATGTTTCCATTTGATATCTGGAGCTCTCAAGCAGTAAAACAAAGATAATATCCCATGCCCCTACTCTGCTGATAGGAGAGTCATAACGATTACTGAGTTGTAAAAATGAATATAATGTAGGTAAGATTTGTCTGATAGACTTTTACTGATAACCATGTTATAATCATGATGCAGAAAGAGAAGAAATGGTAACAATGATCATGTGAATCATATCGAGCAATGATTTTCAACCAGTGTGCTGCAAATATTTTTAAAACATGCAATACCTAACTATTTAGTTAGGGGCACTGACCTCTTTTCCCCTAGGCTGTCAAATAAGAAATGACAATAGCCAACACAACAATAGCCACACGATGTGAATGAATAAAAAAATTATTCCTTTATTTTGGTCAGGTCGGCAAAAAATATGATATATTTTTTTGGTGCGCTGCAGAAGGTTAGTAATTAGTTTATGTGTTCCATGAGATGAAAAGAGTTGAAAATCGCTGATATAGAGCATAATTCCTGTGGAGTTTCCAGATGCTATTAATCTGAAAGCATATTTTTTTAAGTACTGAACTTTTAGTACTTAAAAGTTGGATGTGAGAGAGGTTTGAAGAACTATCACCACTTCAAATGAAATCTTTCTTTCTTTTTCATGGAGGCCATCAGCAACTGCCTGTAATGTGTGCCCTCCGTAGAGAGAGCTTGGAGAAGAGCTGCCAAAGACACACAGAAGAATTTGTTGCTAAAAAGCAGCCGAGCAGTCAACTTCTTTCAATGACAGCTCCATTATCACACTGATTGATTGTTTAAAAAAAGAGAGACAAAAGGAAAAAGAACGAAAATCTCTCATTTTTTTTTTTACAGGCTAAGCAACTTCTCTATAGAATTCTTTAGTTAAGTTTACCACGAGGCAAAAGAATAACTTGACAAGTCTTGGTGTCACTCATAAAGAAACTGGAATCCTTGCATTTTTCAATGTTTTATTACTTGAAGACAGTCGAAAGTTAGTTTCATTGCTCCAGACATCATTTTATTTTGCTAGCTGTCATTTTCATAGTTAGAGCACTGATCTGTGGTATCTGAGAAAAAAAATCCACACAATGCTTGCCTGCAACCAACAAGCCTCACAAAATTTTTAACTGATTTTTCAGAGGAAAGTGGTCTATTTCCCAAAGATTCATTTTCCAGAAATGAAGCCTTAAATCAGCTTCTGATAAAGCACATAGACCCACAGAGGTCGAGCATGCCTCATTTCTTCCTGTCTGCGGGGTTCATCTGAAGGTACAAGCCCAAAGCTTCGGGGAAACTGAAATGCCCACTGTGACTGGAGCCCTTGGTCTTCTAAGAAGAGGGCAAAGGAATAAAGAGAAACACCACACAGCACAATAGTCAAAACTGAAGCTCCCAATACTTGCTTGCTGTGTGTTAGCATGCCCCCACATGGAAAATAAAGGAGGCGCTGTTGCTTAATGTTTTCCAAATTCAAAAGGGAATCATATCAAATAACAAATTCCATTTCATGAAGCCCTTTGAGGTCTTTCGGAATAGTAAATCTCCAAGTACAAAGTATCACGAAAAGCCAGTGACAGATTCACAAGCAGGTGGGAAGGTACTGAAAGAAGATTTGTGTGGTTTTCTTTTTCTGAGAATATTCTATGAACAGAGGCTGTAAGCAGAGACAAAAGGTATGCTTTTGTAGTGAGAAAATCAAAGGTGAAGGCAATGGATTTTAATTTTCTAAATCACAAATGAGGCATCAGCAGACCTGCAGTTATTAGAAAGAGCAAAGGAAAGCAAACATGGGCTTCCTTAAAATTCCAAAACCTAGTCTTACATAGAAATGGAGACTTTCACTTTTCTTTATTTTGCAAGTGACTCTTTCAAGGTTTTAGGAGTTTTTTATTTAAGGAAAAAAACCAGTATCCATTGGCAAAAGCTTGCTTTCTTTACCATGTCAACACACACACAACACACACACACACACACACACACACACACACACACACACACACACCAATTAAGCAACTTTGCATTTCCCCCCCTACACATGATACATTTCACATTTCATTCTAGAGACATCTAGAATATAACCGTTAAAAATATGTTCAGGGTCACAGTTTTTTGTAGATCAATTATGAAAAATACCTAATAAACATCAAACAGTTCCTTTTTCACTGCCTATGACAGACATTACTAAACAATCACAGAAAGTATGGCCAGGCAACTATGGTTAATGGTCCAGAGTGGTACAGAGTTGAAATACATTTCCACTCCTATTGCCAAGTTGGGTTTAGGTCAAAGACCTGATTTCTAATGCCAAGTCTGTATTATACTTTAGCCAGCCACATAATTTGATGTGCCTTGATATTCCCTGTAAAAAGAGAAGTTTAACTAGGTAAGCCCCAAGACTACAGCCAACTACAGTTATTTGTGAATCCAATATGCACAGATGGTTTTTGAGTCACACTACCAGAAAACCCACCACTACTACCAATATGTATGTATAATATTCCACAACTACAGTTTTAGGCTTTTGTCCCATATACTACTACCCTCTCCCCAACAACAACAACAACAACAAAAATAGGAAGCCTTTCAGGTAGGTAATACATTACAATTAACTGGTCACCAATGACCCCATTTGAATGCATTTATCAGGTTCTTTTTGAAGAGCACTTCTCTTTTATTCACTTTCATATATCTTTTTTTACTAATTAAAAATGTAATTAGATCAAGTAGATCAGATGTTACTGTGTATTTATAGCAAACCTGGTCATTGGGGAAACTTTCAGAAAAAGCATGAAATCTCTATGTTCTAAGGACTAATTCCTCCCTATAATTTAATACTTACTTCTACCTCTCTGAAAGTGATGATAATTAGCATGGAAAAGAACACCAGAGCTCAATTCTAATAGCCTACATGATTAGACTATGGTGCTTCAATGCTATAGTATTCTATTTTTAGTATTTGTCCTATTCTCATGGAAAAACTGAAAAAAATCAGATTTTATGTTACCTCAAAGATGAGAATAAGATATAGAGCATTGAGGAAAGATGGCAATTTCAATTATTAAAGGAATAGTGGTATAAGGGAATAATACTAACAAAGAGCTCTCAGATTGCCTTAGTAAATTAAGGATACACACACACACACACACACACAGTAAAAAATAATGCCAAAACTATACAGGTAGAGCAGGTGAGTAAAAATGATAGTGGCTTTAGAATGTTTTTGAACTTAAGTGACCATCAACTTAAAATAAACTGCTAAAAACATAGCTTAGTATATATGACGCACATGTTAACCACAAACCAAACATCTATAAGAGATCTGCAAGAAATAAAGAGAAAGAATCCAAACACAACCATACAGAAAGTTATCAACATACAAATGAGCAAAAGGATAAGAAAAGTACAGAGAACAACCGAAAAAACAATCAGAAAACAATAAAATGGCAACAACTACATATCTATTGATAATTACTTTAAATCTAAATGGCTTAAATGCTCCAATCAAAAGATGAATGAATCAAGAAGTGGTACATATATACAATGGAATATTATTTCCCCATAAAAAAGGATGAAGTCTTACCACTTGTGACAGCACGGATGGACCTAGAGGGTACAATGTTGCATTAAATAAGTCAGACAGAAAAAGACAAACACCATATGATTTCACTTATATATGGAATCTAAAAAACAAAATGAACAACAGAAACAGACTCTTAGATACAGAGAGAACAAACTGATTATTGCCAGAATCAGGGGGTTGGGGAGGCTTGATGAAAAAAAGGTGAAGGGGATTAAGAAATTCAAATTGGCAGTTACAAAGTAGTCACTGGGATGTAAAGACAGCTTAGGGGATATAGTCAATAATATTGTAATAATTATATATGGCGTCAACTGGGTGCAAGACTTATCGAAGGAATCACTTTGTAAGTTATATAAATGTCTAACCACTGTTCTATACCCATGAAACCAATGTACTATTTAATTTCAATTGTAATTTTTAAAATTTAATTTTTAAAAAGAACATTTTTGAGAGTTATCAATTTAAAAATTTCTTTCAGCTTTGCCGTGTGCAATTACATGGCTTTCTCAGCACCCTGGTTCTTCACATTTTGGAAGCATGCCTTGAAGAAGGTTGATTATCAAAGAAATAAAAGAACAACTGGTAATACCAGCAATCTTGATGAACGAACAGCAGATGGTAACCTCTTAACACAGACAGACAGAGCAGCATGCTGCATGTCCTCTGGATCATCTTAAATCGTGTGGAACTAGCTACTACAGGAGAGAGGCTAAGATGTTACACACGGATGACCAGAACAGCCTCCATTTCTAACACTTCTCACCTAGTTCTTCTTCGTCTGCACTTTCTGCTAACAAAACCCATGTTATCTGTGACGATGGGCAAATTTTCTCTATTCTACAGATACACTGAATGTCCACATTCCCTCTAAGTATCACTGTATTTGTAGCTAAGAAATACCTAATCTTCACAATTATAGTTAAAATGTGTTGAGAGCTTACCACTACTGTATACTGTATACATACTATGTACTGTGCTAAGAGTTCTATATGTATTACCTCATTTAGTCTTCACAACAACCCAGTCCTGTTAATACAATTGTAATCCTCATTTACTGAGGAGGAAAGTGGGGATTGCAGTGGTAAAGTTACTTGTACAAAATCAAAGCCAAGTCTCTTATTCACTTTCACTGGGTCTTAAATACTATGTGCTCCTTAATTATATTTTTTTAGGCAGGGACCACTCAATAACAGGGGCTACTCAGTTCTGAAGTCTCAGAGGAGGGGCTCAGAACAATCCCTGCAATCTTGACATCACGTAACTTGTATCAGACAGAGTTAGCAACAGGAAATAGTATTCAGCCCAGACAAAGAGTCCGGAATGAAGAGGTTGTTCACGGAGGTGTTGACAGGGTTAATGGATGACAGAAAGGAGGCTGATACTCACAGAGATTATAAACAGAGGAAAACAAAGACCAAAGGAAGACTAGAGGAAAACAGTAATTTTGGAGCCCATGAAAAAAGGAAAAGACAGAGGAGCAGTAGCTGTATAAAGTCAAGGCACTAGTGCAAAGGAACAGGATAAAATACCCTGATCTCTCTCCTCCCTCTTCCGGATTTTGCCAGTGCTTTCCATTGCAGGCCCAATTGAAAACCATTTAGCAAGGAAGCTGAGATGATAGAATCTTTGGAAACCAAGCTCTTTAGGAACACGGTACAACATAGACAGTGGAGAATGGACTCTGGGAGGCACACAAGCACACTTGTGCATAAGCAGTGGTTCTCAACCTTCCTAATGCCACGACCCTTTAATACAGTTCCTCATATCGTGGTGACCACCAACCATAAAATTATTTTCGTTGCTACTTCATAACTGTAATTTTGCTACTGTTATGAATCGTAATGTAAATATCTGATATGCAGGATGTATTTTCATTGTTACAAATTGAACATAATTAAAGCATAGTGTTTAATCACAAAAACAATATGTAATTATGTATGTGTTTTACGATGGTCTTAGGCGACCCCTGTGAAAGGGTCGTTCGACCCCCAAAGGGGTTGTGACCCACAGGTTGAGAACCACTGGCATAAAGGGTCTGGAGACCAGGCCTCTATCTCTATTCTGAGATTGATTTCAAGGTTAAAAGTCTGACACTAACCTGATAGATAATCAAAGTCAGTTATCACTTTTCAGATTGTGACCTTTAAAAATTACCATGCCCTACTGACCTACATAATTTTTGTTCCTTTAGATATGCCCTTACATTAAACAAATGCCACAGGTTAGTGTTATTTCAGAAGGATCAAAAATGTACTTACAGCAGAAGGAATTCTCCTGCCTTGAAAATGTCATCCACAGCAATCCCAGAAATTGGGTTCTACAAAAATAATCTGGGATATAGTGATGAAATCACAGCAGAAATGTGAAGGCTATAATAAATGAAGAGTTGCATAAGGAGGTATGGGATGGTAGAGTCTGAGGGGTAGAATTATGTTATAAGCAGACTAAATAAAGTTGTACTTATCAGTTGTGACATGACTGAGTTCATATCCCCTTGATACTACCTATATTTATGTCAATTAATATGAATATAGTGCTTCCATTTTCAGGAGATTTAAAAAAATTCAAATCAATATTTACTATTTTACCTCGTAGTTCTAACATTTTAAGTGAAAAGAAGCAATAAATCAGTCCCTGGGACAGGTATGCAAGTAAGAATATTAAATATCTTCAAAAGTGAATTTAAGAAGAAATAATATCTCCTTATTTGATCATGTCAGGCTCTTTTTTTAAATCTTGAGAATGACCCTAAGTTTTCATTGATAAACACAATGCATGAAGCAACAGAATTGGGTAAATAAACAAAACAAAGTAAATTGCTTTTGGTATATTACTTTTTTCATTAGTCAAGCAGCTTGTGGGAAACACCAAGAATCATGCATTATAGCTACACATGCCAACTTAGGCATTTTCTACAATCCATTAGGCTTTCTTCAATAGAAAATTTATTGTACTACCATTTCATAATTCTCTTCTGAAACATTTATGCAGGTGTCAAGGATGCATTGACACAATTCAAAGCCTCATAATGCCCTTAAATAAAACATTTAAAATGTGGTGCCTAAATGGGGAATTGCTGTGGATTAAAATGCATATAAATGAAAGTGGTAACTCTTGAGAAACAAAACATTAAATTGGGGAATTATGGCTTTGCCAAGGATGTATTTGTTGTCGCTTTTCTTTTGGGATTTAGATTTGCCTTTTCATGTTTAGATATATTCTGATAGATCTTCGAAAGAAAATTTGAAGACAAATGTGCCAATGCTATTTTCTACTCTGAGGCCCTACAGCGAAGTAATTTATTGTTCTCACATCACATATCCATGTTTATTTTTATAAAAATAGAAAATAATAATTTTCAAATTATCATTGGCAATCGAATATTTTTCCTTTTGGACTTGTTTCACCTGAAATAAAGCCCTATAAAGATTCCCAAGTCATGATTGCTAAAAGAAAATAATTTTAAAGACTGTTTTAGCTGCCCTTCCACAATTAATTTAGAAGTGTGACATCATTTTCCAGCTCCAATTTTTCCAGCATGTATGATTGAGAATCACACACACATAAAAATAAAAATGCTCTCTGATTCCACTGTTACAATTTACTCAGATCTTTGCATTAGCAAGCTTTAAAAGACGATCCAAGAGATCCACAGAAGATGGCGGCATAGGTAAACACCGGAGACTGCTGCCGCAAACAACCACTTCAAAACTGACACTAACCTGATAGATAATCAAAATCAGTTATCACTTTTCAGATTGTGACCTTTAAAAATTACCATGCCCTACTGACCTACATAATTTTTGTTCCTTTAGATATGCCCTTACATTAAACAAATGCCACAGGTTAGTGTTATTTCAGAAGGATCAAAAATGTACTTACAGCAGAAGGAATTCTCCTGCCTTGAAAATGTCATCCACAGCAATCCCAGAAATTGGGTTCTACAAAAATAATCTGGGATATAGTGATGAAATCACAGCAGAAATGTGAAGGCTATAATAAATGAAGAGTTGCATAAGGAGGTATGGGATGGTAGAGTCTGAGGGGTAGAATTATGTTATAAGCAGACTAAATAAAGTTGTACTTATCAGTTGTGACATGACTGAGTTCATATCCCCTTGATACTACCTATATTTATGTCAATTAATATGAATATAGTGCTTCCATTTTCAGGAGATTTAAAAAAATTCAAATCAATATTTACTATTTTACCTCGTAGTTCTAACATTTTAAGTGAAAAGAAGCAATAAATCAGTCCCTGGGACAGGTATGCAAGTAAGAATATTAAATATCTTCAAAAGTGAATTTAAGAAGAAATAATATCTCCTTATTTGATCATGTCAGGCTCTTTTTTTAAATCTTGAGAATGACCCTAAGTTTTCATTGATAAACACAATGCATGAAGCAACAGAATTGGGTAAATAAACAAAACAAAGTAAATTGCTTTTGGTATATTACTTTTTTCATTAGTCAAGCAGCTTGTGGGAAACACCAAGAATCATGCATTATAGCTACACATGCCAACTTAGGCATTTTCTACAATCCATTAGGCTTTCTTCAATAGAAAATTTATTGTACTACCATTTCATAATTCTCTTCTGAAACATTTATGCAGGTGTCAAGGATGCATTGACACAATTCAAAGCCTCATAATGCCCTTAAATAAAACATTTAAAATGTGGTGCCTAAATGGGGAATTGCTGTGGATTAAAATGCATATAAATGAAAGTGGTAACTCTTGAGAAACAAAACATTAAATTGGGGAATTATGGCTTTGCCAAGGATGTATTTGTTGTCGCTTTTCTTTTGGGATTTAGATTTGCCTTTTCATGTTTAGATATATTCTGATAGATCTTCGAAAGAAAATTTGAAGACAAATGTGCCAATGCTATTTTCTACTCTGAGGCCCTACAGCGAAGTAATTTATTGTTCTCACATCACATATCCATGTTTATTTTTATAAAAATAGAAAATAATAATTTTCAAATTATCATTGGCAATTGAATATTTTTCCTTTTGGACTTGTTTCACCTGAAATAAAGCCCTATAAAGATTCCCAAGTCATGATTGCTAAAAGAAAATAATTTTAAAGACTGTTTTAGCTGCCCTTCCACAATTAATTTAGAAGTGTGACATCATTTTCCAGCTCCAATTTGTCCAGCATGTATGATTGAGAATCACACACACATAAAAATAAAAATGCTCTCTGATTCCACTGTTACAATTTACTCAGATCTTTGCATTAGCAAGCTTTAAAAGACGATCCAAATCTTCCTTTTAAAATGCAGATTTTCAGTCTGACATAACTTTAAATGGCCTAAAAATAATATGTCAGGCACGGAAAGTGTTTAATGTTTCGCAAAGCAATGTGACATCTGTGGCCTCACAGGGCCCTTCCAGCAATCTTCTGAGCCAGAAAGGGCAGGTGATATGAACTAATTTTGCATTTGAGGAACTGAGGCTTAGCGAGGTTAATAGCTTGCCCATTTGATTAACTAGCATGCCGTGGGGAAGAAAGGAGACACAACACAGGACACCCACAACATGGCTCCTTGGCAGGCTGGAGCTCAATTCAGAGGAGGAGAGGGCTCCAGTCACCCCTGCCTCCTTGAATCCTGAGAAAATCAGTAGCCAAACTCTGGCTATCTCTTTAGAGCCCTATATGGTGATCGCCTAGATCTCCTAGACCAAGATAATAAGGACATTTTTGGGGCCTTTATTTCTCAGGTGCTCAGTATGTCATGGAGTCGCTATTGGTTAATTCCTTTGCTTTTTAAATGCAGTGTTTTTAACTATGGACTCTAAGTTAGGACTGTAGGTTTTATATCTGGGCCACTGAATCACTATCTTATCCTGAGAAATGAACTTGACCTCTCTGCTCAACTAGCTGCGAAATAACTGGAGTAAGGGTGATCTCTCAGGAGTGGTGTGCAAAATCTTTTGTTATAATTGCTATACTCCATCCCTGCAGAGGAAAATGCTATGTCAATTACAGATTAGGACTAGGTTAGAGGCCAGGAAATCTCGAGCAGGGTAGGTGGAGATATTGATCAAGACTTTCTTAAGAAGTTACATAGCATCAGATATTTATAGCATTGGAAAATGCATTTCAAGGACTGTCATCAATATGATGGCCTTCCCTTTGGAATGTTGATGCCTAACAATGATGAAAAAATTTAGAGTTGCTTCTGAGCCTATTGATCTCACTAAAAACAAAAATACAAGACAAAACTGCAAAGCATTTTAGGGCGGGGGGGGAGGAAGCAGCAGGCAAGATTTCAAAGGCTATTCCGATTGCCCAAGTCAATGCTTCCTGTTCAGCGTGGCTAACCACATGGGTTAGTCATTATCATCTCTTCCTATTATCCTCTCCGCACCAACCAATTATTTACCAGATGAAGCAATCTCCATTATGCATCAAGTAAAAGCATCTGGCTGCCCTGTGTTTTGTCTAATTCTGGGTGGGCACAATTTATGAAGAAATAATTTAATCTGTGGGAATAGCATTCATTTCCAGTGGGTTGTGAAGGTGCAACAGAGCCTTTGCCAGGGGTAGATGATTTTGCTGCAGACCATAGAGAGTGATTTATGAATGATGCCTGCAGAAAAGACCAGGGCTGGCCTCCCAATTAATCAAATTCCAAAGCACCTTAACAAAGGATGCTGTTCTGGTCACTGGAAGCTCATTAGTCGAAGACGACCTGTAGTTTTTAAATAGCCTTAAAAGAAACCATGTAATGAAAATAATCTATCAGCTAGGAAGTGATGAGTACTCTCTCTTAATGAGACAGCAAACCCAGTGGTATGTTTAATACAAATAAAGTCGACCCCAAATTTGCATGAATTGTGGAGGAAATTTAATATATGCTTATAAAATAAGAAATGACCTCCTCTGAAGAGGTACTAAAACTAAATAGCCATTTTTCTAGTGACTCTCCCCATCATTACCTTATCAGAGAAGCATTTATTCTTATCCTTTGTTTTAAAAGTTAATTTCATTGTGTTGAGACAATGAAGGTAGTATTTTGCTATACACTGTGTATTATAAAGAAAACCCAATGATGAGCATTGTTTGTTAAGCTAGGAGCTCTACTTCATCAATGAACATGGCAGAGGAAGTGATAGAGAGCTAGCAACAGCTACCCTCCAAGATAAAACAGCAATCAAGACCTGTAGCACCCACTTCTCATCTGGTTTGATCCTGAACTCTTTTCCACATTCTTACTTTCTCCTTTTAATCTCAAGTACAGTATATTGATACACCATCATCTCAAATAACCCAAAGAATATCAGTGGAGAGCACTGGATCTCGTGGTGGCCATTGCTAAACTGCAGCCAAGCCCAGAGGAGATGATCTCCAAAGTTCGCATCAGAGGGAGAAGGGCTGGTACAAATCACCTGCTTCAGAAGCAGCTCCAAGGGAAAACAGAAGGGCTGGGAAGTGCAATGAAGTACTGACAGCAAAGGGAGCATCCGTGGAGACCACAGTGACAGACTTGAGGAACTCTGCAGTGAATACCCCTGGGGCCACATTTCTCTTAGCAATGATGTCAGATAAGCTGAAACCCTCACTAGTCATTTCACAGTCAGTGCCTCTGTG
The DNA here is from genome assembly GCF_000412655.1 of Myotis brandtii. Lineage (NCBI taxonomy): Eukaryota > Metazoa > Chordata > Mammalia > Chiroptera > Vespertilionidae > Myotis > Myotis brandtii. The sequence continues at coordinate 1,287,209 of NW_005361913.1, read as the reverse complement.
AGTAGAGCCACTAAAAGCAGCTTTGGAAAACTATAAAAATGAATTGAATCTCAAATTGTTCCTGGGCAATAATCATATCTTTTGTGCTACGTTCTATTATAATTAAACAATTTCCCACTGGTGTCACATTGAGTTAATATGCTTTTACCCATAGGCTGCTAAAGGCTTATATTAAATATCCAGTAATGAGGCAATTCTGCCCTCTTACTGTCAGAATTATTTTAATGTCAGATAAGATGAGCCCATTATGAAAATATTTCATCTTGGACTTCCTTCCAAAAATTCATAGTGCTTCCAAATACTCCCCACATTCCTTTAGGAATGATAGGTAGGTTTGTTGCCTTTGCAGTTCATATCCAAGTAAAGGGGACATCTGAACTATTTGGGGCCGATCTATCTATTTTAATAGTATTGCCTGGTCAGTTTGATGAAGCAAGCAGTTGAATTAAGTCATATCAGCCAAATCAGGCATATGTGACTACTGTTGGTAAACCAGGAGTTCTGGGTCCTGGTCAAGAGAGACATCGGAATGTGTCATCAGTCATCATCAGATGTGAGAAAATTAAAAGATATTTGTTACTCACAGAAATTAAAATATAAAACAGCATAAATGACTTGCTCTTTTCATTAATTAGAACAAATTCAAACCTACCTCTTTAACAGTGACCTTGTCACTTACTGAATATCTGATCACAGCTGATGTAATAGGAATTTATACTGAAATATCAACTGCAACTTTCATATGTGTGAAGACAAAGAAAAAAAAAGTGAAAAATCATGAATTTGAGCTTCATTATTAGGCTGGACTGGTCTATTTACATAGCTAAAACAGCCAGTTGTTCATTTGAAAAACCCCAGACTCTATCACAATTTCTATAGCCTTTTCCACAAGGCAAAGTAAAATCCCAGTGGTAGGTGGTGATTTGCCTAAGGTCATAGAATGCCTAAATGGTGGACTCCAAGTGAAGGGAGATTTAACAGTGGAATATGCTGGTTAGCAGCTCAAGTCTGGAGTTAAATCTCCTGGTATTAAATCCTGTCACTACCTTCAACTAGATTGATAACTTTAGACATGTTACTTACCCTCTCTGTGCCTCTGTTTCCACATCTGTAAATTGAGCCTTGTCAAATAGTATTTGTTTCACAGGGGTTTTATGCAGGTTAATTGAGTTGGTATTGTAAAGTGTTTTTATAATGCTTGGCCCTTAGTACACACTCAATAAATTCAAGTCATCACAATTACTCCCTAACCTGTTTAATCATCAGAATCACCAGGGACCTTTGGAAAACTTCCTCCTTCCCCATTCATATTTACTGATCAGTATGTCAGATACAACCCAAGAAATTAATTTAATAGAAGTTTTCTGAGTCAACTAATCAACTGAGTTTTAACACTACTTTAGCACTAACAAATCCAAATAATTACCTCCAAGAGTTACAAACTTCTCAGAAACAATCTCTTTGTTCAAAAGTATTTGCTTTCATACATATTCACTCATTTTCATTTATTTATATGCATATATTATCTACTAACTCTAATTTATATTAATTATCCACTATAATGATTTATTATAATTTTTCCATTTTGCTATAAGAAATTATGTTAATGAACAGACAATATATCTTATTGAAGCTTAAACACAGTTGATAAGAACAGACCCAAATATAAATACCCCTACCTATGAGACACTGACCCACTAATGTTCATTATTTTTATAATGTGCCTGTCTTCTTGCTAATGAGATTGTGTTCTCCCCTATAAATGGTAACTTCTAGCTCATTTAACTATGTATAGTGCATATATTTTACATGTGGGAAAATTCATCAGCAGTGATGCATTCAAAAAGTTAATTTCTTAGAAAGATATATAAAGAAAAGCATTGAAAACATAGAAGCGATCTTATTGGAAATTGGGCTTTAAGGTACCAAATTGAGTAACAGGCAATACTGCTCCCTCAATGTAAGACTTCTTGTTACCCACAGTCCCCAACCACATTTGCTCCACAAATTGCTTTCTAAAAGTAATAACGCAGAAGACAAACATTATTCATTTGGACCTAAAATCTATCAGGGACTTTCAGGGACTTAGATGTTGTAGCCTGCAGCTGACAAGATAAGAAATACTTCAATAAAGATGCACTCAAAGGACTGCTTCCCCTTTCACTAGGAAGAAGGATTATATGAAATATTATCTAACATTATCTTAGAAATTTCTTCTAATATACACAGACACATGCATATAGACAGATGACCTCTTTTTTTTTTCCCAGGCAAACACCATAATTAGAGATCTTATCAGAATAGTTACCCCTTTCCACACATTTTGATGGAAAGAGAATAGGTTTTGTATGAGAGACACCTCTCAATTCCTAAATCATTTATTGACCTCCTAGGCCACCCCCTGCAAGGTGATTAATCTCTCCTGACCTGAGCTTTTTCTCATGCAAAACAGGGAAATATTGCAAGGATTAAATCTGATAAGTGAACATGACTGATTCTTTACCTAATGCAGAGTAGGCATTCAGTAAATATAAGGATTTTTAAAAATGTATTCTCTATGAATATAAACCACACTTGATTGTTGGCTGTTACTGCGTATGTATAAACTGTTCTTGCTTTTCAGGACAGTAAAATTGCATCATTTTTCCAATACCCAGTATATTTTATAATCATTCCTCAACTAAAAATTTCAAATTACAAGTTTTATTACATACACATGAAATAATCTGAGGTGGCTGATAATTTCTACTGAGCCCAGAGCTTACATAAAACTTCAAAATTCATTTATTTTTAATCACTAAGGCTATTTCTGTTTGAAAGTAAAAAGCAAAAGAAGGGACACAGGAGGAAAAAAGATGAAAGGCAAGGAAAGGAGGAGTGAGAAAGAAGAGAAAGAGGAATTGGTAGAAAAAAATAGAGCAGAGAAAGACGAAAGAAGGATTGTTATAAAGATGGATTGTTACATGATTTTTAGACAAAAAAATGGAAATATTATTCAACATTAGTATAACTAAATTCTTTCTTATATATTAGTCACCAAGCTCTGTAACTCAATAAATATTAACTTCATTAGTTAATTCAACAAATGTTAGACAATGACTGGAGCAAGCATTTGAGTTATGGAAGCACGGACAAAGACAAATATATATGTACTAGAGTCTGGTGCACGAATTCGTGCACTGGTGGGGTCCCTTGGCCTGGCCTGTGGGGATCAGGCTGAAATCGGCTCTTCGACATTACCTGAGGGGTTACAGGTTGTGAGATGGCGCAGGCCAGGCCAAGGGACCCCACTGGTGCACAATCGGGGCCAGGGAGGGACTGCAGGAGGGCTCCAGGGCATGTCTGGCCCATCTTACCCAGTCTCGATCAGCCAGACCCCAGCAGCAAGCTAACCTACCGGTCGGAGCCTCTGCCCCTTGGTGGTCAGTGTGTGTCATAGTGACTGGTAGAATGGTCAGGCACTTAGCATATTAGCCTTTTATTATATAGGACATACAATTTGTCCATTGGGAAAAGACCAAGTCATATATAGAAATAATGTGACCACAGAACACCAGTGGAAAATGTATCACTATGGTTATTTAGTGTTTAGAAATTAAAAATTATGATCCTGTAATAAAGAGGAAGAATTAAGCAAAAAGTCAGTTGATATAGAACATGAGCTCAGATGTAATGTCAAATAACTACATGGATTTAAGCAAGTCTTTTAACTTTTCTGGCATTAATTTATCATTATAAAATGGTATTGTAGTAGGTAGTTAGGTATGAGCAGAGTAGAAATTACAGACCAGGTGCAGAGGTCACCAGGGTGGAGACACATGGGTGCCTAACAACAGGCAAAATCACAAGCCCTTGCATGACCACTCCCTCCAGCATTAATCCAATAACCCGGACAGATGACATCTAGGCCTAAGCTCTTGTTTCAGCTCCAGATCCAGAGAAGCAGCAGAATCAGATGCATAACACAAGGGCTGACATTAGGACCAGCTGCACTGACTGATCAGTGGAGACTAGGACTCTGAGGAGATACACCTTGAAAGCTGGTGAATATTCTATTGAAATTCTCCAGAGACCTCCAGATAAAAACACTTGGGACAGAGGACCCAGTTCTCTATCTCTCTCTCTCTCTATCTCTCTCTCTCTCTCTCTCTCTCTCTCCACCCCCAAGCACCAAGGGCTCTTCTTTTGCCTCTGTAACTCATTTCCTGAGCCCATTTCTTTTACAGCTCACTTCTTCTACCTCTGTAACTTTCTAAATAAACTTTCTCTTATAGGTTGAGTCTTGGCTCTGAATTCTTTCTCAGCCAGAACTCAACTGAGGTTACTGAACCAAGGTCTACCACCTGGTGCCATTTCACCACCAACAGGATGACAATAATACCTCTCCCACCTATATTGCAATGCAAAGGGGGAGGGAGTGAATTAATATCTCACTACATCATTTTTAAAATCAAACAAAGATGTTCGGTATCAATATTCATTTTAAATTAAATTAAATATCACATATGGTATATTTCACATATGTTATCACCATTAATAACACATATATTCCTTCATAACGGAATAAATAAAAATTAATGAGCCCAACCAGTGAGGCTCAGTTAGTTGAGTGCTGGCCCATGCACCAAGAGATTACCAGTTCAATTCCCGCTCAAGGAATATGCCAGGGTTTCATGTTCCAATGGAGGGCATGCAGGAGGGAGCTTATTGATGTTTCTCATTGATGTTTCTATCTCTCTCTCCCTCTCCTTTCTTCTTCTCTCTCTAAAATCAATAAAAACATATTTTAAAATTTATATAAATGATAAGACATTCATATTTCTAGATACAAAAATGTAATATTGTAGAGTCATATTTTATCTTTCAAAGGAAAATTTTAACATGACAAGGCCCATAGTTCATATGGAATGGTAAACAAGAGAAAGAAAGTAACTATAGTTACTTTAAAAGGAAAGCACAAATGTATTATAAAACTAGAGGTATAAATTTTATTATAAAGTACAAACAAGCCAGTTTGATAGGGGTTACCTAAATCTGATCCTCATCACACATGCTCCAAGAAACTCTGTATATCAATGAGAGAAACCTGAACAAACTATGAAGAGTGATGAGAGGAACAAGGAAATAAGATGGACCTGAAATCACTCTCATCCTAAGTCCATCCTAAATCTGAAAATACTGGGAAAAAAAGTCCTGGTAAATCAGAGCACTGACTTAAGGAAGGGACTTAAAAGTGTGCAGGACTCCAGGGGACAGGCTTAGAGAGGACTGCTCCTAGGGTGAAAAAGGATAAAAAAGAAGAAGGGCCTTTAGGATTCTGGGTGGTTAAGGGAAAAGTAAGTAAAAGAGGAGAAATGTGTAAAGTGGCAAAGAAGAAGAAGAAGAAGAAGAAGAAGAAGAAGAAGAAGAAGAAGAAGAAGAAGAAGAAGAAGAAGAAGAAGAAGAAGAAGAAGAAGAAGAAGAAGAAGAAGAAGAAGAAGAAGAAGAGGAGGAGGAGGAGGAGGAGGAGGAGGAGGAGAAAGAAAAAGAAAGGAAACTTAAAATAGAATTAATAATTCTTCTCTCATTTCCCAAAAAGAATAATCCACTGAAAACACAGAACTTTGTTAAACTGAGAGAAGACCAACTCCATCCACAAACTGCAGAGATGTAAGTGATCATCATTCACCACATAATGGTGCCAGAAGAGGAAAACAAACAAAAAAAATCAGAAGCAAATCATTGCACCTGCCAAGAAACTAACCATGAAAGAAACTAAAACACAACACTCCAATTTGAAGAAATGAAATGAGTAGCTAATTGAACTCAGGAGAAAAATGGGAGTGGGAGTGGCACTTTCAATCAAAGGGAAATGTGTGTGTACTCAATAAATGGCATTGCCAGTAATGGCTACACATTTGAAGCCAAATACAATTGTACCTCACTTCTTATGCTGAAGCAATTCCAGATGGATTATTACATTAAGTGTAAAAAAGTATAAAAGTAGAAATCATTTCCTAACCATACATTCAAAGAAAAAGTTTGATTGACTTAGCTACATGAAAATAAAAATGTTTATCTAAAAAGCCATGAACAGAATTAAAAGATAAATTATAAATAAGAAAGATGCCTGGAAGACATATATGGTTGTGCTCATATGTATATATCATATACACATATGAATATGTTACACATCCTATATAATAAAAGCCTAATATGCTAAGTGTCTGGTCATCCATTCAACCAATCAAAGCATACTATGCTAATGATATCCTTTAAAGCTGCTCAACTGCTCGCTATGACGTGCACTGACCACCAGGGGGCAGACGCTCTCACAGGTAGGTTAGCTTGCTGCTGGCGGCTGCCCAACCTCCTGCGTCCCTCCCCGGCCCCGATCGTGCACCAGTGGGGTCCCTAGGCCTGGGCTGTGCCTTCTCGAAATCCAGGACCCCTCGGGGGATGTCAGAGAGCCGGTTTTGGCCCGATCCTGCAGGCCAGGCCGAGGGACCCTACTGGTGCATGAATTTGTACACTGGGCCTCTAGTCTTTCATAAAAGAAAAAAGTAGATAATAAGAATAAAGAATTTGCAAAAGATAGTTAAGAATAAAATTCAATCCCATTAGTAATCAGATAAGTGCAAATTAGCATAAAGACATACCATTTTTACCTATAAAATATAAAATCAGAAGTTTAATATATATAAATACACATTGCAATAAACATATGACCTCGTTTGGAGTGACATGTACTCTCATCTGTTACTGGCAATCATATAGCTTAGTATAAAATTTCTATGGTGAAATTTGGTAATATTTACCAAAAACTTTAAAAATACTTTAGCTCTTTAGAAGTGGAGAAAATAGCTAACACATATTTATTTGTATCTAGCACGGTACATTGCATGTAGAAGTAATGTCCAACCATGAAATAGCATCTTGCAAAATATTTTAAATATTTTATTTGAATGATGTTTTAATAAAAAAGGGATACTATATCTCTATATTATAGATGAAGTCACAGACTCAGAACAGATTCAATATTACTTCTTTTTTGTATCTTTTAAAAGGTATCACAAATTTGATTATTTTAAATTTTATTTTCTTGTTTAAAGTATTACAGATAGTAGTACATATGTCTCCTTTTTTTCCCCATTGACCTTCCTGACACCATGTGGCTAGTAAGTCACACCAGTAGACCTTCTAATACTTATAACTTTATGAAGAGTTAGCTGATCAGAAGTGCATGTACCAATTAGTTCAAATGTCTAGAGTAAAGTGATCTCATGAGGTAGTTGTAAAAGAAGTAGGCAGGGTCATGTATATTGTTATTGTGACAGTTCTTCAACATTTTCCTGAAGAGATATGGAGCCACTAAAATATTTTTAAGTAGGGGTTAATATCATAATATATACATTTTAGGGGGAAAATCACTCAAGAAAATGTAGAACATAAATTATTAAGTTGGGGACATGCAGCAGACTAGAATCTAAAGAACTATAAAGAGTCACCAGTCCTTCCTGGCAATAATACAAGTAAGGAATGATGAGAGCCAGAATTAAGTCAGTTGTTTTAAAACATAGCATCCTTACTGTTGATTCACATTAAGTAAAACCACCAAATAATTTATGAATATGTGGCTCAATAACAGGACGCATAAAAATAAAATCTTATACTTCACATTTTCATTTAAAGAAGAAAAGGTTAGAATTTTGTCCAGGTAGGTAAATATATATATATCCCTAAACTAGGAACAAATTAAGGTATGCAGCTCTCCCTAGTTCTCCATATGCCCCCTTTTGTAACGAATGGTGTTGTACAACAACAAATTCAGTGCTGTTTGTTGATAGTCAGTTTAAGGAAATGAAACAAATAAGAAATGTTTAACAACACCAAAAGCACTTTATGTGTCTCAGTCAGACCATAAATGGAAATGGCTTCTTTCAAAGTGTAACAGTATTAAGAGTGTGACCTCATATTTCATACAGGTGTGGGCAAAAGTAGATTTACAGTTGTTTATATGGGAAATAAAAATAAGTAAGTAAGTAAGTAAATAAATAAATAATGCAAGATTAAACTCTGTGTTTTGCATACTCACAACTGTAAACTCACTTTTGCCCACCCAGGTATTTATTTTTAAATGAAAATATTGACACTTTCATTAACACACCAATATTCACAATAAATATCTATTACATTGTATTAACCACAAACTTACATCAGGATATTGAAAAAGAAGAAAAATTAAATCGTCTGCTTTGCAAACAATGTTGAATAAAATAGTGGTGGCAGCTACATGATTTTTTGAGAAACACTAGAAATATATTTTATAAGATGTAAGTTCTATTATCTGCTGTTTGGCATTCTTTTGTAAACATTTGAAACATCTTTTATTTCCTACTAGAGGCCTGGTGCATGGCATTCATGAACTGGAGGGGGTCCTTCAGCCCAGCCTGTGCCCTCTCATAGTCCGGGACATTCCCCGAGGGGTGCTTAGCTCTGCCTCGGAGGCAGGAGAGGCTCCCGCCACCACTGCTGTGCTTGCCAGCCATGAGCCTGGCTTCTGGCTGAGTGGTGCTCTCCCTTTGGGAGCTCACTGATCCCCCGGGGGCAGCTCCTGCAATGAGCATCTGCCCCCCTAGTGGTCAGTGCACATCATAGCGCCCAGTCATTCCGCCATTTGGTCGATTTGCATATTAGCCTTTTATTTTTTATATAGGATAATAGTGTTTATATTTATACTAGAGGCCCGGTGCATGAATTTGTGCATGGGTGGGGTCTCTCAGCCTGGCCGGCGATCAGGGCTGATAGGGGCCCGTCTGGCTCAGTCCAAATAGGGCCGATCAGGGATGGCCGGGGGAGGGACCGCAGGAGGTTGGCTGTGGGAGCACACTGACCACCAGGGGGCATCTCCTGCATTGAGCGTCTGCTACCTGGTGGGTGCACATCATCATAGGGACTGGTCATTCGGTTGACCAGTCATAAAGGTTGCTTAGGCTTTTATATATATAGATTGTCCTTTAAGTAGACTTAATCTACTAAATCAAGAAATGGTTTGTCTACTCCCAGTTCTATTCCAACCCACTATTACATATAACACTCAGGATGAGTTTAGAATTTCCTTTCTCCCTATTCCTTTATTTTCAGACACTTTACATGTCAACTGTCCCAAAACTGCTCCCCCAAGCCCCCCAAAACCCCCCCCAAAATCACCAGTTTATCAAGCAAAGCTGAATTAATTAAGCCTGCTGCAATAAGTAAGGGAGAACACCTGTACTTCATAATGTCTCAGAAGACTCAGGTCAGGGCAGATTTTTATAAGATTTGGAATCTGGGCTTACATAGCTGAAGGTGGGTCTTTCAGTGTGTAGCTCTGACTGGGATTGGGCTAAATTCATGATGTGATGTTTTAAGGTTGGTGGTCACAATAAGGTAAAAGAATCGATGCTAGCCTTGATATGTAAGTAGTTGTTAGTTCCATTTTGCCAAGGAGAGCAATCCAGTGTCCTGTGTATGGGCTCTTTTCCTGATGACAAAAGTATTTTCTCAGAAAATTATTTTTCATTAATTTTTCAAAGCACACAGTGAAAATATTTACTGGTTTTCTCCTTTTCTTCATGGGCAAGAATTTCCTGGAGCACATATTAAAGTCATATTGATATAGAAAGTGTCAGTTGTCATAAGTACCAGAAATGGGCACATTTCTGGAATTTTTTTTCCATAGGGGAGAGGAGGGTAGCAAATTTCTTTGAATTTTTAGAAAATTTTGGGACCTAGAGACAAAGAGCAAAATTATAGTTGTTTTTTTCTGTGCCAACTCCATTTGTCACACTCTACACTTCTTACCACAAACACGACAATCAGACATCCTAAGTAAGGCTCAGAATGTCAAAAGGCATCTGAGCACATGAAAATAACTCAGAATTTTTTTATTTTCCTAGAATGCCCTTGTACCCCCTATTTTGCATATTAAAAGTCTACTTACCCTTCAAATCCTTCACTTTCAGCCCCTAAACCCAGGTTTCAATTACCTCTTCCTCAGTAATGCTATAATACCCTTACAGATCTGTCATGAATCTTTACATTTCATTACAGTGGTCAGTGTCTCTCTAAATAGACTTTGAACTCCTAAGGCAGAATTGTGTCCTTTTCATCAATAATTTCCTGGAACCTAATACAATAGTAAATGTTCAATAAATGTTGGTTGAATAAGTACATAAATGAATTCCATAGATGAATGAATGAGTAGATGGATGGATGGGTAGCCAGATGGTTAAATGGATTCCTGTAGAATTTGTAAAAATCCTTTTTTTCTTTCTTTATTGGAAAAGGAGTGAAGGATAGATGGACTTTTCAGAACTTTATGCCTCATTGTACAGATAGGTTTCTTTCTTTACTTTCTTTTTATTCAACAAATACTTATTGAATCTATTCTATTGGCCAAGGACTATGCTAAGTGATAGGTTTAAAAAAGTAGGCAAGGCCAGTGGTATGTCTGTCATTGGAGAAAATACTTTCTCTCTGTAGCTATTTCACCTGCATAATCACTACCAGAACTATCCACACCTCCACCATCACCATTACAATCATCATCACCATTTTCACAACCACCCACTATACCCACCATCACAGCGACCATAGTTAGTTAGTCAATGAGCCAAGGATCATCTCCTAAGGTTTTTTTGAACAAGGAAATACTGCCTAAAGCAGTGATTCTCAAACTTTAATGTGCACATAAATCTGATGTGTTAGTCTGTGTGAAGGTTTGAAACTCTTCATTTTCAACCAGTGGTAATATGATGCTGATCCAAGAGCCACACTTCAAATAGAAAGGAGCTAGAGTACAGCCCAGAGCCTCAGAGCTCTCTAATTTGGAGGACATCATCCTAGAATAGATCGAAAACTCAAAAGATTATAATCATGAATAGGTACAGAATTGGGTGAGGAACACTTGGGATTTTAAAATGAGATTCAGACTCCTGAGAAATTGAATGAAATTGCTCTCACTGCAGAATTCTATAGCCCATTGTGGGGAAGGAACAAACTTCCTTCTAACTTCAAGGTTCTTCTGGCTGGCCTAATAATCAAATAGACATGAGACAGATTACAAGAGAAAATAAGTTTAACACAGACATATGTATGGAAACCCTGCATACATGAGGAAGTCAGAGACCCCACATGCACAAAAGGTTCAGAGATAGAAACTGTGATTGACGTGTATGACATCTTGAGCTAGGAATGAGGTAATGCACCTTGGAGCTTCAAAGGCTCATTGCTCAATAAAAAGAACAGATGTTTAGCAATCAGAAGTTTGCCCTGTCCAATAGATAGGTCAAAAGAAGTTATCCTATATAATAAAACCTTAATATGCAAATTGACCAAACAGTGGAACTACTGGTCGCTATGAAGGATACTGACCACCAGGGGGCAGATGCTCAATGCAGAAGCTGCCCCCTGGTGGTCAGTGTGCACCCACAGGGGGAGCACCACTCAGCCAGAAGCCGGGCTCACGGCTGGCAAATGCAGCAGCAGTGGAAGGAGCCTCTCCTGCCTCCGCTGCAGGCAGGTGGTAAGGAGCGAGGGGTCCTGGACTGTGAAAGCCCTGGACTGCATGAGGGATGTCTGACCGCTGGCTTAGTCTCGATCCTGGGTTTAAGCCAGCAATTGGACATCCCCCTGAAGGGTCCCGGACTGCGAGAGGGCACAGGCAGAGCTGAGGGATCACCCCCCTCCTTAGTGCACGAATTTCGTGCACTGGGTCTCTAGTTTCTAATAATAGCTTATTATGGGGAAGGCCCTTACTTCAAGTTCCTCTAGGTCAGTGGTTCTCAACCTTGGCTGCACATTAGAATCACCTGGGAATCTTTTTAAAATCCTCCCAGGATCCCCAAGAATCTCTCTCTCTCTGCTTCCTGTTGCTGCGTCGACAAGGTGGGGGAGCCGAGCTAGCTCGAATAAAGACTCTTATGCTATTGCATGGGACTGGCTCCCTGATGTGGGTTCTTGGGGATCCTGAAATCTGGGCATAACAATTCCCAGGTGATTCTAATGTGCAGCCAAGGTTGAGAACCAGTGCTCTGGGTAGTAAAAGGGAAAGGCAGAAGTTTCTCTTCAGCCTGTGACTAAAGTTGCCTTTAGCTTAAAACAATTTGTACACAACAGAGGCACATTTTGGGGTGACTCATTCTGAATCCCCACACCATCCTCTAGCATGAGATCATCATGTCTAGTCATGTGGCCTATTCACAGTTTCCAGGGATTAGGACATGGGCATTTTGAGGTTTAGGTGGGGGACAATATTAGTCTGTGTAACACAATTTACCCTCTGGCCTTCAAGATTCATAAGCAAATACATTAACCTTTTCCAACACCCCCAAATCTCAACCCATTACAATCAACATAACCATATTATACTGTGATAAATACCTCTTTTATTTTAATTGACATTAAGTTTAAGGTAGTTACTTTCCTCTCTAGCAACCCAAAATCAACTGGTGACTGGTGGAAGATGAGACAGAATGGAAGAGAAGAATAGATTTTTTTGGAATTTGAAATTAGCCTTTTCAAGGGATCATGAACTAAAACCATCTTTGTTTTTCTCCACAATACTGTCATGTTGTACTAGAGTTGTTTTTCTCTTAAATCCAAATGGTATGTTGTACCTGGCAGGTCCTGAACACCTTTACGCTTACAGAAAGATTGAGATGAGTCCTTGTAAAACTTTAGGCGCCATACCAGCTAAGAAACATGGAATCACCAAACTATCCCCCTCAATAAACACTCCAAAATTCAAAGAAGATAAAGCCAAACCACTGTTCATTCAATGTTTAGTTTATTGTAATTCTAGTTAATATGCTAACTATAGATAAAATTTTGTGGTTAGTTTATGGTTATTTATATTTCCCTCTCATTTCTTTCTTTAATCTCCTTTTTCCCTCCAATTCCACACACACACACTATATATATATATATATACTTATTTTGTCCTTTAGTTCCAATTATTTATGGTTTGTTCTTTTATTCATTTGCTAGGTTTTCATGAATTTTGGTTAATAAATAAGCCTACAATTATATTTGGATCTGAGCTAATGTAACTGCATAGAAACTCCATTTCTTTAACATGACAATTACTCCTTTCTATCCATTCACTCCCTCCCTTAATCATTAAGCCCTGAGGACATCAGATTCTGGTCAGCATCAAACTATCTTAAGAACAAAGCTTTAGGGCTCTGGGTCACAGAAACAAGAATTTTGCTCAAACTAAAGATAACATTTTGACCTCATTTGTGTTTCAGCCCCAGGCCCATGAAAACAAAACAACCCTACCAACCACAACCTCATGAAACTAGATACAACAATACCATGGCTGACATCAGGACATGACAGGATGATCAACTACTCCCTACCTAGGCCCCAACCAATCAATAGAGCCCATGACCCCAAATCCCTTAATCACCATATTATTCCCCCCCCACCCCATATAATCTTCCCCCATGTGGACCATCAGGGAGCCAGGTTTTAGCTCACTCATTTACCTGTGCCTCCAGGTTTGATACCATTTCCTTAAATAAACCTCTACTTTCTTTGCTGCAAACCCCTATTTGCATTTTATTGGGCTTTGATGCTCACAGGTAAATGAACCCCTTTAATCCAGTAACACTAATGGTTTTTCTAGTCTAGTGATATATATATATATATAGCGCCAGGAATGATGCTGAGTAGAACAACTCTTCTTTAGAAAATATTGGCAGATGGTAAGTTTTTCTGAATTTTCCTATAATTGCAGATATGCTGTCTACACGTGCCATACAAACCTTTCCTAGGTTGCTCCAAATCTAAGAACAAAACGTATAAAATCCCAAATGAGAAAGAGTTATAGCAGAACAGCTAAGTGCCCAAACACATCCAGAAATCGGCATTGTAAAATAGCTTATGTTTCTAAAGCATTTTTCGACTTACAAAATGGTGAGCACAGTTGCAATCTGTCATTAGCTCCCTCTGAACACATCAAATTTATAATTGCTGGCTTTTTCTTGGTGGGGATATTTTCCTCTAAAGTTCCTCCTTCCTGGAAACTCCTGAAAAAAGCCCCCTTGACTACCTTACTGATTCTTCCCCTTTAGCAGTTGTGTAAAACTGATTATCTTAACCAACCCCAAACTTCTTTGTGTTGGACTAGCTTTCTTCTCTCTATGTAGTCCACTTGGGGAGGATCCCTTTTAAAATGACCCCAGGCAGTTCCCATTTAGAAATGCCTAAACCCATGGGAATGCTCACACTTCCCTACTACATTATCTGTGCTCTGTTGCTTAAAGCCCAAACTCTAGGAGAAGCATATCAAACCCTCCAAATGGTCCCCTTGAAAGTCTTATCACTTGCACTGGTTAAGAAAATGCTACCTGTTCTAGACAGTGGTATAGAGGTGAAAATATTTGCCTTTTCCAGTCCTAGCCCTTAAACCATCCCCTGCACTCTTTCATATTCTCTTTCCTTTTCCTCACTCAATACATGGCCACTTGTTATGGGAGACAGAACTGACTGCATGACAGAAGAAGCCTGCATTCCTGAGCCATCACTTGGAGAATAATCACCCAGAATAACCAGTCCATTATGAACATGCACATTGAAATCTGTACAAATAAGAAAATAAATGTTTAGTGTTTGTGAGAGCAATTATTCTACCCAAACTAATATAGACCTATACCTAAAGAGGAGTGACACAATAAGAAAAACCTAAAATACATAGCTTTGACTTATTACGCAGGCTGCAGGCTGGCAAAACAACTAATATTGTAGACATACATACATGTGATTATTTAAGTTATTAAATGATAACAAATGTTGGCTAAAATGTTGTTTACTATACCTTTAAAGGTATAATATGTGCCTCCTGAACTTGTAGCTCTAAGTCAAGCAGATGAACAAAATAAAATTATAACTGTAACTTATTAGTATTGGTTGTATACAGCAAATACTTCATAGAAAACATAACTCCTCTGAAAAAAATAGATTTTTTTAAGAGGAGAAAGGAAATAGAAGCAAGAAATTTAAATCCTCGCATGATTAAAAAAATATGAGTACTTGTAGGCCTCATACCATGAGATAAAATTTTAGAAAGCTTAAAGTGAAAATTCTCAGTGAGATTTTTTTAGTAGAACAGAGTAATTCAGTCTATTGGTAAAACTCAGGTTAGCAGTGTGCTCTTCCTACTCATTATTTTAGACAGCCCCAAGGCAGTTACCATTTAGTTGAGAGAAAGAGAAATGAGGGAAAGGCAACAAAGAAATCAAGTAGATTTGAGAAGTATGTCTTTGAAAGAACTATGGATGTGGTTATTATCATGTGTAACTGGCTATACATAAAGATATCACAGCTAGCCATGATTTTGAGGAGATTACATTGTCAAAGATACCACTTGCCTACTAGATATAATAAGCTTTTGATTGTAGGTTGGGAAGCACAAGAGACTTGGTTGGAAAGTTGTAAGGAGGACATTCTGTGAAAAGGGAAGTGTGTGGAAGGCTGCCTGCCCTGTTTATCAGAATTCTGACTTAGGCGGATGTCGAAGGCAATGCCCCTGATTATGCCTTGACCTTTCCAAAAAAGTCTGTGCATGTGTAAACCCCACGATGTTTGCTGGAATCCTTAATCTTAATATTTGGGTGCCCTTGCTTAAAGGACACTACAAACACATGTGTATTCCCAAGATTATTTCCCCTACTGATAGTATCTTAAAGATAAACTTTATCTTAAACTACTGTTACAATAAAAGGCTAATGAGGCAGGCAATGGAGTCTGCCTGGTTGCTATAGCCGGGCTGTCCCTTAGCCTCTCTTTCACAGTGAAACTGTGTCAGAGTAATCTGTTCATCCATTGTTCAGGGTCTGCTGGTCAGCCCTGGCAATTGTATAAATTGTAAACAATCTCAAGCCTACAAGGTTTCTCTACTAGCAAGCAGGCAGCAAGAGTGGCACAATTCCTAGGAAGGGCAAACTTTCCAACCCTTAAGGAAAATAATTTATGGGCAAGAACCAACCAGAGGGTGGAATGGAGGACTGCAGAGAATGATAAACAAAACGATTTTTCCTAGATTATGTAGCAGGGTCTATTCAAAAGAATTTCTCAACTCCAAATTAGAGGACCTTCATAATACTTGACCAGTAGCATTTTAGCATTGCTAAGACTATTGATTATTATGTCTTATTCTTCACCTTCCAAATTAGTATGTTTATTGGGGT
This sequence comes from Myotis brandtii, assembly GCF_000412655.1. Lineage (NCBI taxonomy): Eukaryota > Metazoa > Chordata > Mammalia > Chiroptera > Vespertilionidae > Myotis > Myotis brandtii. The sequence goes on along the minus strand of NW_005361913.1, from coordinate 1,270,995 downwards.
TATTATGTCCTTATTCCATCATTGTATAATGGAGATTGAGCATAATGTGGCCTATAAATTTAGTTCTGAGGTCACACCTTAAAGGCCCACATTCAGACCTGAAGAAGAGGGCCACATGGCACTTAGGAATGAGGAACTTTATTCGGATGTGGGAAACTGATGGTGCATGAGGCTGTCTTCCTTGAAAAGTAAATCAGTGTGGTCTATGGGGGAGGAACAGTAAAACAATTAGTAAACTTTGGGCAGACTTTGACTTATTCAAGGCTATCTGTTTACCAAACTATTTCCTATTACTTCTGAATAAGTAGAATAGAATAAATAAAATTGAGACAACGTCTAGAAACAAGAACAAAAAAAAACAAAAAGAATATTAGTACATCAATAGAGAACACTGAGCATCTATCTATACATCAGAAATCACAGATGATGAAAATATAGATAGTACCAACAAACAACTTCCTGGAACTAAACACATTGATTCCAGATTAAGATATCTCATTAGGAACCTGGAATAATGAATTGAAAAATAGTTCACACTACAATGAATCATCTCTGACATGCACCTACAATCTTGGATGGTTTACACACACACACACACACACACACACACACACACACACACACACACTCGCCCCCAGTCTACTAACCTTGACTTCAATTTCCTTCTTTATAAGAATACTTATAATGCTCCTAACTAAAGTGCCCACCCCTAACATTCTCAAAAGGTGCTATCCTTGATTAGAACTCCTCTGTTAAACAAAAGAGGCCCTGGCTCTTCCTTATACTTTTTCTACCTGCCTCGGTGGTCTTGACGCACTCTCTTTTTGTCTAATATTTCTGAATATTTGCAGCTCAAAATTTTTTAATCCTCAGTAATCTTTAAGAGATCTTTAGTATTCAAATCAACCTCTATTCACCTAATTTCTTAAGAGGTAACTGCAGAACCAGCTCAAAATTGTCCTATCCTGTTTAACAGGATACTGAGTTGCTTTTCAGAGACAAAAGACCAACACCACAAGTCATGCTGCCTAAGCACAAAGAACTTTGACCTTCAGCTGCACCCAGAACAATAAAGGACCAGGACATATTAGAACTTGGCACTGGAACCCTTTCAGAAGCAAAGGGTTCATTGTCCAGGAAGATCCTTTGTTGACAACCTTTACCCTGAAATGGCCACGGTCCACCAGTTAAAATTTGCCAAGCCAGTGCTTCTGCATACCTGTTCCCCCTATGCCCTTAAAAACCCACTCTGAACTCCAGATTAGGGAGTCGAGTCTTTTGAGCTTCAGCTTCCCATTCTTCTCAATGGCATCATCCATAACAAAATAGCTAATCTTTCTCCACTGTGGTTCTCAGTGCTTAGTGTTTGGCTCTACTAACGCCAAGGGAACAAAGTCTTTCTGTTCTGTAGCAATTTCTCAAGTTCATAAATAACTGATTGCATATGGCTATTCACCAAACAAACTTTCAAAGTAGATTATTATTTCAAAGAATACATTTTTAAAAAAATATTGAACATTTTATTTTTTTAAATTTTATCTTTATTGAAAATATTACAGATGTCCCTTGTTCTTTTCTTCCATTGACCCCCTCCACCCTGCACCCACCCCTTCCAGGCCTTCACCAAACTATTGTATAAATTGCATGCCCCTACTTGAATGGCAGACTATGAGATAATGGTACTCTGGTCTAGCACATTTCTTTAAGGAACAAAGGGTATTTTCTATGTACCCACAGCAGCCAGACTTTAGCCCAGAATATATCCGATGAGGATAGAGCACATGAGATAAGATGGCTCTCATTCCTGTTTGAAGAGGGCACGTTGCTATGGCAAAGCAGAGACATGAGCCCAATAGGCTTGTTCCATGGCTGGGATTTGCAAGAAACAGTTCTAATACACCTTGCAGCTTCTTTTACTTAGAAGACAAGAAAGACTTCATGAGCCAAATTTTAGGTTGTACCTGTTTCCTTTTGCCTTTTACATTCTTAAAAACAATGTACCCTTCTGCAGAGAACAGAACACACTGCTGCTTAAGCCCTGTTCCTCTCTCACACAGTGGAAGGCTATTGGAGGTGGCTTTTGGGGACACTATGTACAAAAGAACCAGCTTACAAATGACAAAGGGATAGAATGAAGATAAAAACTGAATAAAAGGAGAACCTTTTCAACCAAGAAATTCTGAGATAAAGATCACTATTCTCCCAGAATTTTAATGAATTGGTTTCATCACTAATCCCTGGTAAATGTCAAATTTCACATTTATATGAAAATTATAGGACACATGCATGCTTTTTAGCAGCAGTTTATCACACCAAGACTGCTGTGTTATTGAGCTCCCTCCTCTACCTCTTTCTATTTTCTTCCCTATTATCTATCTATCTATCTATCTATCTATCTATCTATCTATCTATCATCTGTCTATTTATGCACACACACACACACACACACACACACACACACACACAGTCCTCCCATTGGTACTATCAGATCTTACTGTTTTATCAGAAGCCTGACAGCTGACAACAGAGTTGAAAAATGTGACAAAGTTAGGTTTTGGAAGAAGTCCTTGGCTAAATTAACACAAATGTGGACCAGCTAAGACCCAGGATGAGGTGCAGATTTGGACACAAGATTTACCATTTTATGTTTAAGTTGTACCCAGTGGCTCTTTCACACAATCATTAAATAGGATATTGATATAAGTGAAACTCCCCATCACCTATTTTCAAATAGCCATTGGAGCCTTAAAAATACGAGTAGAAACAGTATTAGTAGCTGGCTTCTAGGTCGAGATCAGCTACCAGTGAATGACCTCACTAACCTTCTTCATTCTTTCTTTTGAGATACCTCCTATGTTTTATTCTCTTTCCAAGTTTTTTATTTTTATACTAGAGCCTGGTGTGCAATCAGGCCGGGCCAGCCAGGGAACAGGGGATGAGGGAGGTTGGCTGGCTGCCCCGCCCCCTAGTGGAACTCCCAGTTGGTAAAACTCCTGCCCCAGGGGACAATTTGCATATTAGCTTTTTATTATATAGAATTTTGTTCTTTTTACAATCTCTAAAACCTTCTTAATGAAAATTTTACAAGTGCAATAGGGATATTGTGAAGAGGCTGGATGTTCAAAATAAAGTTTTGAATTCTACTTCCATATGCCTAGGCATTTGCATTTTATACAGACAAAAACTAGCAGTAGTAATAGATACATATAAAAGCAGGGGGTCATTCATTAACATTTTGCCTTTTCATGGCCTTAAGCACCATGTTGCCAAGGCAGTCTCCATTGTATCACAATGACAGAATAAGTTATTACCACTGTTTCCTCTAAACCATCGGTTCTCAACCTGTGGGTCACAACCCCTTTGGGGATCGAACAACCCTTTCACAGGGGTCGCCTAAGACCATCGGAAAACACATATATAATTACATATTGTTTTTGTGATTAATCACTATGCTTTAATTATGTTCAATTTGTAACAATGAAATTGGGGGTCACCACAACATGAGGAACTGTATTAAAGGGTGGTGGCATTAGGAAGGTTGAGAACCACTGCTCTAAACAATGTTTTGTGCCTGGCAGGTGTGGCTTGTTGGTTGAGCACTAACCTGAACCAAAAACTCACAGTTCAATTCCCAGTCAGGGAACATGCCCAGGTTGTGGGCTCTATCCCCATTAGGAGGTGTGCAGGAGGCAGCTGATCAATGATTCTCTCATGATTTATGTTTCTATCTCTCTCACCCTCTCCCTTCCTCTCTGAAACCAATAAAAAGATATATACATATTTTTTTTCTTTTTAAATGCTCCAGGGCACTGAGATTCTATGTGGTTAAGGTAATAGGGAGATTTCTGGTGGTGGAAAAGGTCCTCTACACAAATAATGCAAACCAAATTTGTGCTTCAATCTTCCATTATTTATTCTCAATTATATGTAAGGCATAGAAGGCTTCTGATATAACAGTGTCTTAGCAATCATTCTATAAATTATATAACCCCCTTTAGATCTTTAGATCCTCTAATAACAACAACAAAAAAATCAAGACATTTTTAATTTGCATTCAATTAACTGCATTTACCTCTGTAATTCACCAGAGAGTTCCTCAAGAGTTAGACTGCCCAGTTTCTAAGGGACTGCACAGGTCCATATATCCCCAAAGCCTTTTGTGCTCATACACCAACATTTCCCAGTCCAACTCTCATAACTAGCAATCTAGGGTCCATAATATTTGCCTACAGAGCATAATTTTTCTATCTGTGCTCAACTGTGCCCCATGCTCTTTGGACATAGTTTAACAGTAGATCCCACTAAACAACTCCTGCAGTAAATGTAAGCATTTAAGAACAGTTTTTCTGTGTTATCATTGGTTCTTTCTTACCTTCTTATTAGTGGAGATATCTTTTGTTTTATAAATTGATTTTCTTGCCTTACTTACATGAACCTTCTCTTTCCCATAAACCAACCCCAAATAAAACGGTTAATTAATTACTGGTCTCCTAATGAGTCATTCTATACCCAAAAGTGGCTGGGTGGTTCTGGTTTGTGAGAAATTAAAAATAAAACAAAACAAAAAGGCCATTGGATTCTGGACTTTAAAAGGAAGGAAAAGGAGTTCAGAGAGAAGGAAAGAATATAGAGTGAATATTTTGAGGTGTGAAAAGCACAACCAAGATTGCTCATACCAAGAGAAACCAATAGCGAATTGCTTGGGAAGCTGATGCCACAGGCAGAGAAGGACCTGGCCTCAGATTTAAACACAAATAAACAAACTGGGAGATTTCACAGAAGTATTCAGATTGAGTTATCTTTCCAATGGAAAATGTCAGAATTCATCTCTGCCTCATGTACCTTTCAGCTACCTAATTTCTGACCTGGTTAAATATAATGTAATAACCTGACCCAGCCTTATGCACCTGAGAATAATAACAGGACCTACTAGAAGATAGCATGTAGGAAGGTGGGGTGCAAGACACATTGCTAAACCCCACCTAAAAAAAAAGAGTTTAAATCTTTAGATCATGGAAGAGAAATTAGAGTCAGATTCTGCCAAGGTGACTACATAAATAAAGGCAAAATGAGTTGTTTCTTGTCCTTATAGAAATTGGCGAAAGCTGAAAGCCAAGGCTGAAGATGCAATGAAACCAATTTCAATGAACTTTTAAGAAAAGTTTTATAATATATCCTTCCCCCCAGAAAGGACTGCATTCATTAATGTCAGTGGTTCCTAAGGTGAGTGGCAGTGAGTTGTTTGTTTTGGTTTGGTTTAATTTCTCTGGAGTGTAAAATGCTGACATCTTTTTTGATGTTGATATCTTTACTAAGATAGTGTTGTACCTGCCTGCCATTAACTGGCTATTTTGAGCTCGGCTGCATTAAAGGGCATTATACAACAAAGGAACACTGGAGAACATGGAAATTTTCACAATTTCCCTTAGAAGCTTGGCATAGTAAATGGACAATTTCACACACCAAAAAAAAGTGGTCATTAGAAATACGAGATGGGAGATATATAATATCACAAAATAGTTCAAGGCAAAGGTAAAAATACCTAAATTTTTCTAACAATTTCTAGATTCATAAATTGGATATGAAGGGACACAAGACAAAAATGAGAATGTTCAGATCTTAAAACCCAAAGAAAATAATATTTCTCTGTAAACTAGGCCAGTCCTGAAAAATGACACTTCTAAACAAAGTTTAGAAAATTAGAAATAAATTTTTAAAATATATTTATAATAGCTAATAAATTTTGAAAATAAATACTTTATGAAAATAAATTTAGAAAATTGACATCTCTAAAACAAATGTGTTGGGTGGGGGTTGTAGGTATATCTTAAATACTATTATCTGTTTCAAGATGAAAAATAAAATAATTTTCACTTTTGCATGTTTTTCTCTAATTCTTATGCATAGAGACATAATGTTAATACTTATACAGGCTATTTTTATTTATGCTCCCCTGCTTATTTATTATCACACATGATTCTACAATCAATTACTGGTCGCCTAATGAGTCGCTCTATACCCAAAAGTGGCTGGGTGGTTCTGGATGCATTTCAAGTATTATTTTAATGGTAGTACAAAATTCCATCATACTGATATAACATCTATAATAATCTATAATAATAAAAGCATAATATGCTAACTAGACCGGACAGCCAAACGACCTTCTGGACGTCATTCCGGGCATCTTTCTGGATGAAGCCACAGTGGCAGGGGCTGAGGCAGAGGCGGTTAAGGGCGATCAGGTAGGCAGGTAAGCAGTGAGGGGCGATCAGGCAGTCAGGCAGAGTGGTTAGGGGAGATCAGGCAGGCATGTGAGTGGTTAGGAGCCAGTGGTCCCAGATTCTGAGAGGGATGTCTGACTGCTGGTTTAGGCCTGATCTTGCAGGGATATATATAGTAATCTATATAACCACTAGAGGCCTAGTGCATGAAATTCATGCACTCGGGAGGGAGGGGTCCCTCAGCCCAGTCTGTGCCCTCTTGCAGTCTAGGAGTCCTCGGAGGATGTCCAACTGATGGCTTAGGCCCACTCCCTGTGCCAGTAGTCGGACATCTTTAGTGCTGCAGCAGAGGCAGGAGAGGCTCCCACCACTGCTGCTATGCTCACCAGCCATGAGCCTGGCTTCTGGCCGAGTGGTGCTCCCCTTGTGCAAGTGCACTAACCACCAGGGGGCAGCTCCTGCATTGAGCATCTGCCCCCTGGTGGTCAATGCACATCATAGTGAGCAGTTGAGCAGCCTTAGCATATCATTAGCATATTGCACTTTGATTGGTTGAACGGACAACTGGACAACCAGACACTTAGCATATTAGGTTTTTATTATATAGGATTCTAGAAATGAAGTATCCTTTGAGTTTTGAATGGTTATTAAACTCTTTCGAAGGGTGAAAATGTGGGTTTCTTTCAGGATGTTCAGTGTGGGCATGGTGTTGGAGGAGGGGTGCAGGTTCTCTTGGAGGCCAGGACAAGCTTCAGTGAACAATCTATTCTAACATGTCTTTGAGAGGTCCCAGGCTGCCAAGAATGTGTGTTTCATCTGTGCTTTTATAGCTCAGCTTGTCTCAAGGACACTGATATGACCAAAATCATTTGTAACTTTTGTTTCATATAACCTATTACTAACATTCAAGTCTGAAATTTTGAGGAATTCTTTTTTTAAAAAGTAAATAAGAACAGGTTTAAGATTATCCTATAACTAGAGGCCCAGTTCACAAATTTGTGCATGGGTGGGGTCCCTTGGGGTGTCCTGTGGGGATTGGGCCCCACCTTGCACCCCCAGCCTCGTAGCCCCACAGCCCCGCCTGACACCCTGCCTTGGCCTGGTGCTGCCCCCTCACCTGCTCCACCATCCCACCTGCAGGGTGATCGATCAGGGCCAGGCCCCCCACCCGGCTTCCTCAGAGCCTGGGAGTTGTGCGGCAGCCCCACCCTCTACCGCCGCTGCTGGTCACTGTCTGCAGGGCAATCAGCAAGGCGATCGGGCCCTCGCTCACACCCGCCTTGGCCTGGCACACCCGCTCACCTGCTCCACCATCCTGCCACGGTCCCATTCTCATCGGGGCCCATTGGGGCCAGCAGCACCTTCACTGCCACCTGCTGCCAGTGCTGCATCGCCGATGCACGCCATGTTCCACGCTGCCCCTTGGTGGTCAGTGCACATCATAGTGAGTGGTCGAACTCCCGGTCAAACTCCCAGTTGAACAATTTGTATATTAGGCTTTTATTATATAGGATGATGCCTTGAAAACTACATTTCATTGTACAGCTGGAATGGGAAATAAAGGTGTGTGTACAGTCCATGTTGCACATATGAAATGCCATTTCACACATAACAGGACAACAAAAAATATTTTTAGGGAGTGGGCAGCACTATCCTTGACTTTTGTTCTAGTACTGAACTAATTGATGTCTCATGGGATTGCTGGCTTCATAAGAGCAGGACTGTCTTTCTCATTCATAGCTCTGGAGATTCACTGGGTAAAGCCCTGGCTGCCACAACAAAGAGCTGCAAGCATAGAGTGCCTCCAGGTATTGTTTAGAATCTTCAGTAAGTTTGAGAAAGAGAAATGGATGAGGAAGGTTGGAGACACCATGAAAATAAGGGTTCTTTCTAATATTGGCCAGATACATCTCTCTTTCTAATGGCTGTAGAAGAAAAGTATATGCACAAGAAAACATTAAAATGTAGAAGTGGTTCTCAAACTTGGCTAAACACTGACATCATTTGGAAAGGTGATTTTGTTTGTCTGCTGGTTTGTTTGTTAAGTCCCAATGCCTGGATTCCTAAAACACAGACTCTGACTTAATTGGTCTGGGGTCAGACCTGGGCATTAGGATGTTTAGAAGCTCCATGTTGATGCTATTGTGCAGCAATGTTTGAAAACCATTGAGATACTGGACCCTAAGAGTTAGTTGAAACATTAATAGGAATAGATAGGTCCCTGATCTTTAATGATTAAGGGTGTTGTTTTTTTCTGCCTCAAGCCCTGAGATCAAATTAATGCTTCTACATCTGAAGTTGTAACTAAGGCTCATAGAAAAGAGAGAATTACAGAATTCAACAGAAACTATTTAGTGAAATATCCATTACGAATGACTGCTATTTTCAGAAAAATTCAGAACTAAAAGTGATTATTTGCAGTATCAAAGGGTAGTTTTTAATTTGACTAAGTTTATCCTTAATTTAAGTTTTTCCCTTTGATTGTTTAGGGGAGGAAAATAAAATCATTTTTCCCTTCATTCTCCCAGATTCTCCAGTTAGGGCTCTGTAAACTAGACGGGTGAAAGAGAGTTTAGCAAGAGAAAAACAGACATTTATTAAGAAATGCATCATGCATATACATGGCAGCACTCATTGATGAGTAACTCAAAGGGGTGGCTAGAACTTAGGCATCTTAACAGAAGAACAAAAAATGTTTTAGGAAAGTAACAATATCAAGGGACTTGGAGCTTCTAAGGGTGGCAACCTGAGAAGGCAAATACATGGGAAACTAATGGTAGATGAGGGCTAGTTTGTTATGTAGATTCCTCTGGTGCTGTATATGGGCTAATAAGAGTCTAGACTCTAGAATTATTTCTAGTGATTAATTTCTGTCCTTCCTGGTAGAGAGGGATGGGGGACACATTTTCAAATTTGTGTCCTGCTTTTAGGCAAATAGAAGGATGGCAGAAATTTTTTCTTATATCTGCTTCTTCTCAAATATCTTTGGCTCAAAATCATCTTTATGCCAAAGTGGCATATTTTGGGATAGCATCTTCTGCTACCCTTAAGTGTCTTACCTCTCATTGCTCCTAAACAGTACAAAATCTAGTGCGGTGCTTTTATTTTTGTTCTGAATTCTAATAGAGTCTAACAATGAGACAAACAAGGACCTACTTTAAAGATCCTAATGAAGGGTCTGTTGTGGTTTTATAAGTCCATATCTTGAAAATAAGGCAAAAGAAGGTTCATATTCTTTTAATGCCATACTGGAGCGTAAACCAGCAGACCCACCTGTTGATTTTTTAATTATATCTGGGGACATAGCAGTGTTTGACTTCCCGTTTATTATTTATTAGAGCCAAGATTTCATGAAGTTCCATATCAAGTTATAGATTTTTGTCTGGTGGAAATACGAATTATTTATTTCCAGTAGGAAAAGATCATCTCAAAGGTTATGGTTTTATTGCCCTGTAGGACATGAACTAGTTTGGGCTCTAACTTAGTAAATGTATCTCAGTATATCTTTCCTGAGGGACTCACCAGCTACTTTTCTTCTAATTAGGTTTTGACCCAGACTTATCAGTATACTGGTTCCCTTGATGATGAATTAAATAAATCTTTGCCACATGTTTACTCTATATTTTATGGAAGTCGTGATTTCATTTTTTAACTTTATACTTTAACAGTTAGTGGCATTTTTCCTTAAGGTTTCTTCTATTCCTACAACTTTCCCAGTTCAGTGTAAATATCAGCATTATATGAACCATAGGCATTTTTTTAAGGTTTCTTCTATCCCTACAACTTTCCCAGCTCTGTGTAAATATCAGCATTATCAGAATTAAATACAACAGACAACAGAAAGTTCAAAAATGTAACAAAAAAGAAATTCAATAGCTTCTCTCCAGCTGCTCTAACATGTTCACATTCAGATGTGCAGAAATGTTATTTTTTCACTGAACTCCAATTGCTCTCAGAACCTGAAAACACATCATTTTGCCACTTCCATTTAACTAAGTATCTTGCAGTAGAAAACAATATTTTAAAAAAATAATCAGTCCGGTTATGAATTAAACTCAGTCAATTTAAATTTCGATCTCCTGAACACGGTCACTCTCAAATCTCAAGCACTTTCTCTTTCCTCTCCTACCTTGGTTGTGTGGGATGAAGGGAAAATCTTACCTCATACCATGGATGCAAGGAATTCTAAATCTGTTCTCTGAGACCTCAATGAACTCAGTTCAGTTAACCGCTGATATAAATGGTCCCGCCAAAGGGTTTGACAGCATCCCAAGAGCCTTACTATAAAAGGTCTGAAGTCAACATTGTCCCACCCCTAGAACTCTTGTGGCCTCTCAGTTGGACCAGTGTTGTTTATCCTACAGGGATATACTAGTACACAGAATTTCTCCATCTCCTCCCCTCTGAGGGTAAGCTATAGGGAAGCAGTAATAATAATTCAGACTTTCGCTCCGATCAACATTGGAAGCCATTTCCTCCAAGCCTTGCAGGTAGAAGGAGCATGTGGATCTTCTTAAGTATTTCTCCCACCCCAAGGTTTTCACAATAAGAACAAAACTCTGCATTCTTGCTTTCTTGTCTCTCTCTCTCTCTCTCTCTCCTGTCCCTTTTCTGGCCCCAAATGGGTTTCTATTATTTATATATATCCATCTTTTAGTTTCTTGGGTTAATATTTATAAAATCTGAGCTCTGAACCTCCAGGTTCAACTAACTGGAACCCAAACGTCTTTCCTTTCACTAAAAGCTGAATCTTACAAGATATACACATGGAGACCTTGGCTTCCAAATTATTTTATTTCAAATATATTTCAAGCACATATACTAGAAGTCGAGAAAAAATGTGGGGAGGGGGACAGCAGATAAAAAACAGTGTCACCTCTGTTTTCAACTGGATTTAGTCTTCCCCCAGACTCAAAGGTTTGTGATCTTAGGAAAGATAAGAATTACCTGGAAGAAAATTTTTTTTTAATATTTGAAGATGTGTCTTATTTCACCTATGACATTCTAATATAAAGAAGTTTCATCTCTCATTCTGAACTTTAATAGAAAAAGTAGCAAATTCCAGTGTGTAAGAAACTTACCTACTGATGTGGTTGAAAAGGTGTGGTTCTGTGGAGGGTAACCTAGCAGTGTATTATGATGAATTCCTTACTGGGCAGGTGATGAGGATGGTCACACCCCAGGCATATAACTTTTTAGCAAAAGGTTTATCTTTGTCTTAAACAAGCAATGTCCATTGTTTCTGTGCATCTAGGTTAACATGTCTTTGAATTAAACCGTAACCACCCTCAATTCACACCCCAGGCATATAACTTTTTAGTAAAAGGTTTATCTTTTTCTTAAACAAGCAATGTCCATTGTTTTTGTGCATCTAGGTTAACATGACTTTGAATTAAACCGTAACCACCCTCAAGATAGCACATAATCTTGTTAATGATCCTGTAATCCAATTCCCAACTTACTTTTTCCCAGCTCCTTGTAATCTTCCTTACGTTCCCTCCTTTATTTCAAATGCACAAAATAAACTGCAAAACTATTACTCTCAGGAGCATTTGAGATCTTGCTCCCCAGCATATGTCATCAGTTTGGCTCAAACTCTTATGAAAATTCTTGACAGGTTTGGATGTTTTTTACATCAAGGCTAGTAAAAATTATGAAAACTAACTATACACCCTCTTTTCCTTTGCGTTGCCCTTGTCTTTGTTATCTTGTCCTATTTAGTTACCTGTCATGTTTATTTTTGCCCTTGTTCCAAACATTAGAATTGGTCCCCAGGAACCCCAAGGCATTATAGCAGAACTCAAAACTGAGGAAGTTATTACATCTGAAAAAAAAACAACACAAACAAACATACAACAACTTCAGTTTTAGGACCACAACCCCCTCCCCAAATTATAAAAAAGTATTAATTTGTTAAAATAAAAAATAAGACTTTACTAAATAAAAATAATATTAAATATATCAGTATATTAAATTACTAAAAGATGGTCTTATAACATTCATTTTTCTTTGTTGCTTATAATAATTATTTTCCACTTTCCATAACCTCTAGCTTGTGTAACAAGATGTAAAACTTTTGTATTCATCAGAATACTAGTTAGTAAAGAATTATTTGTAACATGGAAATGCTTACTTATGAGGTGATATTCCAAGGTGGCCTTAAGATAGATAAAAACAGTGATGCAGCCCTAGCTGGTTTGGTTCAGTGGATAGAGCGTCGGCCTTCAGACTGAAGGGTCCCAGGTTCGATTCCAGTCAAGGGCATATGCTCAGGTTGTGGGCTCAATCCCCAGTAGGGGGTGCAGGAGGCAGCCAGTGATTCTCTCCCATCATTGATGCTTCAATCTCTCTCTCCCTCTCCTGTCCTCTCTGAAATCAATAAAAACATATATTTTTTAAAAACTGTGATGCATGTAGGGATAAGAAAGGGAGAAACAGAAAGCTCTCATCAACTTTCATCCTCCCTCCATAACATGTCTCATTTCTTTCCCACCTAAAGCTGATGTTATTTTTAGGGCACAGACCAATTGATGCAGTTGTCTTTATTATCTCCATGCTTCCTATCAAGTTTTTACCTTTGCCTTCTGTAAATGCTCTGTAATCGCAATAATTTTTATAGCCAATTCATAACTCCCACTTTATTTATCCATAACATCCATATCTCCAGTTTATACATAGAGGCCAAAAGGGTCTAGGGGCTGATGCAATGAAAACAAATAAATTCAGTAAACTGGAATTTCTTATATTTCTTAAAATAGGCTGAGTAAGGGTTGTTATATTATTGTACTGAGAGAAAAAAAGTTTATAAATTAATTGTGACGCTTCAAAAGAAAGTTTTTTATTTTATAAAAAAAAATCATAGCAGCTGACAATATTTTCTAAAAATTTGCAAATTGTCTGTGATTAGAGCCAATGGAAAGGAAGGTAGACCAGAAAACAGGTGCTATGAGGTATTTTCATTCTTTCCATTCATTTGATGGATTCTTTACATAAATATATTTACTAGGCATGATGAGTTGGAGTAATTGGGTTCCCCAAAGATCAACACCTCTGACACTTATGCTCTTGTGAGTCCCATACTGAACTGGTCCTGGAACTGTATAACCAATAGAATGAAGGAGAAGTGATGCTGCATGACTTTTGAAGTCAGATCATCAAAGCCCCTGCAGTTTCTGCCTTGGACCCTTAGAATACACTTTTTGGGAGCTGTGAGCCATTACCTAAGAAGTCACACTACCCTGAGACTGCCAAGTCAGGGAGGCTACTAAGAGGGCAATTCGTTACACAGCAGTAGAAAACTAGATCAATAGGTACATGTAACTGTAAGAAACCTTCCAAATGCAATTCATTATACTATCCATGTTGGTTTCTCCAGTTGGCTTCAGCTTGCACCTTGTACAAGTCCATTACCTACTGCTATATTCATTTATTCTTGTACTTTCCTTTGTATAAATATAGTTTTTTGAAATGGTGAATTAGCTTTAGAGCTATAAGCAAATGGGTCTGTCAATGAAAGTGGTGTTTATATTGATTTGCAAATTAAGGGAAGAGAATACCCACCGATGACTGAGTACTTGGAAGACAAAGTCGTATGATTTATATGGTTTGAGAGACTATGGTAGGTTTCAGAGGTGCAAGCAGTTAAACGTGGCTGGGAGGAAAGAAAAGTAAGCAGATATCTGGTCCTGCCTCCTATGGAAGTGGTCTGAACTTTAACCTAGCAGCATAAAGAATTGATTGAAATAATTGAACACCAAGTTATATAATTACATTTGCATATTATAAAGACAACTTTGGGAGGTTTTAGGCCAAAATAGTGAATTAACCATATGTTACAAGATCCCCATGCCAACTTCAAAGCACTACAAATTCTAACAAAGGCAAGAAAATTAATAAATACTGCTATTGATTTCATGAAAAACAAGAAGAATTCTAGTAAATGATACTTAGGGTGTCTCCAATTTCCTACCACCACAAGCAATGCTATAATAAACATCTTCATATATGGATATAGATGGACCAATATTCTGACTCCAATTCCAATGTGTGAATTTTTTTCCACAAACCACCAAGAAACTGAAAGGAATTTTAGTGACAGGAAAGGCAGTTTTAGGGAAGGAAAGCCCATGGGAGAGGAAGACATACATTCACAGAGGATAGAGAAATGGTACAAGATAAAGAGAAGAAGAAGAGGGGGACACCAGGTGGGCTTCGAACTTTGAAACTGATATCCGGCAGGAGAGTGACCAATTAGGAAAGCACAGGGGACATAAATTAAGGCAGGGTCCAATTAGAAAGGGTCATGAAGAGACAAAGAGCTCCCAGAATCCATAAACCCGGAGACAAAGGGATGCAAGGGAACTGATTTTTTCTCATTGGAGCGGGAGAGAGAGCAGTTTTTTTCCCATTTGGGGACCCCTCCCCAGGAGTAGTTTGTAAACACTTAAAAACTTCCACATTTTTATTTAAAATCTTTTAGTCTGCAAATTTTATTCTTCAAACTTCATAGGACAAGAACCCACAAGGAGGAGAGTCCACTCACCCCAATTTCACATTACAGAAAACTATAAAAGTTTATGTAAGTAAAATGTATAGTTATTAAATAATATTGATACTTGATTGAAATAATTAGAGATCATATAATTTGACACCTTATATAAAACAAGAAATTATTCATCTTCATCTTAGCAGCACCATCTGCCCCTTCTCACTTAGTTGAGCACTATGTATAAAATATATTGATAGAAACTTTAAAAGATAATATATAATTTATGTCATTCCATATATATACATACATATGTACACATATACATGCATTATGCATACATGCATACATACACATAATTGTATTCCATAGGATGCTAATCAAACCATAAAAATTGAAAGCAAAAGGGATAATGTGTTGTCATGATGCAGTGGGTTGAATTGTGTTTCTCATAAAGGTATGTCCAGCCCTGACCAGTGTGGTTCAGTTGGTTGAGCCTCATCCCATGCATCTAGAGGTCACCCGTTTGATTCAGGTCAGGGCACATGCCTGGGTTGCAGGCTCGATCCCCAGTAGGGGGCGTGCAGGAGTCAGCCAAATGATGTTTCTCTATCACATTGATGTTTCTTCCTCTCCCTTCCTCTCTCCTTCTCCAATTAATAATATATATATATATATATCCATGCCCTAATTCCTTGAGCCTATGTACTTATTTAGAAAAAGAGTTTTTGCAAATATCATTAAATTAAGGATGTCAAAACATAATCATTCAGGATTTGGGGTGGCCCCGAAATCCAGTGACAGATGTCTTTATAAGAGAAAAGCAGAGGGATATTTGAGACATGGAGACAAAAGGGAGAAGGTCTTGTGGAGGCAGAAATTGGAGTTTTGCCTCAGACTAACAACACTCAGTCACCAGAAGCTGGAAGGAATCTCCCCTAGGTCATTCAGAGGAAGTGTGCTGACACATTGACTTCAGACTTTTGACCTCCAGAACTATGGGAAAGTAAATTTCTGTTGTTTTAAGCATGCAAATTTGTGGTACTTTTTAAGGCAGCCCTAGAAAATTAATACAGGTGTTATGATTTTATTTTACTTTATTTTAAGTATTAGACTAAATTTGAAGTAGCTACATCAAACAGTGTAAAAGAAGACTTAAATAGGTAGAAAATGTTATCTATGTAACAATGAAGTTTTTTTATTATTATTATTACAGAAAACTCTGCCTCAATTAAGTCCAAATAAGAAAGATTTCAGGCGAAGACATGTAATTAGGGTGAGTGGTTACTTAGAGAAACAACCAGTTTTAAAGGAAGAAACATTAAAATGAAGACCATTAGAGAATTTTAAGATAAGAAATATAGTCATAAAACTTTGATCGAGAAGGTAGGGGTGGACACACTTTCAGGAGACTAAGATAGTACTGTTAAGAGTGTGCTTATAGTGTAGGTTTTGAATATAGATGTCCATTTTTACAAGTTTAAAGAGATTCTTTTAAACAAATGTTTAATGCCAAGTATAAAAGAGAATGCTTTTGGCATAGTTGTACAAAGAGAATTTCTTTTTCCATTCAGTAATATTAAACGTCAGCAAGATTTTTTGGCGGGGAAAATTAATGATTTAAATAAAACAAGGGGTGAGCATGAAAATATAAAAGCGTATTACAAAGAGCCAATTTTATTTGAAGCCAGTTATAGAGACAAAAAGTAGAACATAACTGTGTGAGGATAGTGTGTCAGGAGGCAAAATGCAATATTCAAAGGAAACAAACAGAACATGGACAATGGAAACAAAGAAATGTCTCCATCCCCTTATTCCCCTGCTCAGCAGAGCCTGGCACATTTGCCCTCCTAATACTGCGGGTCCTGAGGACCTTCATCTCATGCTGGTTTATGCAAGAGAAAAGGCAAGCAGAGGATGGCCTCTGGCCAGATGCCTGGAAGGAGATGTGGACTTTGGCAAATGAGCAGAAAGGGTGAAAGTCTGGATTGGTTTAACAGAGGTTTCTGAGGCTGCAAAAAGAAACGACTAGATACCAATTTAACCAGGCTCTCTTTTCTCAGGGCAGAAAGACCCTTAGAAAAGTATAATGAAGATAATCTACCAAAGAGGGAACATAAAATAACTCATTGAGTTAAATCTCTATCCCTTTTATCAATCATAACTAAAGAAACCAAGAGAGGGAGAGATGTGGTGGGGGTGGGGGGCAGGGGGCTGTGCAGAGGGAAGAATAAGATCTATAACTGAAGGCCTAAGCATGGAGCTTTGCCTTGTTATTCATAAATGAAGGAGAGAGAAATGTCATGTGGCTGGAAATATAATTTCTTGAGGGGCAAAGTGAAATATTAAAAGATTTTCCCATTGCTAATAAGGCAATTAAAACTATTCAATTTGACAAAGCCCTGGACCCAGTTGAATCACACTATAATTCATGAGGAAAAAAAAATTGTAGCAAGGGAAACAGAGAAGCCTTTGGCAAAACTGTTTGATGGCTCAATAAGAAAAGAATAAAGGGAACAATCACATTTGAGTTACTAATAAGCATTCTCAGATTTTGCAAGAGAAAAATCATTAAAAGGACTAGTTTCCCCAACTTCAATTATTCAGCCCAAGAATAAAGATCCACTCAAATCTAGGCATTTGTAATTTACCTAAAAGAATTGGTCTGAATTTAGGAATTTCACATTTATTTTTATTCAGATTTCAGAAAAGCACTTACAATTTCACTAGCTAGCGTGTCACCTAGTAATCATAAAAGCTCACTAATGAACAAAGCGCTGCAAATTGTCCTGGAGACCAGAACTAATGACACCACATTTCACAAGCTGATAAAAGAAAGCCGGCTCACATAAATGGTACTGCTTTTAAAACTTCAATTTTTTTTAAAGAAACATGTTTCTTTTTCCCCACAGAGGTAGCTCATAACCATTAATGCAACTAGTACATTTTTATGGAGTATGATAAAAATTGTAATCCTACGCTTTCACTCTGCACATAGATCATTCCTCCCTCGCCCTTGAACGCTGGTCCTGAGTGGTGCCCCAAGGATTCTGTGTCAGTCCCTGTAATGCTATAGGGGCAAAACCCCACCAACGTCACTGCAATTTCTGAATCCAGCCAGGGATGTAGAGCAAAAGGGGCTTTCTGCAACTTCTCCCCAATAGCCCTATCTTTGTTTTTCTTCCGCGTGGTTTGTCTCACCCCAACCTCAGAGGACTCTCCTTCCTAACATGGAAATGATGAGCATTTTAGAAGCAAGAATGTGCCTGACTGCCCCATTCTCCTGGGAATTTTTGGCGTACCTTAAGCAAAATGCAGGCTGCCACATAAATCTAGGCCTACCAGGATCAGCTATTCTCTCCAGTTAAAGGGGAGCATAAGAACCCTCAGTGGTTGAGCATCGACCTATGAACCAGGAGGTCACAATTTGATTCCCAGTCAGGGCACATGCGCAGGTTGCGGGGGCTCAATCCTGAGGAGTTGGGGACATGCAGGAGGCAGCCAATCAATGATTCGCTCTCATCATTAATGTTTTTTCTATCTCGCACTACCTCTTCCTTCCTCTCTGAAATTAATAAAAATATATTTTTAAAAGGGAACATAATAATAGAAACCTAAAAGAAAGGCACAGATAAAATTAAAGAAACATAGAGCCAGATCTACCAGATGATTTGATGAAATCAGAAAAACCCAAAGAAAAACATGTGAAATGATCCCTCATTTCAAATCAGAATTGTCTTTAAAATAGTGCCATCTGCAGTGAACCATCTTTCAAGATATCCAAGGTCAATGACCCTTTACAAAAAGAAAACACATGGTTTAGGTAGACACATCTGTAAGCCTCCTCCTGCTCCAAGAATCAGTGGTTCTTCAGTTTTCTTATTGAAAGTCAAGGTCATGTTCAGACACTGTCTATAAGCAACTATTAACGTGTACTTTTGTCAATAACCTGAGTGAATAGTTGAAGCTCCTCAAAGAAAATTAAAAACTTCTCTTTACCTTTTACATTTTAACAATCTCATTTAAAAGAGTAGAGGACAGAATTTTGCCTCTAGAAAGGATTGCATGTATCATACCTTAGCATATATTTATTATTGAGGATCACTCCAGGAATGTTTTATTAAACATATTGCTACATTGTTATATTTATAAATTATAATTCATCCCTGAGCTGGAATCTACAGTGAACTAAGTGGTGGTTTTTTTGTTTTGTTTTTCCAGTTTGACTCAGGAAAGAACAGAGGTGTATCAATCCTATTAGATTAAGTTATGCTGCAGTAACAACCCTGCAATCTCAGTAACTTACATATAACAAGGATTTATTTCTCATGCACATAAGGTCTACTATAACACTGCTGATTCTGCAGGTTAACAGTCCTCCATGAAGTAACTCAGAGAGTGGAATACACAGCTTCTTCAGAAAAAAAAGAGAAGTGGAGGAATGCATAGTGGTTCTTCTATTTTTGGCCCAGGAATGAAAGACATCACTTCCAGTTCTTTCATTGCACAAATATAGCCATACAGTCCAATATAGCTGCAAGAGAGCTGGGAAATGTGGATGAGTAAATGGAATGTTGGGTAATCACTTATCTCAGCTACAATAAAATAAAGAAACTGGAAAAATAATGAAATTAAACTGAGGTTCAAGAAACAAATAGCCACCATCTATCTGAGGCAAACTTACTGAAAGGCTGAATCTAAAAAGGTTGCCATGAGTTTAACAATAATAATAGCTAATTTTTATTGAATGCTTGTACAATGCCATAGATTTTTCTGTTTTGCCTGTATTAACTCATTCACTCTTTATAACAAAAGTACTATTATATCCACACATTACCAATAAGAAATGTGAAACAGAGAGGTAGGGTAACTTTGACCAAAGCTACACAGCTAGCAAGAGGCATTTGAACCCAAGTAATCTGATTCCTGAGCCCACTCTTTCAAATATCCATGATGAGATGGAAGATAAATGAACTTTAATTAAATCAAAATCTGTTGGAATTTTGGGATTTTTTTTAAATCTTATGTAGAAAGTGACATGTGGTGGAAAGAAAATTGATTTGGTATCAGAAGACCTGAACTCCAGTCCCAATATTACCAGATACAGATGTGATAATGAACAAAATACTTAACTTCGTTATGCTCTCTCCTCCAAATAAAAAATGGGGCTCCTTGTCCATAAAAGTAAAATAATAAACATGTAAAACATTTTACAAACTCTATAAAGTTGCAACAAATGATGCCCCAGACATAGAAGCACTAAACAAGATAGCTATGATTTGAATCACTCTACTGACACTATTTTGAACTTTATTGTTCAGTTATTTTTTTATTTCACTTTTCTAGAAAATTCCAAACCTGGATCAACCCAAATGTTCATTCTTTCCACTTCTCTATCAAATTGCTGAGTGCAGCAAGAGAAAAAAATGTATAAAGTCAAGTTATTCATTGCATCTAAAATTCCAAGTTTCAACCCCAGTTGGGCATCGGTGCTTCTTGGCAATCTTAGATTCCTTTGGTCAGCTCCCTCTACTACTCTCCATAGAACTATGTCTATACATTCCACATGTTCACCAAGCCTCTTATTCCATAGCTCCTATCCCAGACTCCCAGTAGCTGACCTGACATCCTATTTCATAAAGAAAAGAAAATAAATCAGATAGGAATTTTATAAATTCTGACACCAGACCTTTATGTAAACTCATCTTTTCCTCCTTTCCACCTGTAATAGTGAAAATAGTATACTGTCCCCACCCAAATCCTATCTGTATAAAGCTACTGATGTCTCCATCTGTCCTCTGCTTCTCATTCCTTTTTAGATTCTCATGGACCTAAGCCCATCAATCATCCATTCTGTTATTTTCTACACCATTCCTCTGTCCATTTCTAACTGCTTTCTTACCATAGCATTTAATTGTGATCAGGTACCTTCCACCATCCCACACCC
The DNA here is from genome assembly GCF_000412655.1 of Myotis brandtii. NCBI lineage: Eukaryota > Metazoa > Chordata > Mammalia > Chiroptera > Vespertilionidae > Myotis > Myotis brandtii. The sequence goes on along the minus strand of NW_005361913.1, from coordinate 1,250,342 downwards.
CTCTCCACCCACCTTGTCTCATCTCCTCTTTTACAATTAAGCTTCTTGGAATAATTGTCTTCACTTCTAACTTAGCATAAAATGGCTTTTACCATGTCATCCCACTGTAGCTTCTTTGACCTAGATCAACAACAACAACACACACACACACACACACACACACACACACACGTATATATACACAC
>NW_005361913.1:1249688-1250143 GCF_000412655.1 Myotis brandtii | reverse complement strand
GAGAGAGAGAGAGAGGCCCAGTGCACAAAATTCATGCACTGGGGGAGTGTCCCTCAGCCCAGCCTAGACCGTCTCCAATCTGGGACTCCTTGGGGGATGTCCAACTGCCAGTATAGGCCCAATCCCTCTCACAATCTGGACTGCTAGCTCCCAACTGCTCGCCTGCCTACCTGCCTGATTGCCCCTAAGCACTTCTGCCTGCCAGCCTGATCACCCCCTAACCACTCCCCTGCCAGCCTGATCGATGCCTAACTGCTCCCCCACCAGCCCAATTGCCCCCAACTGCCCTCCCCTGCTGGCCTGGTCACCCCTAACTGCCCTCCTCTGCCGTCCTGGTTGCACACAACTGCCCTACCCTGCTGGCCATCTTGTGGCTGTGGGTGTGGCCATCTTTGAGGGCATGGCAGTCAATTAGCATATTCCCTCCTTATTGGCTGTGGGTGCTGCCATCTTTG
>NW_005361913.1:1234864-1249542 GCF_000412655.1 Myotis brandtii | reverse complement strand
ATCTCAGTTGATAACTTCAGGTGCAGTCATGGCTTCAAATACAAAATTTGAAAATCAATTTTTCTAGTCCAAATTCTTCTTTTGGGCTCAAACCCATGTATCCTACTGTCTACTGGATGCTCCTCTTGGATGTTCCATGGGGACATCTCACTCAACAGGTTCCAAACATTCATGGAGCCTTGACTTCCTGGCTTTTCTGTGCTATATGTTTGGACTAACAAGATAAAAAATAAAAACCTGTGCCTCCAGACTCTTTTAAAGTTTCTGTATAGAATGGTAAGGACTATGGAGGAGGCAAGTTACCTGTGTGCTATCAGGCTACAGGTGTTACTCTCCAAAACAAAAATGGATATTATTTTTTTCATTTATTGGAGTGGCACTAGTTAATAAAACTATATAGGTTTCAAGTATACAATTCTATAATACACCATCTGTATATTGTATTGTGTGTTCACCACCCCAAGTCAAATCTTCCATCACCATTACTCCCCCTTTACCCATTTCTACCTCCACCCATCTTCCTTTCCCTCTGGTAATCACCATACTGTTGTCTGTGTCTATGATGTCTTTTGTTTGTTTGCTTGCTTGTTTGCTTAATCCCTTCACCTTTTTCGCCCAGCTTCTCAACTCCCTCCCCTCTGGCAGCTGTCAGTCTTTGAACTGCTATCTCACTTTAAAATCAATGCTTGTGGGCACATCAAGTATACATCAAAACTCATGTATTTACTCAATTGAAATTTAGAAGCAATGTTTCAGAGCCTTCTCCTTTAGAAACAACTGTGGTGAGAGACAGCATCATATTTAACAATGATGTGAAAGATTCAATTAAACACATTCTTGGAAGTCCATGACACTAAACACATCCAGAGAAAAGGCAATATCACATAAAAATATTGGAGATTTCTATTTTTCAATTACATCATTATTCTCATCTTCAAAGACCACTCTATTCCTTTGGGAAATATACTTTGATCAAAACCAGAAAAATTTATCACACAAGTTGTCATAATATCTTCTCATAAGAGATTTATATGTAAGACCTCACTTGATCATAAATTGCATATCTGCTTCAGAATGATATATATGTATATATATATTATATATGTTTATATAACATTATTATATATTATATTATTCATGAGTATGTACTTATAATTTATATATGTATATATTTAATATTAAATATATTATCAATTTATAAGTAGCCATTCTTCAATAAAAAGCTATAACAATTTTCAATACAAACTATTTCAGTATAAAAATTTTTAGTGCAAACACAGTCCTTCCCTGAATGTCAAATTATAACTTTAAAAATTAAAGAAACTATTGAAAGAGTTCAAATATATTTTTATTTATCTGTATAGAACATTTGCAACTGATTATCTCCTTTAGACTTATACTTCTGCCTACATTGATTTAGTCTGCCCTATGCTAACAGCATTAATATATTGACTTTTAAACCTAGGAGAAAAAGAATGACTGAGTTGATTTACAAAGATGCCACATCAGCAAGAAAAATGAGCAGTATCCCCAATCCTCCTCCTCTTCTAAGCTCTCTCTCCTCCTCTTCACGGTTTGCTTCAGAAGCAGATAATTCTAGTGGTCAGAAGTTCCCTGGCCTGGGACTTTCTCCTCGACCCAGCTTCAGGCTAAGTCAGATCACATTTGGAGGGAGACAACGTGTATATTAGGTTCTCTGCCAGTGGCCCTGGGGTCCATCTTTACACCTTTCCTTAAGGAGTATCCTGTGTCTTAGAGAGTCTTCTTTCATTTTCTGACAAAACTTGCATTTTTTTGGCTATAGCAAACTCTTTTGGGCCATCACCGTGGAAAAACCTAATGCATTAATAAACAAAATTTAACAGTAATTGAGTCAACCCCTTCTAATAGAACATCAATAATAACTGTTAATTATTGAGAGCCTCATATTCACTAGGTATATTGTGCTAAGTACTCTGCTCCTAGAATCTCATTTAATGTTTTAAAACAGTGTGGGTAGGTACTACAATGCAGGCAATACTAACTCTTTTTTCACAACTGAAGAAGCTGAGCCTCAGAATAGGTAAGTGACTACTCAAGATATCAGGATAGTGCTGGATTCTAACCCAGGTAAATCTGACTCCAAAATATGACCTCCTTGCACTACATTTGTAACAGGAGCAAGGGTTTTACTAAACATTCTTGGATTTCAAAATGGAAATTCAAAAAGTGTTTTTAAATATATATATATATTTTAATACATTTTTATTGATTTCAGAAGAAGTGAGAGGAGAGATAGAAATATGATGAGAGGGAATCATTGATCAGCTGCCTCCTGCATGTGCCCCCACTGGGGATTGAGCCAGCAATCCAGGCATGTGCCCTGACCAGAAATTGAACCGTGGCCACTTGATTCATAGGTTCATGCTCAACCACTGAGCAACACCAGCCAGGCTCAAAAACTGTTTAAAGAAACTCTTCTTGCCTTTGCCTTGATGGAACTCAGATCCAACTTTGTATAATAGTTAATATGCTCAACTTGATCAATCATTCATTTACCACTTCCAGAAACTTTTCTGTATTATCATCTGAAAACTATATCAACTGCACATTGTATGGATATATCTATCTATGTACAAAGACAGATCTATATATAGAGAGAGATATAAATGTAACAGCATAAAAATCCTATATTATCCCAGCAACCACTACAGCAGAACGACCAGAACAACCAACAACCGGATGACCAGCTGGTAGCTATGACACTCACTGACCCAGACCTTACTGTAGGCACCCTGACAGCCCCGAATCCCATTCACCTGCACTCTGGACCCTGACAGCAGGGAGGCGGGAAAGCATTCCTCATGGAATCAGCCATTGATCAGTCATTGTTTGTATCAATTTTTTAAAATATATTTTATTGATTTTTTCCAGAGAGGCAGGGAGAGGGATAGAGAGTTAGAAACATCGATGAGAGAGAAACATCGATCAACTGCCTCCTACACACCTCCTACTGGGGATGTGCTCGCAACCAAGGTACATGCCTTTGACCGGAATCGAACCTAGGACCTTTTAGTCCACAGGCCAATGCTCTATCCACTGAGCCAAACCTGTTAGGGCTCAATGTTGTTTTTATATCATGTTGTGTTGTTTATTTATTAATAAATTTATATATTATTTTCATATACATTTTACAAATTCTCTTTAATCTCTGACACTTCCATTATAGAGAAAGGGTGAATAGCAATATTAAAATATTTATTCTAATTAATTCCCTTTCAATGTGCACGAATTCGTGCACTGGGCCACTAGTATATAATATATTGCATATGTGCCATATATTATGTAACTATAATTAATTATATATACAATCAATTGTTAATTAATTAATATAATTAAGTTAATTAATATATAAATACTAGAGGCCCGGTGCAGGGAATTCATGCACTGCAGGGGGGCAGTCTCTCAGCCTGGTGTGTGCCCTCTCACAGTCCAGGACCCCTTGGGGGATGTCCACCTAAGCTGGCAATCGGACATCCCTCTCGTAGTCCCGGACCCCTTGCTCCTTACCACCTGCCTGCTCACTGCTCTTTACCACTTGGCTCGCTGCTCCTTAGCACTGCTACAGAGGCAGGAGAAGTTCCCGCCACTGCCACTGTGCTCGCAAGCCATGAGCCTGGCTTCTGCCTGAGCGATGCTCCCCCTGTGGGAGTGCACTAACTACCAGGGGGCAGCTCCTACATTGAGTGTCTGCCCCCAAGTGGTCAGTGCACATCATAGCGACTGGTTGTTCTGGTTGTTCCACTGTAATTGTCACTTAGGCTTTTATTATATAGATATGATGTAAACAAGCTAATTATGAATCATAGTTAGCTAAGCATTATTGCCTCCATAAGGCTCTCATTTTTCTTTATCTTAAAGAGAAAACAAGTATTAGAGGTGTTAAAGGAAGACCAAATTATAACTTGTGCATTCATAGTGAAATAAGCCAGTCAGAGAAAGATAAATATCACATTATCTCACTCATTTGTGGAATATAAAGAACATCATAAACTGATGAACAAAAAATAGATAAAGAGACAAAGAAGCATCGAACAGACTGTCAAACTTCAGTGGGAAGGCAGGGGAGGATTGGGGTGGGGGGATCAACCAAAAGACTTGTACTAGTATGCATGCATATATAAGCATAACCAAAGGACACAGACACTGGGGGGGGGGGGTTGGGGACATGGGCCAGGGAATCAGGGAGGCTAGGGGGAGGTCAATGGGGGAAAAAGGAGACATATGTACTACTATTTGTAATACTTTAAACAACAACAACCAAAAGATTTGTGTATTCAGAAGGATTGAAAGAGAACAGAAAAGGGAATCACTTTCTCGCTATGTGATTTTTTGTTGTCTAATTTTGTATCCTTTCACTGCCTGAAGTCATCACTCTGAATACCAATGATAAGTGGGAAGCATGGCATTATGATGAATGCTCAAGGCAAGTTGGACACACCAAGAATTAAGAGGAGAGAAAAATGAACTCTTCCCCATCTAAAATAGAATGGTGTGATCCAGAACAGAAGCATCTTAGGTATCTGGCAGAGACAGAGAAACAAGATTTTGAATAATCGTGGTGAACTCTCAAAAATACAGGTTGGGTTTGAAACAAAATTTTAAGATATAAAGGTAGAAAAGAAAAAGGTATCCCATGCAGGTGAAACATGAGTGAAGTTGAAAAGAGAAAAATCACAAGATGCTAAGAGGAGACTTGCCCTACAAGATCAGAAGAGATTAGTGGCACATGAGAGAAAGGAAACAGGTTAAGATCACCACTGTGGTGTTAGATAACAGAGAATGTTATGATCAAGGCAGAAAATTTAAATCTGGTGTGGTAGCTATTAGAAAGCCAACCAGGTTTATTACCACACAGCACTTTAGAAATCTTCACTTAGTATGTCCTGTAGGTAAGACATAAATATCAAGATTTTATATACAAAAAACAGGCTTAGTGTGGCAGACAGAATTGCAGGCCCCAAAGATGTCCACATGCTAATCCATAGGATTTGTGATTGTTATGTTACATAACAATGTACTTTGTAATTATTTTTACTTTGCAAATGTAATTAAGGTTATAGATAATTTTATAGAGAAATGATCCTGGGTTCTCCAAGTGGGCCCAATCTAACCATCTGAGTCCTTAAAAGCAGACAACTTTCTGTAGTTGGAAGTAGATAAGTTGTGACAGAAGAGGACGTCAAGGAGATTTCAGGCATGAGAAGGATTTGCTAGACCATTGCTGGATAGAGGTGTAGGGGCCCATCCATATACAAGGACCAGAGAGAGGTCTCTGGGAGTTAAGTGCACCCCTACATGACAGCCAGCAAAGAAGTAGGACCTCAGTCCTACAACCACAAGAAACAGGATCCTGCCAACAACCTGAATGGGCATGAAGTTGGCCAACATGAGTCCAGCCTGCTGACACTTTGATTTTTGCTTTCTCAGATATGGAGCTGAGAAACCAGCTGAGCCAAGAAACCAGTTCCTATTTACATAGCTGTGAGGTAATAAATGTGTGCTGTTTTAAGCCACTAAATGTGTGGTATTTGTTACAACAGCAATAGAAACCAAAAAATCATGTGTGTCACACAACTTGCCCAAGATCATATAGCTAGTAAAGGGCCAAACTAGAACTCAAACTCACATACATCAAGCTTTACAACCCACATCTTTAACTGTTATGCTATGGTGTTTCTAGGAGAACAAAATCACAAAAAAACTATATTTAAGACCCAGAAGCCAACTTGCCACAGTGTGTGGAGCTGGTTGGACTAAGGGAAACAAAATGACTAAGGCTGATATCTCCCACTCCTGAGAGTAGAGCCTTATCTCCACTCTCTTTTGTCTGCCCTCCGTAAGTAGTGCAACACCAGAAAAAGTGAGCTTTTTCTATGGTTCAGCATCTTAGAGGAATTTTTTTTTAAATTATGAACTTAAATTTAGGGTGTCTGAGCTGACTTGAGCTTGAAAGAGAAATGATTATGCTTGCTAATTTTCACTCCAAGAACAGGCACATCTAGAATAATTGAGAGTAGTTTTCTTTAGAATAACATGTATCATGTAGAATTACAGTAATAGCAATAACTAACTCAAAACTCACAAGTGACAATATGACAAAAAAATTAAAAACCATAAATGTTTTCTAGTTGAGAAATTATTTCAAATATATTCAATGCAGTTCATAATCATTCTATGAAATAGATGTTTCTGTACTATGTTCGCTGAGGGGAAAAAATCAGACTCAAAAAGGTTGTGATTTCTCCAATATTAACATTGTTTTCAAATAGTGGACTGAGACTTAAATCAAAGTTCCCAATAACCTCTAGACATCATACTATTTCTATGGTATCAAGTTATAGCATCAAGGGAAAAAATATGATTGTTCAATGACTTCATAGGGTTGTCTTGAAAACAAAGGAAAACTTTCTGATGGAACAGATTGTACAAAGGTGAACCTGTCATCACAAATGCAACATAAACTTGGCCTATTTCAATGAGGCTGAGATCCCTTGGGGGCATCCATTCATTTTTCAGGGTTACTCCTAAATGAAGGATCACAAAACAATTTTAGTTTTAGCATGCAATTATCAGTTAACAATTCTTAAAACATGTGTGCCTTTTAATAGAGAAAAATAATATACATAGTGAATATGAATAGAGGGGAAAGAAGCAGGAGGATTTGGGCATGGCTTTCTTTTTTAAAATCTTGGTCCCCCTCCAACCTTGCTCACATCTAAACAGAGCCAGCACCTCCGCAGGAACTGTGGCTCTGAAGTGGACAGCAGGCACACGTGTCCAACTAGGATCATTGAGAGCAGTTGTTCAGCCAACTGTTTATTCTTTCCTGGGGCTCCTTGCTTAGGGTAAGAAATGGTGTGGACAGATGAAAAAATGCTGCCCTGGCACTTCTGAAATGTGCTGAACTGCAACTAAAAAGCAACTTAACTGTTGGAGTCAATTCTCCAGAGAAACTACAATTCCCAGCACTGGAAAATGGAGACCACTATAAAAGCCAGGCCAGAGAGACTCTCCTGGCCAAATAAACAACGACATTTGATACATGTGTTCTGTGGACTTTTGCTAGACAGAAATGGAATAATTTCCTACTCACTGTGGCTGTCTCAGCAACTGACAAAAAGGCAGGAAACAGCAGCGATGGAAATGTCTAGAAAACATAATTGGGTCGGATGCATCGTTGATGGGGCAGACTATGGAGCACGTTCTCTGCACAGAGGAGGAGAGTGAAAGTCAGAAGTATTCTCAGCTCTTCTGCCTATCCTGGGCCACCCAGTCTTTCCTGTCCTTTCAAGTTAATCGCTTCGTGCATCAGCTGCCCTCACACTTTCTGTCTCAGGCCACCTTGACACTCTTAAACATTTCTGAAGTTTCATCGAGAGCCTTGGTTTATGTTGGTGATATAATTTAACATTAGGAATGATAATACTTAATTAATTTATTTATTTACTAGAGGCCCAGTGCATGAAATTCATGCACTTGGGGGATCCCTCAGCCTGGCCTGTGCCCTCTCGCAGTCCGGGAGCCCTCAGGGGATGTCCAACTGATGGCTTAGGCCCGCTCCCCATGCCATCAGTCAGACATCTTTAGTGCTGCTGCGGAGGCAGGAGAGACTCCCACCACTACCGCTGTGCTTGCTATCTGTGAGCCCAGCTTCTGGCTGAGTGGTGCTCCCCCAGTGAGAGTGCACTGACCACCAGAGGGCAGCTCCTGCATTGAGCATCTGCCCCCTGGTGGTCAGTACGCATCATAGAGACCAGTCATTCTGCCATTCGGTTGATTTGCATATAAGTCTTTTATTATGTAGGATTGACTTATTTATTTTAAAGTAGCAATGCTAAATAAAAATGTATATTTATGGAAAAAACTGTATTTTCCTAAACAAAAATAGCAAGACGAGTGGCATTAGTGTACATTTTTGCTAATCTCTTTACTATCTAGCATAATAGAAGGCAGCATGATTCTAAATCTGCTTCTATGTGGTCTGCTGTCGTATCATGTCATGCAGCCTCTGGACAACACCACTGTATACTCATTAGATGATAAGGGTCATAAATACAAATACATCTTGGTGTTGTTATAATAGTAGTTTTGACCTCATGGACCCCTGACAGAGTTGCTGAAACCCCCAAGTGTTCCCCCAGGTTGAGAACCACCATCCTACACTTTACCTTTATTCTGATTCTGGAATTATAATTTTATTAACTCAAGAGACACCTCTGCATCTGCAGAATCACTTGTGCAATGTGAGAGTTCCAGAAAATTATAGCCAGAAAGAGCCTGGTGATCTAGCCCAGCTTTTTCGCTGATTAAATAAATTATTTTCCCACCATGTGCCATGTACTGTTCTAGCACTAGAAATTCAGTGATGAATAAAACAGAGAGTTAAATATTAGAGACAGAGAGAATCAGGAAAAGATAAACAACAAGAAAAAAATAAAGATAATCTCAGATAGTAACCAGTGCTCTAGGAATAACAAAAATTCAAGATAATCAAGTTACTCTTGGGATTAGAGTGGTTCAGAGATTTTACAACTTGCTCAAGGATATGCACAGCTAGTTAATAAGAATCAAGAACAGAAAGCAGTGTGTAAAGAAAGAAAAGTTGACAATAATTTGGAATATTGGGTAGTGCAGATATCTTTAATTATTAGAAAATCATCAGAAGTAATTGCTATTGGTGTTTTATTCTAAATTATTTCACTTGACTTTTCTAATAGGTCCTGCTAACCAGGTAATTGACTCACACTTCTCTTAGGTTGTTTCAAATCCTTTGTAAAAACTAAAACCAGACAGAAATAAATACTTCAATTCTTGAATATTATTTAAGAATTATGCCAGAGAAGAAAGGTCTTATGACTTAGACATGTATGCTCACAAAATCACCCCCAGGAAATAGAGTTTGCTACACACACAATTGGCCCAAAAGATAATAAAATTTATTTTGGTTATCTCCAACAATTACTTCATCCTTTTATAATCCTAGATCCCTCAGCAATCCAAGGTCCCACCCTGAACACTCTGTGTGTGTGCATTCTTCAAGCTTTATGATAGTATAACACTCATGCAGAAAATTGCATAGTTGGCTCAATAAATTTTCCCAAACCAAAAACTCCCATATCACTAGCACTTATTGTGCAGCAGAATCCTATTACCAGCACCCTAGAAACTCCCTTTGTACTTTCTTCCAGAAGATACCACTCACCAGTGGTAAACAATTCCCTGGTTTCCAACAGCATAAATTGCCTTTTCTGTACTTTGTATAAATGGAATCATATAGCATGTACTCTTTTGTGTCTGGCTTCTCGAGCTTAACATTTTATTAATGACATGCATTCAGATTGTGCCATGAGTGTACATCGTTTATTTTCATTGCTGCAAACACACATCTCATTGTGTAAATATGCCGCAATGTATTCATCCAGATGAACATTTGGATAGCTTCCAGTTTGGGGCTATTACAGATAGCACTGCTGTGAACACTCTAATTCATTTTTTAGTAAACATATGTGCATATTTAGTTATATACAATACAGGGTGGGAGAAGTAGGGTTATAGTGGTGAGTACATGGAGCATTGAGTTTATTCCTGTATTATTATTTATTGATTATTGCATTATTTTTCATAGGAACAACTATAAACCTACTTTTGCCCCACCTGCACACAATATATAAAACTATATAATGTAGCCCTAACCGGTTTGGCTCAGTGGATAGAGCGTTGGCCTGCAGACTGAAGGGTCCCAGGTTCGATTCTGGTCAAGGGCATGTACCTTGGTTGTGGGCACATCCCCAGTAGCGGGTGTGCAGGAGGCAGCTGATTGATGTTTCTCTCTCATTGATGTTTCTAATTCTCTATCCCTCTCCCTTCCTCTCTGTAAAAAAATCAATAAAATATATTTTTAAAAAACTATATAATGTATATAAAATATAAAACTAAATGTGTTTATTAAAATATATTAGTATATTAAAATATTACTTTTTTGATCATAGGGTAAACTTATGTTCATTCTTATTAAATGCTGTCAATTATTTTCTGAAGTGGTTATTTCAATGTATACTTTCAAGCAGAATATGAGATTTCAGAAAAATCTCTTCTTTTTCTATTAAAATTGGAAGAGCTTATCTACTATTTTCTCAGGACCATATTCTCTACTATTAAATTCTGTAAACACATCAATGCTTATTTTCTTTTTTAAAAAATTATATTTGTATTGATTTCAGAGAGGAAGGGGGAGGGAGAGAGAGAGAGAGAGAGAGAAACATCAATGATGAGAGTAAGGTTCTAGTTCTCAAGTAATATGACCTGATACCCTATTCCTCTGCACAATGTGAGCCAGGTTCAGACACCTGGCATCACAACAGAGGTACTGCACTGCGCTACTCAGTCCAGACTGGAGCCTTGTACTCAGTGTGGTCCTCAGACCAAGGGCACATGCTAACGATACAGCATCACAACATGCTACCTACCTCAGACCTCCTGAATCAGAATCTTCATTTAGCAAGATCCTCACTACAACTTGGGAAGCACTATTATAGAGTTTTACTACCAGGAGAATCTTCAGATGCCAAATTTCAATAATCATGAATTTGTAGAGCTTGTGGGCAGTTCACAGCCTAGGCACAGACACCTACAAAAAGGCAACCTGCCCATTCCTTCTTTATTTCTCCTGCTTGGACTAAGGCATTAGCGCCCAAAGAGAAGACCAGAGTTTATTGGGACAGCATTCTGTTTTACAAACGTATTATATATTTTAAGTAACTGAGATCATTTGCATTTTTATATATGGCCTTTTAAAAACTTAACAGTAAATCCGTAAGTCTTTTAAAATACTTAACGGTGTGCCCTCTTGGATAGTATCATTCTGATTAATTCATCAGAATAGATTCCCAGAAATAGAATGATTATGTCAAAGGGTAACTGTTTTTTATGTATAATGTCAAATTGCTATACAGGAAGTTTGAAAATTTTAAAAATAACATAAACACTATATGAAAATGTCTGTATCATAGTATTATGAGCACAATCATTAGGTTCACTTTAATTTAAAGGATGAAGTAGACTCTCAATACTGTTCATATGTGTTTCATACCTAACAAATCTGAGAATTTCATATATAGCTGATACTCATTATTCAGGATAGTTATTTTCAATGAAGCTTTTACAAGTTAACAAATACTGAACCATTGCTCCTAGGGTTTAGGCCTCTGAACTTCTAGTCACTACATTTTTTATCTACTGATCAATACACAATCTTGTCTTATATATGTTGATTCATGTGCCTTGAGCTCACTGCCAGCAGCACTATACCTCAGGCCTCAATGAGGCTTATGTAACACCTGTATTTTCTCTCTAAGGCACAGCACAGCCTTCTTGCACTTGGAAACACTAGCTAGCATTTCAGCACTACCCATGGGGGTCATTTTAAATAAACAAAATCACACACAAAAAAACAAAAAAAAAAAACATGGCACTTGTTACCATATGACAGTTGAAACAAGAAGCTAGAGAATCATCTTGTTGAACCTGCACTGGGAGTGTGAGCATCAGGCCACTCAAATTTGTCACCACTTTACCATGAAAGCACCATGAGTACTGATTTTGGGAATACAAATAAATTTTAGCAAGTAGGCAAATATGGATATATGAATCTTTGATTAATGAGGATTAACTAAGCTTATTTACCATTTTTTAAAAAATATATTTTATTGATTTTTTACAGAGAGGGATAGAGAGTTAGAAACATCAATGAGACAGAAACATCAATCAGCTGCCTCCTGCACATTCCCTACTGGAGATGTGCCCACAACCAAGGTACATGCCCTTGACCGGAATTGAACCCGGGACCCTTCAGTCCGCTCTATCCACTGAGCCAAACCAGTTAGGGCTTATTTACCATTTTAATTTCCTGTTTTAAATTCTTCATATTTTTGTCAATGTTTATATTAAAGTCTTAGTGCATTTACTACCTATTTATATGAATTATTCATACACTTAGAATATTAATCTTTTATTTCTTAAGTTTAGGATATATTTATCAGTTTATTGTCTATTAATTTTGCTCACTTTTTTTATTTACACAAATTTTAAAATTTCAATATAGTCAAACATATTTCTTCTTTTGCTTCATGAATTTTCATTAGTGATATTCTTAGAAAATGTCTTTATATCCAGAGATTAGGTAAGTATTCACTTACATTTTCTTTATTCTTATATAGATGCAATTTTATTTTAACCACCTGTTTAGAGTCAATATTGGCATTTGGTATTAAAAGCTATTCAAATTTGTCTTCCAGATTTACATTTTTTCAACTTTATTGAGGTATAATTGATGTATAACACTGTAATTTTAAGGCACACAGTGATTCAATATAATGTATACATTGCAAAATGTATACCACAATTAGGTTAGTTAACATATCATTTAACTCGCACAACTACAATTTTGGTTGTTGTTATGGTGAGAACATTAAATCTCTACTATCATAGCAACTTTCAAGTATACAATACAGTATTGTTGCTATGGTTACCATGCTGTTATAACTGACTAACATCCCTCCCAGTCATTAGCCCCTGACAAGTTTATACCCTCTTGTTTCTATGAGTTCAATGTTTTCAGATTCCACCTATAAGTGAGATCAATATTGTTTTTGTCTCTCTCTGAATTATTTCACTTAGCATAATGCCCTAAATATCAATCCATGTTGTCACAAAGGACAAGATTTCCTTCTTTTTATAGCTGATTAATTGTTGTTATTGATTCTGTATCCTGAAACTTTACTGAATTTGCTTATTAGGTCTAACAGTTTTTGGTAGTATTTTTAGGATTTTTTATATATAAGATCATGTCATCAACAAATAGACAATTTAACTTCTTTCTGTCTGATGTGGATGCCTTTTATTTACTTTTCTTGCCTTATTGCTCTGGCTGTGAATTCCAATACTATGTTGAATAGGATTGGAGAGAGTGGGCACCTTTGTCTTGTTCCTGATCTTAAAGGGAAAGCTTTTAGCTAATTACTGTTGAATATGATGTTATCTGTGGGCTTGTCCTATATGGCCTTTATTATGTTGAGGTACATTTTTTTCTCTATACCCAATTTGTACATAGTTTTTTATCATTAAAGAATGTTGAATTTTTCTGAATGTTCTTTCTGCATCTATTGAGATTATCATATGATTTTTCTTTCACTGTATTAATGTGATTTATCACATTTATTGATTTGCTGTGTTAAACCATCCTTGTATCCCAAGAAAAAAAAATCCCACTTGGTCATTGTGTATGACCCTTTTAATGTGTTATTGAATCTGGTTTGCTAGTATTTTGTTGAGAATTGCTTTGGTATCAGGGTAAACCCCACCTATTCAAATTTTTGGAAGAATTGAAGTTAATTCTTTAACTTGAAAATTCTGTAAAGTCTTGGACTTTAGTTTGGGGAGGTTCCTGATAACTGATTCAATCTCCTTGTTACTGGTTTCTTCAAATTTTCTATTTTTTCATAACTCAGACTTGGTTGTGTTTCAAGAACTCTATCCATTTTTCCAGGTTGTCCAATTTGTTGCAAAATAATGGTCATAGCAGTCTCTTATGATTCTTTATATTTCTATGATATCAATTGCAATGTCTCATTTTTCTTTTATACTTTTATTTATTTGAATCCTCTTCTTTTGGTAAGTCTACCTTAGCTATTGTCAATTTTGTTATCTCTTCAAAAAAACCAACTCAGAATTTCATCAATTTTTTCAATTGTTTTTTATCTATTTCATTTATTTCTGCCTTGATTTATCTCCTTCTTTCTACTTACTTTGGGTTTAATTTGTTCTTTGTCTATATCCTCAATGTATAATGTTACATTGTTGTTTTGAGATCTTTCTCCTTAATATAGACATTTATTGTTATAAACCACCCTCTTAGCACTGCTTTTGATGCATCCAATAAGCTTTGGTATGTTGTATTTTTCCCATTTTGTTTGTTTCAGTACAGTATACTTTTTAAATTTCCTTTTGATTTCATCTTTGATCTATGGATTGTTCACAAGTGTGTTGTTTAATTATTTATTTGAATCCTCTTTTTTGGGTAAGTCTAGCTTACCTATTGTCAATTTTGTTATCTCTTCAAAAAAACCAACTCAGAATTTCATCAATTTTTTCAATTGTTTTTTATCTATTTCATTTATTTCTGCCTTGATTTATCTCCTTCTTTCTGCTTACTTTGTGTTTAGTTTGTTCTTTGTCTATATCTTCAATGTATAATGTTACATTGTTTATTTGAGATCTTTCTCCTTAATATAGACATTTATTATTAAACCACCCTCTTAGCACTGCTTTTGATGCATCTAATAAGCTTTGGTATGTTGTATTTTTCCCATTTTTGTTTGTTTCAGTACAGTATACTTTTTAAATTTCCTTTTGATTTCATCTTTGATCTATGGATTGTTCACAAGTGTGTTGTTTAATTTTCACTTACTTGTGAATTTTCCATTGACATTTATGTGGTCCTTGGTGAACACTTCAGGGGGCATGCAGAGGCTCCAAGGCCTATTGCATTCTCAGCAGCACCTCAAAGTCCAGAGCAAAGAGCAGTAGTGGCTGGAGCTTGTGATATGCACATGCTTGGCTGTAGGGAGCAGCTGCATGTG
>NW_005361913.1:1221177-1234050 GCF_000412655.1 Myotis brandtii | reverse complement strand
CCCCCTAAAATGTTATATGGGATCTTCCACAATATAAAGTATTAGTACTTTTTTATTTTTAAATTTTTATAAGAGTTTGTTTGAGCCAAACCTATGACATATGCTGGGGCGCAAGATCTCAAATTCTCTGAAGAATAACACTTTTGAAGTTTCTTTTATGCATTTGTACTTCAGGAGGAAACATAAGGAAGATTACATGGAGGTGGAAAAAAGCAAGGTGGGGACTGGATTAAAGGATAGTTTACAAGATTATTTGCTCTCTTGAGGGTTGTTATGGTTTAGTTAAAAGGTATTAACTGAGATGAACTGAAACAATCATGTCCCAGGCATATAGTTTCTTTAGTAAAAGGTTTATCTTTGCCTTAACCAAGTTTTGATAAGCCTTTTACTAAAGAAACTATATGCCTGGGACATGATTACCCACCATGACCTGCCTATTTAGGAATTTATGGTCATATAACTCTGTGAGGTTACTTTCCATAGAACTCCTTGTTTTCTTCACCACAGTTCCCCCTTTTGGTCATAAATCATGCTGATGATCCAACCTTTGGATTGAATAGTGCGGTCTCGCAGTGCTAAGAAGGCTTATTCTTAGGAAGTCTCAGCATCTATGTTGTCTTGTTAGCCATTGGTGTTGAGGCAATACCATAACCATGAGTTGAGGCCAAATTTTTCCCCAAAAGGGAAGGGCAGATAAATAAATGGAAGACAGTCAGGTCTATGACCCTCATTGTGAAAAAACACTCTGGATAATTTCTATCTTGTGAGTTATCTTGATCCTAGTTTTGCCTCCTGTCTCGCACCTAGTATTACAATTATATAAGCCGTGAAGAGTCTTAACAGTTATACATGTTTAGTAATCATAAACAGTTGGACTATATAAAGAAACTCCAAGAACAAGTATAACTATTATGATGATTAATGTCATTAGCAGACAGGTAATGATACTCAAACAAAATGGATTCTGAGTTCAATATCAATCCATAGATATACAGGCCTTGTCTATGTCTAGGGATAGCTGTCTATTTCTGAAGTCAGCAAGAGTCTTTGATGTCTGTTGTCGAGTGTCAGAGATAAGGGTAGATGTCCATTCATGATTAGGTGCCTATAAGGTCCCTTCCAATGAGATTGGAGAGTCTTATTTGATGTCCTTTCAAAAAACCCCACAAAATCTCCAGGTGGTATTCAATGGGAGTTTGCTGTGAAAAGAAATGGTTACCATTTTGAGATTTTTTAAAAAGTGATTATCAAACCTTGGCAATAGTGTAAGATGTCTTCTTTCAATAATGCCACTTCAGCCTGGGGCGAAGGGGGGAGGAGCAGTAGAGGGCTAGAAGGGGGGAAGGGGGGGCATATGTAATACTTTCAACAATAAAGCTTTAACAAAAAATAATGTCACTTCATAAGTTTCTTCATCTACATTTAGCTTAAAACACAGGCACATAAAGGAATGCAGACACTGAAAAATGGGGATCCAGGGAGCAGGGAAGAACCACACAGCCATCTTGGGTTTCCCATAGCCCCAACTATTTGTTTAATTAACAACCATTATTTACTCATATTATATATATATCCTAGAAAATTTCCCTACATATATTGATATTTTAATCTGTGGAACCCCAATTTCTAATGAAAACTAAGAAGTAAGTAATTTGCATTCTTTAGCTTGGCAGATTTATGATGACATTTTATAAACTCTAAAAACCTAGGCACTTTTACTGATAAGTATATTTAAGATACTTTATAATATCTAGAAACATTTTCATAGACATAAAACTCAATTATTTCATGTACTTTTTTTTCTTTAATCTGTGGAACCCCAATTTCTAATGAAAACTAAGAAGTAAGTAATTTGCATTCTTTAGCTTGGCAGATTTATGATGACATTTTATAAACTCTAAAAACCTAGGCACTTTTACTGATAAGTATATTTAAGATACTTTATAATATCTAGAAACATTTTCATAGACATAAAACTCAATTATTTCATGTACTTATTTTTTTCATATATTTTTATTGATTTTAGAGAAAGGAGAGGGAGAGAGAAATAGAAATATCAATGATGAGATTCATTGATCAGCTGCTTCCTGCACGCCCCACACTGGGGATCGAACATGAAACCCAGGCATGTGCCCGGACTAGGAATCAAACCATGACCTCCTGGTTCATAGATTGATGCTCAATCACTGAGACATGGTGGCTGGGCAGCATGGACTTATTTTTGTAAAACCTGGGCAAATAGAGAGGTGTCTATTTTGCTTAAACCAACAATCTTTTTTTAAAAAATATATATTTTATTGATTTTTTACAGAGAGGAAGGGAGAGAGATAGAGAGTTAGAAACATCGATGAGAGAGAAACATCGACCAGCTGCCTCCTGCACATCTCCTACTGGGGATGTGCACACAACCCAGGTACATGCCCTTGACCGGAATCGAACCTGGGACCTTTCAGTCTGCAGGCCGATGCTCTATCCACTGAGCCAAACTGGTTTCGGCTTAAACCAACAATCTTAAGCTAGCTTTTACTTACCAAGAATTAATCTTAGATCACATAAACTTGAAAAGCATTTGGGCTTCTTTTTATATTTTTGAAAAATTTAAATCCCCAATTTTTACAAGTAATTGCCTTTAAATTAAATTTTACAATACCACATAAAGGTAGAAAATTATTTTACATTCATAGCATACATATATAGATACACACAGACAGACACAAACAGGAACAGTTGGATTCAAATACTGTTTTGGAGGCCTTTTACAATTTACATATGTCCTTGACAAGTCCAGTAACAAATGACTTTCCTCCTTTTAAAATAAGGACAGCCATTTTTAATACCTCAAAGAATTGGGTTGACACCTAAATGACATCATAGGTTGATCTGTTTATCTAAATACTTTATCTCTCTCTCTCTCTTTTTTTTACTTTTCAATAACAGTTTACATTCAAGATCATTTTTTTTATTAGTTTCAGGTGTACAGACAATCGTATACTTTACAATGTGTTTCCCACAATATTCCCAATACCCACCTGGTATGGTACATAGTTATTTAATATTATTGACTATATTCCCTATGCTATTCTTTACATCCCCATAACTATTTTGTAACTACCAATCTGTACTTCTTAATCTCTTCAACTTTTTTACTCAGTCTCCCCAAACCCCCTTCTATCTGGCAACCATCAGTCTGTTCTCTGTATCTATGAGCCTGATTTTATTTTGTTTGTTCAATTATTTTGTTCTTTAGATTCCACATATAAGTTAAATCATATGGTATTTGTCTTTCTCTGAATGACTTATTTCCCTTAAGTCATTAAGGGTACAATAGCTTATCCATGCTACTGCAAATGGTAATATTCATTCTTTTTTTATGGCCAAGTAATATTTCATAGTATATGTGTGCCATGAAATATCCACTCCTCTACTAATGGACACTTGGGCAGCTTCCAAATCTTCACTATTATAAATAACACTGCAATGAACATAGTGATGCATATATTTTTTCAAATTATTGTTTGGATATCTCTCCCTTTTTTACTGTAAATTCTTTTACATAGGTTCACTTTAGCTTGGAGAAGGCCTTTTATAAGTTCTGAGACAGTTTTCTAATATATATTTTTAAACTCACTCTGTCTAATTTTACACCCAACTTTCTATAATTGTGCACATAAAAGTTTAATTCAGGAGTATCAAAGGATCCTCAACTCAGCCATCTTAGTCATATATGGGGAGGCTGACTGTAGTGGGCCTTGCCAGCCTGGAAGGTATCATTTTCCTTGGTATTGTTGAGATCTGCAGAGTGTGAACAAACTTCTAGAGAAAACCATCCTTTACATGCAAGCCAAGTCAGTGAATATCCCTATAGAACTGCTCTATGCCCTGGGGGGATTTTTTCTCAGGCAACTCCACAAAGATTCTTAGTCCCCTAAGAATACCTGAGCAGGGGCCAGGGAGAGCTTACCGGATGCTGCCAGACTGTGATGCTTTCCAAGGCCCAGGCCCTCTCACTGGCCCCTCTCAGGGTGAACACATTCCAGGGTGTCCTGACTGTCTCCTTGGAGTTCCCACAAGCTTCTCCTGGATTGGCTGTGCTACCACACTGGACAGCTCCTGGCACCAACCCCTGCCACTCTGAATTCAGGAATCTGAACTATTGTCACCCCATTGGCTAATCAGGTTGGGGCAGCAAGTGTCCCTTCTTTTTGGAGCTAAATAGAGTTCAGTCCCTCATTTAAACAACAAAGATTTTGTTCAGACTTTCAGTGAACAATCCAATTAAAACCCCAAATTAAAGGCAGCAATCCATTTTGTTTTCTTTTCCTGGTTTATCTCAACCCATATCCACTTTGAGGATTTTCTAAGAACAGCTCAAATAAAGTCATAGCTTATGCTACTTAAAGCAAGGGGGCTCTGGATTCCAAGAGAGACTCACCCAAGTTCACCCAATGCAAAGTGGGAAGTCAGTGGAGTACAATGGGCTCTTGCTTCTACCTAGCACCCTGTCCAGGTCTGCAAGGTGGTCCTGGGTGAGCTTCCTTGGAATCCTGTTGATTATACTAAATAAATGTCATTGTAAGAACATCCAAACTGTAGAGAATTTTTATGTTTATTCTAGCCATATTGACATATGCCAGGGAGAAAGATCTAGAATGGTCCCAAATATCAGTAATTTCTGAGAGTTCCAAAAGAATCAACTCTTCAAACACATATTGTCTACTGTGACACAACCTAGTCATTATGTTTCCTAAGGTCTCATGCTCATGAAGGCCTGTCACAACCACCATCACCTGAACTCTGTGTAGCTGCTTAGGTCTCTTGAGCATTTGCTCAAGGTCCATATGAAAACAGCCACCCACCTGCAAACTCCTCTGTCCTAAACTGCATCACTGCCCAAGTAAAATGCAGCATGGCCTGAAACGTTCAATCCCAGTCAGGCCATAACCATAAAAGGCCAAATGGATGAATGCAAAACCAGCTTTATTGCAAACCATCAAGGTTTAATTTCGCATAGCCTAGTCTATACAGAAATTTCAATGTCTAAGTTTCACTGTGTTCCCTAAATCCCAGTCTTTTCCTATTCCTCAAGGTTTCCCAAATGTACTATTTTTCTTTCATCTTCACCCGAGGATATGCTTTTTACTGATTTCAGAAAGAGAGAGGAAGGGAAACATTAATGTGAGAAAAACATTGATCGGTTGCCTCCTGAACATGCTCCAATAGGAGATAGACCCTGCAACCCAGGTATATGCCCAGACTTGGAATCAAACTTGCAACCTTTTAGTGCAGGATGGTACTCCAACCAACTGAACCACCCAGCCAGGGCAATGCACTAACTATTGAATTCTGAGGGGAAGTCTGAACCTCGTGTCCACCCATATGGGAAACAAACACTCTCATCTATGCTTCAGTATGGTCTGGAATGGAGGAAGATAGGAAATGGTGTTTGAAAGATTAAATCCAACAAATAGGAAAGTGTGTCCTCATAACAGTTGCTTATCATCTACACAAATACTTCCACCTTGGTAGGGAGGGATAAGGGCTGTACAAGAGCCAGAAATGCTCTGGAAAACAGAGGTATGTGGGAGAGGTGCTTCTTCCCTAACTCTTGCCTAATATGTTTATTATAGTGAGATAATGATGGGAGATGCTGAAATATGGTAAAAATTCAAATTATATGAAGAGGATGATGATGACGATAATGGTCATGACTGTGATGACAATGATATAATTACTGAATAGATTAAGAGATGGAAATCTGATAGTAGGGTAGAGAAGTTAATTGTAATCTTGAGTATACTCATAGTTATTTTCTCTTCTCCTCCACTCTTAGTGTAAGAGCCTGCAAAAGAATAGCAATATTATTCACCTTGGCAAGTGAAATATGAATTATATCATTGGCTATTTTTTTTCCCTTTGGAAGTTTTTATTGTGCTGCTAGTGATCCCAAGGCTCTTGAAAAACAGTGAATAAAGCCCCCTCTCTTTAAGTGAGCTTTCCTACTAGAGGCCAAGTTCCCACAGATATGCACCTGGGATCAATTTCCCTACTCAGTGTTTTGATCTCTGTGAAAAGGCTAAAATACACTGTTTTGGGAGCAGGAGAGTAAACACGGGGATTTTAGAAAGGAGCTAGAAATCAGGACATATGGGGATCAAAATCCATTGGGAGGCTCTCTTTTTGTATTGAATTTGGATTCTCAACACAAGACTTGCAAGGGAAAAATGTACTAGGGAGTGTGTATGTTCTGCCAGTACCTTGAATTTCTTTCAGAACTAAGGAATTTTAACTGAGAATAGATCCCAGATGAGAAGAGAAGAGAAGAGGCTGCCAAGGTCAAGATATAGAAGAGATCAAAATGACCAGAATCTGCCACTGAAGAAGTTACATTTCAATCTTACTTTGTAATAATATCCTTTCACACCTTCACTAAATCTGTGCATAATTAAAACAACTATTTTCTCCAAACTCATTACGTCTACCAAGCTGCTTTAATATAGTCCATTTCAGAACTTAAGGTAGACATTTAAGCAATATCTGTATCAAGCTTAATATCTACATCAAATAACATATTGCTTAAGTAAAATGAAGTATTAAATTCATGTGACCCATCACAGCATAAAAACAAAACAAAACAAAAAACCCTAATTGGCCATTTGTTTCAGTTGCCTTGCAAGTTTCCTGGGACTCCAACTCCATCTCTTAAATGGAGTGACCACAGGTGGTGATCTCTAAAGCCCATGTCAGAGCCTAAATTCTCTGATGTTGAACATGTATACATGACTTTCTCTAGCTCTTTCACAAAGCTTCACATCTCATAGAAGCAAAGCACAGTGGACAGGCCCCCTGAAACATCATTCTTTTGGTTTTCATCATTAAGACAAGGCCAATAACAAGTACCCTGTTCTATAGGTGTCCCATGGACACCTCTCACTCCCTTTTTGTCACCTGGCCCTGCCAAGTCATCCCAATTCAACTTAACCTCTAAGTTCCTCATTCCATTGCCATAATATAGTAAACTTGAATTGTTCAGTTGAATTTAACATCCTACTGAAAGATAAAGTCTTAAAAAGATACAGATGGCCAACTCATACACTTTATGTCTGTGATGATGTAATCAAATAATTTGAAGCCAGCTTTCTGAGGCCTGCAAATATCTAAGCCAGAACATGTTCCCAGAACTAAACCTATAGGGATAAAGTAAACTAGATCATGAATCAATAACCCAAGGATAATGTGAGGTATCTTCTCAAGAGTTACTTAAAATCAGACTGCAAGATACGTCCCCAAAGTGGTATCCCAATTCTTGCCATTCAAATTTTCCCCATGTTTAGTCTTTATTCCTTTCTCCTATCCTCAACCATATTCCTCTTAACATTTAACACATATTTATTTTCCATTCATAGAGACTTTTTACCACTGCCAAATATATTTTCCATACCCTTATTTTTTAAACGTTATACTCACAGGAACTTTTTTGTGACTGGTTCAATGAAAATTATCCTATCTAATAAAGAGGGAATATGCTAATTAACCATCACGCCCTCACAAGATGGTGGCACCCACAGCCAATAAAAAGGGAATATGCTAACTGACTGTCATGCCCTCAAAGATGGTGGCACCCACAGCCACAAGATGGTAGCACCCAGTCTCCTCAGCCCCGCCTGGGTGACAGGCGTGCGGCACGGCCGGGCCCGCCCCCAGACAGGTCCAGCCACTCCACACGCCTGCCTCCGGAGTCCCCCAGTCCCCTCCACACCCCAGCCACCCAGGGCCAGCTTGAGGTGCAGGCAAGCCTTGGATGGCAGCTGCCCAGCCAATGCCTGAGGCGCAGGCAAGCCTCAGATGTTGGCTTCCCAGCTGCCAAAGGCTGGCCTGAAGTGCAGACAAGCCTTGGATGGCAGCTTCCCAGCCAACCAGGGCCGCCCAAGGCTCAGATAACCAGGGCCAGCCAAGGCTTGCGCTGCTGGCAGTGGCAGCAGCAGAGGTGTGATGGGGGCAACACCTTCCCCTGATTGCCGGGTCACCTCATGCCCCTGAGGGCTCCCGGACAGTGAGAGGGGGAAGACCGAGGTGAGGGACACCCCCCCCTCCAGTGCATGAATTTTTATGCACAGGGCCTCTAGTTTATATACTATATAACCATGGGTGTGAAAATTTAGGTCATTCATTCAGCAACTAATTTTTAGTGTCTTGTATGTGGCAGACATCATTTGTTCTAGTTGGGGATGGGGGAGGATAGATTCATAAGAAATGGGCCATTTGAGTTTCTGTAGCTGCTTCTCCCTGAGATTATCTTTAACATCATTATTATGAAATAAAACACACCAACAGAAAAGTGCATAAAAAAATGAATGTATCTTTTCAAAGATAATTATAAAGACAGAATGCAGCAACCACAATTTTAAAATGGCTCCCAATGATCCCCAGATCCTGATAATCACAATCTTGTGAATATCCTTGAGTATGGCTTGGACCTAGGGACTTGCTCCTAATGAATATATCATGGCAAAAGTAAAGAATGAATGTCAATTATGAAATTAAGTTATAAAGGACTATGACTTCCATCTTTTTTTTTCGATCTTTATTGTTGAAAGTATTACATAGGTCCTCCTTTTTCCTCTTCCAGCCCGCTCCAATCCCCGGCCCTTCCCAAGGTCCTCAACACCCCATTGTCTGTGTCCACAGATTATGCATACATGCATACAAGTTCATTGGTTGATCTCTTCCCACACACCCTCCGCTGCCTTCCCTCTGAGGTTCAACAGTCTATTCATGGTTCTATGTCTCTGACTTCCATTTTACTGGTAGTCTCTCTCTGGATCTTTTTCCATGCTTGCTTTGATGGACAGAGCCATCTGAGAGTGACATCTGGCCAACAACCAACAAGGAACTGAATTTTCTTAATAATCACTAAGTAAACCTGGAAGAGAAGCTTGCCCCAGTTGAACCTTGAAATGACTGCAGCCTTAGCCAACACCTTGATTTCAGCTTGTGAGAGAACCTGAAGCTGAGGACTGAATTTCTAACACATGCAATCTGTGATATAATAAATTGTGTTGTTTTAAATCTCTGTTTTCAAATAATTTATTATGCAATAGATAATAAATGCACCTAGTAAACACAGCAAGTCATGAAATAGAATATTGGTAGCAACCCCCAAAGCCTCATTTTTGTCCCTTTCCAATTACAGACTCCTCTATCCCCACCAAAGATATCATAATTTTTGCTTATAATTACTTTCTTGCTATTCTTTATATCTTACTATCCATTTATGAATGCATCCTTAAGTGACATGATTGAGCTGAGTTTTGAAACTTCAGATGAATGCTATATTACTGTATTCTTTTATTTTATTTATTTATTATTTTTTACTGTATTATTTTAAATCTTATTTCTATCAGTGTGCATTATATTTGCAGGACAAATTCAAGTTGGGTGTATCTGAGATATATTTATTTTCATTGTTCTATAATATATTTCTGTGTGAATAAAACATAACTTTTTTCCCATCCTACTGTTGCTGGGCATTTGTGGTGTCCTCAAGTTGGGGCTACTACAACAATGATACTATTAAGATCAATGTCAATGTAAACGGACTTTGAAGCACCTGTACATACTCCTAGTTATTTGTGAAATAACCAGGTTATAGAACTTACTCATCTCACTGGTGTTACAAATGCCATAAGACTTTCTGTTTTTTTGAAGGGTTGGTACCAATGCCATAGTGAATTTGGAGGGACCAAGGAGAGAAAAAGGAGAAGGAGAACAGTGGAGCTATCTAATCTAATAAAAGAGAAACATGCAAATTGACCGCACCTTCGCTATGCCCCAAGCCACGCCCAACAGCCAATCAGAGAGACTATATGCAAATTAACACAACCAAGATTGCGGCTGGCAGCAACGGAGCTGGAGCAAGCAGGAGGCTTGGCTGCCCCGGGGATGGAGGAAGCCAAGCTTCCCACCTGCCCTGGCCGGCTGTAGCCTCCGCTCAAGGCAACAAAGTTTCAATTATAGAAGATAAATAAATCCCAGATACCTGCTTCCAGCCAGCCTCCACTGGAAGCTTGGGTGGCTGGGGGCCGTGGCCAGCCTGTAAACAGCCATCAGCCCCTCACCCAAGACAGCCACACATTCATGGGGTGAGGGTCCCCACTGGGGGGCTTGGCCAGCCTGCAAACAGCCATCAGCCCCTCCCCCAGACTGGCCAGGCACCCCAGTGGGGACCCCCCAGCTTAAGGGGCTGTGGCCAGCCTGAAAATGCCCCTCAGCCCCTCCCCCAGACTGGCCAGGCACCCCAGTGGGGACCCCCAAGCTTAAGGGGCTGTGGCCAGCCTGAAAACAGCCATCAGCCCCTCACCCAGGCTGGCCAGCACCCCAGCAGGACCCCCTCCTGATCCGGGACACCCTTCAGGGCAAACCAGGCAGCCCCCACCCATGCACCAGGCCTCTATCCTTTATAATTAGAAGGTAATATGCAAATTGACCCTAACAGCAGAACGACTGGGAATCACTGGTCACTATGACACACACTGACCACCAGGGGCCAGACGCTCAATGCAGGAGCTGCCCCCTGGTGGTCAGTGTGCTCCCACAGGGGGAGCTCTGCTCAGCCACAGCCAGACTGACAGCTGCCAGCACAGTGGTGGTGGTGGGAGCCTCTCCCACCTCCTCAGCAGTGCTAAGGATGTCCGACTGCAGCTTAGGCCTGCTCCCCACTGACAAGTGGACATCCCCCGAGGGCTCTCAGGCTGCCAGAGGGATGTCTGACTGCCAGCTTAGGCCTGATCCCCCAGGGAGCGGGCCTAAGCCAGCAGGTGGACATCCCCCGAGGGGTCCCAGACTGCGAGAGGGCACAGGCTGGGCTGAGGGACCCCCCCAAGTGCACAAATTTTTGTGCACCAGGCCTCTAGTTCATTTATATTTCTGACAAATAAAGTCTGTATGGATTTAAAAAATCTTATTTATGTTGTTTTACTTTTGTGATTTTTTTTAAGTGCTCACTATTATTAGGCCTTCAGATGATAGCAGTTCCTCCTATAGTTGGGTCACTGCCATGCACTGAGGAATTCCAGTCTGTTGGAGATTACTGAATTTTTTTATTAATGTGGCCTCTTGAGATTCAAACTGTTTTGGCCCAAGACACAAACACAGATTCTCTAATCTTTTTATTTTCTACCTATTCTAAGCTTTTTGCAGGCATCAGGATTTGGGATCTGTCTAGAATCAAGCAAGACTGCCTTATCTGTGCTTGTTCATCTGTAATTTCTTTAAATGTAATAAATAGAAATTTTAGGGTACTATAAAAGAGAACTACCAAAAAGTTTTAGATGTCTTCTTATTTCCTATCAAATATGACCAAATATTACTTTCCTTTCTGCCCATTGCCAGTAGATAGAAACATGTAGTCTAAGCAGTCCAGATCTCTAAATTGACCCAAGAGAGGAATATGTTGCAAGAGATTTCAATGTGTGTGAAAGATAGTCTGTGGCTCCAGGAAAACTGAGAGTTTGGCTTCACTCTGTTTTCTAACCTTTCCCATGGCAGAAGTTGAATCTATTCACAGCTTCCTCCAGTGTTTAATCCCATTAGACTTCTGGCAGGTGAATCTCAATAAAGTTTAGACAAAAGGACCTTGTCTGCCAGCTCAAATAGGGTAAAGAAAAGACACTTTAACAAAAAAGATCCAAAATTATAGTGGCTTAAAAAATAGATTTTTTTGTTATTCAAGCAAAGATGAGGAGTCATAGTTGGCAGGGTGGCTCTGCTACTGATGATCGTTCAAATATATAGAGTTCTTCCTTCACATTGCTTCATTATTCCAGACCGTTATCCATTTGGCATGTCCACGCTCTAGCTCACAGGAACTAGAAAGAGAAAAAAATCAAATGCAACAATTTCCTTTGAGCAAGTAAAGCTTAAGTTGGAACATATGTAGTTGTAAGATTTCCATGTCTTACTTAAAGGAGTAAACTACTGAACTTTTAATGAAGAAGTTATATCAATTCTACACTCTCTTCCAGAAAACAGAAGAGGAACATTTCCCAAATCATTTTGTGAAACTTGCATTATTCTAATACCCAAAACAGACAAATACAAGAAAACTCTAGAGCAATATCCCTCATGAATACAAACACAATAAACCCCAAACCTCAACAAAATATTAACAAATCCAAATCCAGCATTGTGTTAAAAAAAAAAAAAGGATCACATCACAGCCACGCAGGATTTATCTAAGGAAGGCATGTCTGGTTCAACATTTAAAAATAAGTCAATGTAATCTACTAGGAAAAACTGTATTAACATCTCAATAGATGCAGAAAAAATTTGATGAAAGTCAACATCCTTTTATGATAAAAACTTAGCAAACTAAAAGTAGAAGAAAATAAAGTGCATTTGCAAAAACAAAAACAGCCAGCATTTACTTAATGGTGAGAGACTGAATACTTTCCACCTAAGATCTGGAAAAAGGCAATTATGTGCTCTCTCACCACTGCTATTCAACACAATATTGTAAGCCCTAGCAAACACAATAAGATAACAAAAAGAAATTAAAGGCATACAGATCAGAAAGAAAGAAGACCTGAATAGACACTTCTCCAAAGAGGACATACAGATAGCCAATAGACATATAAAAAGATGCTCAATGTCACTAGTCACCAGAGAAATGCAAATTAAGATGTCAAAATATCATCTCACACCTTTCAGAATGGCTATCATTAATAAACAACACGTGTCGCCCTAGCTGATTTGGCTAGGTGGATAGAGCGACGGCTTGTGGACTGAAGGGTCCCAGGTTCAATTCTCTCTCTCATCACTGAAGTTTCTATCTTTCTTTCCCTCTTCCTTCCTTTCTGAAATCAAATATATATATAT
>NW_005361913.1:1213001-1221040 GCF_000412655.1 Myotis brandtii | reverse complement strand
AAACAAGAGATATATGTATATATATATATATATGTATATATATATATATATTAAAAGCTTTATAAAATAAACAAGTGTTGGCGAGGATGCAGAGAAAAGGGAACACTTGTACACTGTTGGTGAGAATGCAGATTGGTGCAGTCACTATGGAAAGCAGTATGGAGTTACCTCAAAAAATTAAAATTGGAACTGTCTTATGACCCAGTGACTCCCCTTCTGGAAATATATCTGAAGAACGCTGAAACACCAATTCAAAAGAATATATGCATCCTGATGTTCATTGCAGAGCAAGATTTGGAAGCAGCCCAAGTGCCCATCAGTAAATGAGTAGATAAAAAGCTGTGGTACATTTACATGTACCACATGTAAATAGAATACTACGTTGCCATAAAAAAGAAGGAAATCTTACCTTTTACAATAGCATGGATGGACCTAGAAAGAATTATGCTAAGTGAAATAAGGCAGTCAGAGAAAGACATGTACCATACGATTTTACTTATATGTGGAATCTAATGGGGGAAAAAAAAACACAAAAAATACCTAACAAGCAAAATAGAAACAGATTCATAGATATAGAGAACAGACTGACAGCTATCAGAGGGGTGGAAGGTTGGAGGGATTAAACAAACAATTACAAAAACCTCTTAGACACAGATAACATTATGTTTATTACCAGAAGGAAAGGGGGGTGGGAGAGGTAGAATAGGGTAAACGGGGAATAAATGGTGATGGAAAGGAGATTTGACTTGGGATGGTGAACATACAGTGCAATCAATACAGATGATATAGTATACACCTGTGTAAGTTCAGAATTGTACACCTGAAACCTATATAATTTTACTAACCAATGTCATCTCAATAAATTCAATTAAAACTGTTTTTATTTAAAGATAACTTGATTGTTCATGTAAAAAATACAAAATACTCCACAAAATAGTTCCTTAATCAAATAACTTAGTTTAACAAGATTGCAGGATACCAAGTCAATATACAAAAGTTTATCATATTTCTATATTTCAGTAATGAACAAGTGGAAGTTGAAAAAAATTAAATATAACATTTAAAATAGCACTCCAAACAATGAAGCTTATGTATAAGTTAACAAAATATGTTTAGGATCTTTGTGCTGAAAACTACCAAGCACTGATAAAAGAAATCATGAAGAAGTTCTTAAAAGGAAAGATCATGTTCAAAGACTTGAAAACTCAATTTTATTAAGATGCCAATGGCTTCTTTTTGGTGTAGAGATCCAATGCAATCTCAATCTAAACCCACAAATTTTTTTGTAGATACTAACAAACTGACATCAGAATTTGTATTGAAGTCCAAGGAACTCAAATGTCAAAAACAATTTAGAAGATCATAATATACTATTTCAAGCCTTACTATAAAGCTACAGTAATAAAAATAGTCGGCTTTATGAAAGAAAATACAAATATATCCATGGGATAAAATAGCATCTAGATCAACTCTAGACATTATAGTCAATTGATTTTTGACCCAGGTGCAAAAGCAATTAAATGGAGAGGCAATAGATAGTGTTTTCAACAAATGCTACTAGAACCATTGGACATCCATTTTCAAAACAAGAATTTCAACCTATGCCTCACTTATTTTACAAAAAAAATAATAATTTAAAAATCTATTATAATCTTAAATGTAAAGTCTTAAAGTTATTAATATTTTAAAAGAAATAATGGAAGAAAATATTTGTGACCTTGGGTTAGTAAAAAAAATCTTATATTTGACACTGAAAACATCTGTAAACAGAAGAACTGGCAAATGGATTTCATCAAAATTCAAGACTTTTGCTCTGTAAAAGACATTGTTCAAAGAATTGTATTTAAGTCACAGATTAGGAGGAAATATTTGAAAATTACACATCTGAAGAAGGAATTATATCAAGTATTTAAGGGTCAGAAAAGAGTATAACCACAAAAGGGCAACATGAGGGAGTTTTTTAGGGTAATGAAACTGTTCTTCATCTTGTTAAAAATATGTTTTTATTGTTTTTTAAGAGAGAGGGAGAGGGGTATCTTACCTAATAATAGACAAACATGTAAATTGACCATCCCTCCGCTATGCTCATCAGCCAATCAGGAGAGTATACAAATTAACCCAACAAAGATGGTGGTTAATTTGCATATGTGGGCGCAAAGCAGCGGAGCAAAGACTGAAGGCTCCAGCCGGAGCAGCGAAGGCCTGGGTCCCAGGTGCCGGAGGAAAACCGGTGCCAGCAGCCAAGGGAAGGAAAGGCCTATTGCATGTATCTCTTCATGCAATGGGCCTCTAGTAGAAATATAAACATTAATGAGAAACATTGACCAGCTGCCTCCCACATGCCCCTACTGGGGAATGAGCCCACAACCCAGGCATCTGCCCTGAGTGGGAATCCAAATGGTGACCTCTTGGCTCATGGATTGATGCTCAACCACTGAGCCACACTGGCCAGGCCTTCATCTTGATTAGTTGTCAAAACTCATAGACTGTGCATCAAAAAGAGTGAATTTTTGTGTGTGTGAATTAACAAATGAAAGAATAAAATATTATGTGAATCAGCAATGTTTTTTAACTACTGGTATGGCCATCTGGATATGTACCAGTTGAATAACAATTCTAAATAAGACAAATACCCATGAGAAAAAATTTTAAATAGCCAAATAAACCATGTTTTCAAGACTTTTAACTAGTTGGGGAAGTGCTTGATTTATTTGCTGGCTTCTCTTGTCTCTTTAGGGCTGTGGCATTGCCAGGAGAAATTTAGGAAATGAACTGAGTGTGTCTCCAAAGAAAGACAAAGGAGGACCTTAAGACACATCTTATGGGGTGGTAACTCCCTAAGTAGAAACAATGGTGTTGATAGAAAACCAAGGTTAAAATTTCTAAAGGGTTCACAGAGCCTATATTGTCTGAAAAATAAACATCTCTTGTCCCAGACACCCATGGCTTTTTACTTTTTAGAGAGAGAAAATGGGAGCTGCTGAGGAGAAAAGGAACCTTATCTATCTTTTAATATTCCATCCCTGCCTTTTACACTTGCTCCTCACAGACCAGAACCTCTGGGAAAATTTGCTCTCAGTAGGCTGACCTAATAACCTTGAGTGTGAAGGTAACTTTTGCAAATGTAGAGGATGAATTCTGAAGTAGCACAATGGCATTGGCTTTTAGAGACTTAATGTTCCCTCATCAGGAAACCTGCATTTAGGAAAAACTGTCACAAACTATCCTAGTTTTATTTCGCTCCCTCATCTCTCCACACTGGCTTTCTGTCTGACATGGGACCCTTCTCTTCTCAACCCTCCCTGAAAGCCCTCCACTTCGGAAATCAGTTCTTGTGCACATCAGTGCTCATTTAAATCAATCTATTACCTGTCCCAAAGGTACATGCATACTAAAGACTTATCTAATGAGCAATGGCAGATATATGACACCTGTTAAACATCTAAGCCGTTGAGAGAAGTTTAAGAAGTTTGGAAATGCATGTGTAGATGTATGTGTGTGTGCGTAGGGGCGGGGAGGGTGGCTTATAGACAACTCCACATGGACAATTTTGCTTACCAGTGAGGACAGCCTCATTGGTTCACACTCTTAAATACTCCTTATTCAACTAGCAGAAAGTTTCAAACATCAGAGAATTCCCCAGCCATACAATAGCTGCTTGGGAAGCAATCTGCCAGATGTCTATGAGAGTTAACTCACTCTAGGTCCCTATGCAATCAGGCCCCTAGTTAACAACTTCAGAGCCATTAAAATCTCAGTGTTAGTTGTCTGGCGCAATATTCATTATCCAGAAGTAGTCCCTGCATGCCATTAGAGAGGAGAACGATGAGCACCCTGGCACATGGTGATAATGGACTCAAATCTTACCTCCAGTTGCACAGCCTCCAAATGGGAGAAATGGTTTCCCATCATAAGTGTGCCATTAATACATGTTTACAGCCATTACTGGTCAGATGTTCTTTTTGTTAAAAAGAAACATGTTAGAAATCACTCAGCAAATGAGTAAGTGCTAAAGATGTGATTCTTTAGGACTGTGAGGAATAGGGTTAGGCTTCTGGAACATCACACAGCCTGTTCTGCCCCATCTCCTCCCAAGGAGTGAAATAAATAAGGCGAAACAGTTACCATCTGGGAAGGAAATTACTAGTAAGACATATGACAAGGATCGGTGTAAGAAGGGACTGCATAGTTTAATTATGTACACAAATGACTTCGGACTGAGAACAAGATTTGCAGAATACATTAAACAGTGGGGGAAGCAAGCAGAGTAAATAATAAGGTACCCAAATGCCAAGCAGCCACCAAGAATTTGCATTGGTATGTGTTATATGCGGTCTTAAAAGATGGAAAATGCAGATAAATGTGAATAAAATGTCAAACAACATGCCCAGGAACCAAGAAATACGCAAAGTGAATGTGAGATTAGGGGAATGGTGCTGGCAGCATATTGATGAGGAGGGAAGCAAACACGGGCTTGTCACACACAAAACAAGCTTCCAGGAAAGGCAGGTATGTTTCTGGGCAAATTCGAATGGAAGGAAAAGTCTACTGCGCTGTGTACACAAACAACCACCTAATGCCTTCAGAGCATGAAGGCTCTGGCTTCTCCATCTACTTCATCTATGATCTGAGGCATCATTAGCTGGTATGAAAAGGAGCATGGGGTTAAGGGCTGGTTTTACTTAGTTCCATCTCTGTCACTGACAGTTGGTCAATTTTGGTCATCTTCTCATATCACTGGGCCTCGGTTCTCTCATCTGTAAAACGATAAGCTGAGGGATGCCTGTCACATTTATTAAAAAACCTCTTAGCAAGCCTTGATGACAGATGATCACAGGGAGCTGTGTGGTGGTGGCCCCAGCACATGCTGGTGCCCCGGCATCTTGGGAACTTAACACAGAGAAGGAATATTTGTTACAATTTGAATGAGCGCTCAAATTGTGACACGTTGAATTTCATGATTCAGTTCATGCCTTGTTGAAATTCCTTTTTACAAAGATTCTTTAGTTTCACACCCTAGCCAGTTTAGCTCAGCTCAGTGGATAGAGCAGCGTTTGCCTGTGGACCAAAGGGTCCCAGGTTCGATTCTGGTCAAGGGCATGTACCTCAGTTTCAGGCTCCTCCCCAGCTCAAGCCCTGGTCAGGATGCATGCAGGAGGCAACCAATTGATGTATTTCTCTCACATCGATATTTCTCTGTCTTTCCCTCTCTCTTCCACTCTCTCTAAAAATCAATGGAATAATATCCTTGGGTGAGGATTTAAAAAAAACCATAGCAAACAGTCTTTACAGTTTCAAATACAGACAGGACCCAAATTACAATGGTTTGACTTATAATTTTTCTACTTTGGTGCATAAACGTTACACATTCAATAGAAACCGTATTTTGAATTGGAATTTTTTCTTGAGCTAGGATATGTGGTTGTTACTTTATCATGGTGCTGGGCAGGGATGGAGTCACCACAGCGGTCAGCCATGTTATCATGAGGGTAAACAAATGATATGCTGCAGTTTTATAGTAAATACATTTTCAACATAGAATATTTTCAAGTTACAAGGGGTTTATCAGAACATAACCCCATCCTAAGTCAAGAAACATCTGTATATACTTTGACATTGAAATCTAGAAGTCAAGGAAATATCTGATTTATTCAAAAGCAAAAATTTGATTTTAATTGCAAGGTCCTCCTTGCCAAAAAGTCTCAGAGTTCAGAATCATTGAGAAGCCATTTGTTGAGAATCTCTGCTTGGAAAGAAAGATGCTTTTGCTGAAAAAAATTCAGCAGAATAAGTGGAAGCTACACTGACACACTACCAGGACCAAACTGGAAATACAACTGAAATACAGAAAAACCACCCTGAGAAAGATACTTTGATGTCATTTTCTAAGGCATTTAGACATCATTTCAATCTTCACAACAGTTCTTTGAGTTAAGAATTGTTAACACACTACCCATTTTATAGATGAGAAAACCAAGACTTAGATAAGTAAAATGACTTGTCTATAAGGTCAAATGGCCATTTATTAATTATGCAAATATTTTAGATTAAAAAAAAACACAGTAAGAATAAGGAGTCTCTAATATGACTTACATGGACAGATACATTCCTTAAGGTAGTTGCTAAGAACCTATAAACTAGATTCAGATACTCTATGTGGATCCAGATTTTCCCACTTGCTAGTTGGGTAACGTTAGGCAAATTACTTAAGTTTTGTATTGTTTAATTTCCAGGTCTGTAAAATGGCAATAATCATAATACCTACTTCGTAGTATTATTGTAAATATGAAGTGATATCACACATTTAAAGTAATTGGCAGGTAGAAAGTATTCAATGAATCCAAGACATGAAGTATGAAAAACAATATCTGAAAAATAAATTAAGACAGGCCTAAAATATACATTTTAACATATATAATTTGGTGCCAAAAATTTTCATAATACAATATAAAGATGAAAGAACAGAGCAAGATACATAACTCTACATCTAATATTATTTTGTTTATAAACAATATAAAGGTTTGATGAAAATATTAGAAAGATAACTCCAAAGTATTTGCAATTCATTCCCCTTATGGAGAAATTATTGATGATATATTGATGTATATTGATTTACTACTTCAATTGCCTTACCAGAAAAGATGAGCCTTCCAGTATAACACTCATTTACTTAACCAATGGAACTATGGCAATTTACCTCAAGTTCATTTGTCTCACACTTCAACAATGGGAATAAGATGACCCAGTCTGGGCATTTTGAAGGCTGGTGTGTGCTTAATCAGTGAATTCTGCACAGAGCTCAGTATAACAAGAAAACTAAGCTCATGGAGGCTCTTCATTAGCTGTGTCTTATCAGTATTTCTATTATCATTGGATACATAAAAACAAGAAATCAAGACTTGCAAACTGAAACAGAGCACATTTTAGGACTTCTTCAATATGATGAAAAGAATACAGGGCCAGGGAAGAAATCAAGACTTGCAAACTGAAACAGAGCACATTGTAGGACTTCTTCAATATGATGAAAAGAATACAAGGCCAGGGAGGTTATGTGACTAGATGAGGTCTAGCATCTGGTTAAAGGCATAGCCTGGTCAAAGTTCAAGTTGTGATTTGCAAGTCCCTGAATTTCCCCTAGCATCCTAATGTCCAAATGGAAATATGTTGTTGTATAGAGCCAAAATTGTCTTATTACTAATACTAGAGGCCCAGTGCACAAAATTTGTGCTGGGGGCGGGGGGTTCCCCCTAGCCCAGCCTGCACCCTCTACAATCTGGGATCCCTCTCACAATCTGCGACTCCTGTCTCCTAACTGCTCACCTGCCTGCTTGCCTGATCACCCCTAACTGCTCCCCCTGCTGGCCTGGTCACCTCCAACTGCCCCTCGGGTCTGGTCACCCCACGTGGTCTGCTGCTCAGTCGTTTGGTTGCCCCTCACTAACCCCCCCTGCCAGCCTAGTCGACCCATGCAGCCTGTTCGGTGGCCTGGTTCAGTTGTGATGGTCACTTAGGCTTTTATATATATAGATATATTGCATATTAATATGTCATTATATAGTAATGGGGGGAAAGACTTAGGTCCAAGTATACTTTTCAAAAACAAAGTATTTAAATCCAAATGGGTTTTTCACAAATCAGCATAGTTGCTTTGTCTTTCTGTATAAATAAAAACAATATTTGAAACAAAAAATTAACCAAATGGTGGTTTTTTCAAAAGATGACATACAGAAGGTCAAGAAACATATGAAAACATGCTCAAAGTTACTAATCATCTGAGAGATGCAAGTCAAAATGACAATGTGGTACCATCTCACACCTGTCAGAATGGCTATCATCAACAAATCAACAAATGAATGACAAGTGCTGGCAAAGATACAGAGAAAAAGGAACCCTCTTGCGCTACTGGTGGGAATGCAGACTGGTGCAGCCACTGTGGAGAACAGTATGGTGTTTCCTCAAAAAATAAAAATGAAACTCCCATTTGACCCAGTGATCCCACTTCTAGGGATATATCCCAAGAAACTAGAAACACCAATCAG
>NW_005361913.1:1197175-1212309 GCF_000412655.1 Myotis brandtii | reverse complement strand
TGGGAGGGATGGTGAGAGGCAATGGGGGGATAAGGTCACATATGTAATACCTTAATCAATAAAGAAAAAAATTAAATTAAAAAAAGATATTAAAAAATAACCAACACAACCAAATCCCTTATAATGCAATTTTTGCACAGATAACTGCATTCTTATTCTTAATGGTCTTAAATATCCATAGTGCTATTCAGTCACCAAGAGATAGTAATGGAAAGAACATAAATATTATTTCATACAACAATTATAATTTTCTGAAGGCAAAGTAATATGACCTGCATAATCTCAGGGATTTCTTTTAATTACAAAGGCAAGAAATCCAAATTCCCTTTCATGAACTCTTCAAATAATGAAAGATAGGCTCATAGGAAAACAGACAAGCCAATGTGGCAGAATAATTAAGATTCGGGGCTATAAAGAGCTGGGATGAAAGCTGGACTTCTAGAGGTGGAGGACTAACAGAGTAATTGTGAAGAAAACAGGGACAGTGCTCTGAAAGGGAGAAGAAAAGGACCGCGGCCTAGTGGTCAGCCGGGTAGATTTGACAGGCAGAGACCATCCCTGCTCCCAGCACAGACTGCTGTGCTGCTGAGAGGAAAAGTGCACCTTGCTTTTAAGGAGCGACTCCAGTTCTGAACATTGAACAGCAATTAAGAATTTATAGCTTCTAGGAAGGTCACTTTAAGCATCTTGCTTGTCTTCCCAAGAAGAGCCTATCTTCACAGCTTCCGAATTCTCTACCCTAGGCTGCTGTTCAACCTGAGAAACAGAGATCTGAGCACTGAGAGTCACATCAATCACACTGACAGGGAGCAGGTCCTGTTCCACCTGGGTAACAAGCTGCGTGAGCACAGGTGATGTGGCCACCCAGCAACTGACCGCTTCAGCAGAGAACATGAACATCTTAAGGATTGAAGGACATACCTTGGAAGATGACAAGGAATAATAACTGCAAGCTATCCAGGTTTTATAACGGGGCAGCATAAGCAAAAGTTGAAAGAAATAGACCTGAGAAAGTATTAGACACATTAAAAAAAAATCCCTGTAATTACCTTTCATGCAGAATTGTTAGAGGCAAAAACTGGGACCATTTACAAAGCAATTAGGTGATATCCTGGGGGAAACATAACATCAAAAAGATTACAGTCAATTGTTCAAAGCCTTTCCGTGTGCCCTGTAGCTCCTGTGCTGGAAATGCGCAATTGAAGAGTTGACCTACCAGGGATCTCTGATGAGGTTCCACAAGCCAAGGAGCTGATGGCAGAGGGGAGCTTCATTACAGGCTGGTAGCAGCCCAACTCCGCTGCCGATGGCGGACCTGAAGTGCCCCCACACAGAATTGGATAGTTTTCCCCTATCTGAATTCCAGCATCATTGCCAGCCATTGACAGGTGACAAACGGGCAAATTCAGCATTACACAGAAATCCCAAGGACACATAAGTCACTTGAGGAGAGTTGATTCTAAAATATAAAGGATGAGGGAATGTAAAGGAAAAAGAGACATCAACAGCAGAGACTTTTCCTCTGCAGAACCCTGCAATCACCCATTCTGTTTTCCTTAGGGCATCTGAAGCCTCCCATTCCATAGTTTTCTCACATTTGAGCCATTAAATAAAAATCAGGGTCTAGTGTCAGAATGCTTCGCTGTGGCTCACGGGGACTTTTCAGTGAGATACTCCAGGCAGGAATGCCACACTTCTAACAAGGATACTGTGCTTGGTATCTTATTCCCTAGCCTAGAGTATGTGTTGGCATCATTCCTTCTGTTATCTGCCCCTATTCCCAAAGTCCCCAGTTTTCCTGAATTGCTGTTTCCTCCTCTCTGCTTTACCTTTTACTAACCTGCTGAGTCAACACGTGCTGCTGTTTTCCAAGAAACAAAATACGTGTATTCCATGTACATTTGTTCTCAATATGAAGACAAAGTGAAACTGTTGGCTGGTATACATTTAAGGTTATTACCAGCTCCAACTTTGGAGGCATGTCCATTTGAATCACAATGGCTAGTACAAATGGAAAATAAAGAATCTAAAAAGCAAAATAAATGAACAAACAAAACAAAACTCTTAGGTAACAGAGAATATTTTGATGGTGCCAGAAGGAGGGAGGTCAAGGGATGTTTGAAAAAGGTGAAAGGATTAAGATGTACAAATTGGCAGTTATAAAAACAGTCACAGGAATGTAGAGTACAGCATAGACAATATAATCAATAATATTGTAATGACTATGTATGGTGCCATATGGACTAGACTTATTGGAGTTAACTCGTTCAAAAACCATAAATGTCTAATGTTGTACGCCTGAAGCTAATATAATATTGTATACCAACTGTAACTGAAACATAAAAATATGTGTATATTAAATAAAAAATGAACACAGTACCAGAATGCAGATGTTCATTTTAGATTGTGTTTGGAAAGATCAGATGTAAGGGGGTATCTAATAGTTTTGTCAGCACAAGTACTATTAGTAGCTTCAGCAAGCCACACTTACTCAATAACTAAGACAAAATATCAGACTACTTCTACTTGGATTTGAATCCCAGCTCTCTTTATCAGCTGTGACATTCAGCAACTTATTTAACTTCTTCAAGGCCAAATTTTTCACCTCTAAAATAGCCATAATAATAGTATATTGTAACCAGGATTAAATGAGATAATCTGAGATTAGCTCAATATATAACACATTGTGAAGAGCTCAACAAATGTTAACTCTGTTAGGAAAGTGAGAAAATGCACAGAATTAAAGTTCATTTTTCCTAAGGGATATCCTAGAAAAATTAGTGAAAGCTTGATACACTTAAACTTCTAGAGCAGAGAGTCTCAAACTTTGGCATGCATCAGAACTGTCTGGAGGGTTTGTTAAAAGTCCGACTGCTGGAACTCAGTCCCAGAGAATCAGATTCAATACCTGGGGGGTGGGGCCTGAGAATTTGCAATTCTAACAAGTTCCCAGATGATGCTGGTGATGCTGGTCTGGGGACTACAAGTTGAGAAATGCTACTATAGCAAAAGAAGAAAACTAACTAACTATTGGGCACCCATCACATGTCAGCCACTCTACACACCTATGACATTTAGTTCATTGAAAAGCATTGACTTTGCTCTCCAAATATAAAAGTCATTTTTCTAAGTCAGTCATAAATGTTGCCATTCAGTCTTAGAGTTTGGCTAGTATTGAGATAATCTCCTGGGCAAGAAAATTATTTGCACTTACATACATATGATTTGAATCAATCTTGGTCAATCACTATACTTAATAAGCAGATTTTTTTTTGGTCTATTAGTGTGCTTTGAAGGTTGAATTATATACCCACTAAAATTTATATGCCAAAGGATTTGTCATACCTAAATGAAAAAAGAAACACAGGGGAGAGAAATAATTAATAGGTCAGGAAATCAAGTTTATAATAAAAGTATTATTTTTCAACCTTCTCTTTTTGGCATTACTCCAAATTTAGATATCAGTAACAGTCATTAGTTTCTAGTAAAATTTAATGAGAATTTTATAATCTATATTAACTAATCTCTATCTGATCATTACCAGAACTTTAAAAAATACAAACTGTATAATAAAATAACACCACAACATAAACTGTAAGTTTAAATCTCCATTTAAGGTTTTTTTTATGAGCACTTGGTGGCATGTTATTAAAGAAAAAAGAAAGTAAAAAAATGAAAAATAAAAAAGAAAGTTTGTTTTAAAATGGAAATGGGATAAAGGGTTCTTTTAAACCTTTAAAACTCCATGTTCAAGATGAAAAATGAGGGCATTTCTATTCACTTTCATTTAAAATATTATTCAGAGTATAATTTTTGAAGTCAGTCAAGTCAATAAATGCCACACAAAAGCCTTGTATGAACTGGGTGACCTCATTAATGCCAGCTTCATAGTTTAATAACATTCTATCATATTGAATGTCAAGGTGTAAAGCACAAATTAAACATGGCAATAGGAGTGTGCAATTCCACTTTGTCCTGTTAGAATGCATTTCTTGACCATAGTTAATTTGACCTTCATAGCAATGACCCAGTAAAACATGTTTTAAAATAAATGTGTAACATCCCTTATTTGGTGAATGCTAATACCTTCCACTTTCAAATCAGTTGAGGGTGGCTTCTAGAGCAAAGCTTCTTACAAAATGCTTTAGCCTTACTATGACTCAAACAATAAATTGATTGCATGTTCCTACTAACTCTTGGTACCTGAGTCTATTGGCTTTTCCCAATCTTCTTAAATTTTTAACTAAGCAAGAACATATTCTAAGAACTGCAATCTCACAAATAAAATGCAATGCATGGCTTAAGAGGAAAGCATTTCATCTCTATTTTGCTTCATTTTAAACAAATTTATTTGACTATTTGAAATATTTTTAAAAACATAAATAAATGAGATTTTGAGAGTGATTTTTGTTGGTAGTAATTTGAATTATTTTTTTCTTAACCAAAGCACAAATCAGAGCTTTATTTTGCCTTTAAACATTGAACACTAAATATTCTTCTATACTGTAAGCCAAAGTCTAATTTTCATGACATTCACTGATTGGCCAGATTATCCCATTTAGCATTTTGGACATGAACATTTCCTACAAGTTGAGACTGCTGAGATGATAAGGAACAAAATGATGTGATGATGAAGGTTTGCTGATAGCATAAAGAATTCTAGGTGCAATTGATGACACTGTTCACCAACGATTATGGGAGTCAGGCTCCCTACAGACATAGCTATTCTCCATGCTGTGTAATTATTGAACTGCAGTCACCTTATTCTTAAATATTAATTGAGCTCCTTCTACCTGGCAGGCATTGTACTGGAGATACAAGAAAACAAACATTTCCCACCCCATCCTAATCCCCCACAGTTCACTGCCCCCATCTACAAGTTTTGTAATCTCCTGAAAAAGAAAAGTTATTTACACCATCTGTTCATATTCTCCTTTGTTGTCTGTCTTCGGCTGGCACCCTGAACTTCAGCACACGCTCCCTCCTGTCCCAGGACATGTGCTCTTTCCTCTTACTTGGAAAATGCTCTCTGCCTTTACCATGATTCTTCAGGTGGCGGAATAAACATTGCTTTGTCAGGGAAGCCATCCCTAACTCCCTGCTATATGTCCACAAAGCTCTAAAACAGTGGTTCTCAACCTTCCTAATGCTGCGACCCTTTAATACAGTTCCTCATGTTGTGGTGACCCCCAACCATAAAATTATTTTTGTTGCTACTTCATAACTGTATTTTGCTACTGTTATGAATCGTAATGTAAATATCTGATATGCAGGATGTATTTTCATTGTTACAAATTGAACATAATTAAAGCATAGTGATTAATCACAAAAACAATATGTAATTATATATGTGTTTTTCAATGGTCTTAGGCGACCCCTGTGAAAGGGTATTCGACCCCCAAAGGGGTCGCGACCCACAGGTTGGCGACCTACAGGTTGAGAACCCACTGCTCTAAAACTTTTCCTGTATAGAGTGTAACACAGCTGATAACCATATATTAGTACAAATATTTGATCCATGTCCATATTTTCTACTTGTAAACATCACATGCTCTTGATCACTTACCATGCACCATGTACTATGATGGAAATAAAACAGGAAACCAGATAGAGTCCCTATCCTCATGGAATTACATGCTAGTATTGAGAGACACATTCATCAAACAAAGATCATAATAAATATTATGAGAGAGATGGGCAAGCTTTTGTAACTGAGAAAAGCCTGTTTGACATAATGGAGTTAGGGCAGCTAATGCATCAGGGATGAGATGGTATCAATAGAAACAGTATTCCAGGCACAGGAAAAGGCCTGTGGAAAGGCCTTACGGCTGGAAGCACTTCTGCTGGTCAAAAATATGAAAGAAGGCAAGTGGGGGGTGGGGGGGGGATTTAGTGAGCAATGGGGAAGAACTAAGAGACAAGGATGGAGTCCATTTAGGCAATAGATCCTATAAGTCCCCATCTATGGTCAAGTAAATAGTATATTTTTTTGTTCTTAGCCAATTGAAAGAGTGAAAGTTTAGTACAATCAGGTATATAGCACAAAAGGAAAGCAAGTAATTCTGCTGAAAGAGAGGTAAGGTGCAAAGAGCATCAGAAGTAATACTTGAGACAGGCTGTAAGGAACTTGCCAAGAAAAAAAAAAAGAACAGATCATTAAGTCTACACACATGGTCTTTGCAAAAGGAGAGGTCACAGAAAATTATATTGAGGAGCTAAGTTCCTGTTACAAACAAACAAAGGCCCAGCTAAAACAGCTCAAATGTTCTCAAAGACTGCTAAGAGCAGAAATAAATATTTACTGTCAGCCCAAGTCAGAGGTGTGTTGAGTGGTCTAGATCAAGGAATGGCCAGTCGAGTGCTCAAGGTATTGGACTGCTACATACATGGCTACATAAAGTCCGAGCAAGGTGATGTCACATGGTGGAAATCCCTGGGGCAGGAGACATTGGTGAAGTATACAAGTCACTGAAAATTTACTTCTAGGGTCCTTTACCCAAGAAACATCAGGAGGTTCATGCCTTCCCTCACCAGAGACAATTTGTACTTCTTAATCCCTTCTATTTTTCCCTCTGTACTCCAACCCCCCTTCCATCTGGCAACCATCAGTCTGCTCTCTGTGTCTATGTGTTTGTTTCTATGTTGTTTGCTCATTTATATTGTTCTTCAGATTCCACATATAAGTAAAATCATATAATATTTGTTTTTCTCTGACTGATTTATTTTACTTAGCGTAATACCCTCTAGATCAGCGGTTCTAAACCTGTGGATCGAGACCCCTTTGGGGGTCAAATGACCCTTTCACAGGGGTTGCCTAAGACCATCCTGCATATCAGATATTTACATTATGATTCATAACAGTAGCAACATTACAGTTATGAAGTAGCAACGAAAATAATTTTATGGTTGGGTCACAACATGAGGAACTGTATTTAAAGGGCCAGAAGGTTGAAAACCACTGTTCTAGATCTATCCATGCTGTCATAAATAGTAAGATTTCATTTTTTATGGCCAAGTAATATTCCATTATATATATATATATGTACCACAACTTTTTTATCTACTTGTCTAGTAATGGGCACTTGGGCTGCTTCCATGTCTTGGTTACTATCAATAATACTGTAATGAACATAGGAGTGCATATATTCTTTCAAATTAGTGTTTTGGGTTTCTTCAGATATATACCTAGAAGTAGAATTGCTGGGTCATAAGGCAGTTCCATTTTTAATTTTTTGAGGAACCTCCATACTGTTTTGCAAAGTGGTTGCACCACTCTACACTCCCACCATCAGTGAACAAATTTCCTTT
Organism: Myotis brandtii; assembly: GCF_000412655.1. Lineage (NCBI taxonomy): Eukaryota > Metazoa > Chordata > Mammalia > Chiroptera > Vespertilionidae > Myotis > Myotis brandtii. The sequence continues at coordinate 1,205,001 of NW_005361913.1, read as the reverse complement.
TCCCCACATCCTCACCAACACTTGTTGTTTGATGATTTATTACTGGTAGACATTCTGACAGTTGTAGGTGATATTTCATTGCAGTTTTAATTTGCACTTATCAAACTGTTTCCCTATTATCCTATTCCAGGTTTTAAAAATGTTTGGATTTATAAAGGCACCCTGACAGCTCCCATAGTTTTCTATTCACTCAATGAATAATTTCTTTCTAAACCAAACAAAATCCAGTTTCACATCCAGTCCGTAGCTCTTCTTTGGGATGGGGTGGAGGAGTTAGTTGGGCAGTGAGATCAAGTGTGAAAGGAGGAGGGAAAGAATGAACTTGTGGAACAAAGGGACAGCTGATAGAGTGGAAAAAACATAGGACTGACAGTGAGCTTAGAGATAGTGTTAAATCCACCTTCCTCTTCTACCAAATACCTCTCCCTGGAAGAACTGTTTAAATTCTTAGTTTCCTCTTCTGAATAAAAATACTGGATTGGGTCATCTCTACCATCCTGCTTGTTTACTTCTCTGACCCTGGTGACCTTGGAATTGAGGAAGAACTCTAGTGTTCATCATGGAGTGAAAACCAAAGCTTTTTCTCACTGATTCTCCTCTTCCTCCTTCCTTCACTTTTAAGGAACACATTGGACCCACCTGGAGAATTCAGGATAATCTCCCTGACTGGAGGTTAGCTAATGACAACCTTAATTCCATCTGCAACTTTAATTCCCCTTTACCATGTAGCCTAATATATGCTTGGGTTCCAGGGATTATGGTATGTGTATCTTTGGGGGGCCACAATTCTGGCTGCCACATTTCTCTCTAGAAAATAAGTTCATCAAGAGTGGAAGCTTTGCATTTGTTAGCTGTTCCATCTCAATAACTTGAAGCAGCTTCTGGCACAGAGTAGATATTTAATATTTATTTGTTGATTGAATGGCTAATGGACAATAGCAACACCAATAATAATAGTTATTGTATTGAGTATTCTATATTCCATGCATTTCTTTAAGTTTACTCTCTCCTTTACTCTCTCTCTCTCTCTCTTTCTCTCTTTCTCCCTCTCTCTCTCCCCCTGTGTGTTTGTGTGTGTGTGTGTGTGTCAGCAATACAACCATTACCCAACCATTGCCCAATTTTACACATGTGTGGCACTGGGAAGAGCTTTCTCAATGGAAACCACAGACAATTCAACTTTCAGTTGTCAGGATCCTATGGCACTAAATGGCCGATGCACCACTGAAGGAAAGCTCTCAAATCTTTCCACTCCCTTTTTAGATTTAGTGACTGTACCTTTAAAGCAGTAGTTCTCAACCTGTTGGTTGCGACCATCGGAAAACACATATAGCATATCAGATATTTACATTACGATTCATAACAGTAGCAAAATTACAGTTATGAAGTAGCAACGAAAATAATTTTATGGTTGGGGGTCACCACAACATGAGGAACTGTATTAAAGGGTTGCGGCATTAGGAAGGTTGAGAACCACTGCTTTAAAGAATCAAAGCTAAAGGTAAGGTTTTCTGTATTGTGATGTGCTAGCCAAATATATCCCAGAACACTGAAATATCATATCCCCCAAAAAGGTGAGGGGAGAGGGATCAAGACATTTCCTTAGAAGACCAGTCTGTATGTGGGATGCTATCTCCCCACCCTCCTCCCCAGGGTTGCCATAACAAATTACCAGGAACTAGGTGGCTTTCAACAAGAAAGAATTATTGTCTCATTTCAGAAGACCAGAAGTCCAAAATCAAGAGGCTGGTTCCTTCTGGAGTCTCCGAGGGAGACTCCTTTTCTTAGCTTCTGATGGTTGCCAGCAACCCTTGGCATTACTTGGCTTCTAGAAGCCTCACTCCAATCTCTGCCTCCGTCTTCACACGGCCTTCTCTGTCTCACTGTGTCTTCCCTTCTTCTTATAAGGACTCTCTAAATTCAGGATGATTTCATCTCCAGATCCTTAACTATTTACATCTACCAAGGACCTTGTTTCAAAAAATGGCCCCATTCTGAGTTACCATGTAGACATGAATTTTGGGAGAACACAATTCAACCCACTGAAGATGCTGTTCCTACTCCATGATTTATGAGTGCAGAGCTTCTCTAGGCTCCAAAAGGCAACAGAGGGAGGTGTGCTTGGGTTTTGAATGATAATGTAGCACTTTCTACTACACAGTTAACAGACATTTCTCTCTCTATCTCCTGCATAATGGCTTTTGAAATGCTTCTTTGAAAGAAAGTCTCCTGCACTAATATAGCTCTTCATATAGTTATCTTTATCAATAAAACCTCGGGAAACTGAAACCATAAAAAAATTTCCAAAAAGCACTATCAGCTTGAATGAAATCCACAAAGGTTCCACAACAAGAATACAGCCTGCGGTTTGTGCCCTTACCATTCACGAGGCTTTCAGCCTTCTGAAGAAAGCACGCCAGGCACAAATGGCCTGCTGGCCTAGATCGGGACGTGTGTGAATGTGCGTAACTGTGGGCTCACAATAGTGGAAATCACAAACACATACTGCGGCTTTCTGTTAGGTGGGTTTTTCTTTCTCAGTGTGGCTCAGTTTTTTCTATAGTTGGTGATTGGAGAAATACCTTTTGTTTAGCTTAGCCCAGTAAGAAGGGCCCCGGTCTCTCATCATAATAGGAAGTGAACAGATGGAGCCCCAGGTGGTACAGACCTGAAGGTCTTTTCCTGATATAAAACTGAGGGCTTTCCTGTTATAAAATATCTGTGAAGGCTAAGTGTTAGCTTTAAAAAAGCAAGGTCAAATTCTGCAGTTCTTTCTTAGGCAACAATCCCTGATGCCCTATTATTTCCTTTGTTCCTTACAACAGGATGGAGGCTTCATTTATGAAGCCCTGTAGGAAAAAGAAATGGTAAATAATACTAAAAGTCCCTGGATTACAGTTAGAAATCTGATGGGATCTGTAAACCTCCTTCCTGCTGAATGATATGGCTTTAGCACAAAGAAATTGGGGAAATATTCCAATAAAATAGATATTAAGGAAGTAAATGTTACCCTTATTTGCTACATTTTTGGTACCATCTCATTAAGTTGGATTAACAGGTATATTCACTATTGAAGAGAGGAGTTTGAAGTCCTGTTGGTTTACTACTTTCTTTTTATTATCAAAATCCCTAAAATAAATCCTTTAAAAAATATAGGGTGGGCAAAAGTAAGTTTACAGTTGCTCATAATAGGTAATATAACAATTCATAATACTAATACAAGAATAAACTCTGTTTACGTACTCACAACTATAAACCTACTTTTGCCCACCCCTGCAGTAACCATGCTTATATCTGAAATGTAGAAAAAGAGTTTTTACCTTTATACTAATGTGCAGTGCTTTGTACATACTAGGCAATTCATAAAAATTAGTTGAAATAAAATGATACAGAGAGAGAAACCGCCCTTCAGAAATTAACTGATCAGATATTGGAGTAAAAATGACCAGAAAGAAGTCCCATCCTTTATTCTGAATTGGGAGAGTCCTAGCTCCTGATTCAAGAATAGCCCTTTCTCTTCTGAAACTCTAACTGCCATACAGGTGTATCTTTTGGAGAGAAAGATAGAATTGTTCAGACTTGAGACTTTTATAAATTGCAGCCAAGAAAAAAATAAAAGAAGACAACACTGATCTATTTCACTTCAAAGCTGCACACTTCCAAGCCACCTCATACGTGTTAAATTTCTTAGTGTTATGATCTGTCATTCTTTGGCCTCTCAGGAAATTTCAACAACTGCACTGAACAATCAGTAAAAATTATTCCTTTTCACAACACCCAAGTGATATTTCCTAACTTTGTTTTGAGCCACTCAAAGTAAGCTTTTTATAGTTCCTTTGATATGTACTTCTATAAAGAAACAACTTTGTTCTGGTAATCCTGGATTATAGGATTAAAAAAAAAAAAAGCATGCTGAGGTACATGCAGGCTTGAGAAGAGATGGCATTTAGAAGATAACGGGAGCCATATTCCAGGGAAGATAACAGGATACTGGTTGGGGAAGCCAGTAGAGGAGTGTTATATACACAAATCAAATAGTTTTTTCTAAAAGACTTACAACTGCAGCTCTGGATTTAAAAGACCCAGATGCTAACATACACTGAAACTGTGATGGGAAGTGGAGTAATGAAAAATGATATATATTTTTAAAGGCTCAACCCAACATGTCACTGTGCTGATACATGGCTGTCTCTTTTTTGTAATTTAAAATATATATTTTTTCCAGAATATTACCAAACCTAATACAACAAATACATTTGGGACTGCCACTCAGAGTTAATATTAACATTCTATCATATTTGATTCAGCCCTTCATTTTTATAAAAGATCAAAAATATTACAGATAAAAGTACCTTTTCTCTAAACCCCTCCCCAATCCCATAATGCTCCCTCTATCCCCAGCATTGATCATTATCCTATATATGTTAAGTACACAATCCATATTTTTATGTATTTTTAACTAATATGTATTTGAAAATAATATATAGATACATGCATAGTGTGTTCTTTTTAATTTACACGAATGTTATTATATTCTATGTAACTTTCTACAAATTGCTTTTGTTTTGGCTCAACCTTAGGTATTTTGAAATCCATCCATATACAATCATATATTTCATTCACTTTGCTGTAATGTTTCTTGAGTAAACAACTTATTTTCCATTTTTCTACTGATGAGAATTTGAGGGGAGTTTGTGCCTCTTACAATAATGTTGTCAGTTGCACAGTTATGTACCCTAGAATTTTCTAGGACATATGTCCAGAAATGGAATAGTTGGGTCATAGTGAATATGCATTTTCAACTATAATAGATATTGCCATGGTGTTCTACACTTTACACTATCACTAGCCTTGTATGAAAGTTCCTGTTTCCCAAATTTTCTCTGACACTGGATTTTCTGTGCATTTGTATTGTTGTTCTGATTGGGTTTAAAATAAAAATCTCAATGTTCCATTTTGCTTTCATTGATTATTAATTAAGTCAATGACCTTTTTATATATTTGTTACCACTTTCAAGATTCTCTTCTATGGTATCTATTCATATATGTTGTCCATTTTTAATTCAGTTGCTTATCTTTTTCTTTCTGATTGTAGCACATATTTATATTTTTGGGGCTTATGATTATTGATCTATTTTGTTTGCTGTAAATATCTTCTGTTACTCATATTTTAACTTTGTGATGTATTTTTGGAGCAGAACTTTTTAATCTTTATAAAATGTATCAATGTCTAAATTTATAACTTCTTGAGGTAACTGGTTTAAGAAATCCTTTCTTATCCTGAAATCATAAATATATTTACTATATTTTATGCTAACATATGTTGAATTTTTTAATGTTTAGAACTTTAATGTATATTAAAGTTTTTAATGTATATTTAGGACTTTATAAATTTTGTAAAGTGTATCAATTTATGTAAATTAAAGTTTATATATAAGTATTTTAATAATATTAAATATTATATTTTTAGATTAAAATATAAATAAATTTAGAATGTTTGGAATTTTTAAGCATATTATAGTACTTATTGTATATTTAGAGCACATAAACTTTTTTTTCTTTATAACTTCTTAAGGTATCTAGTTAAAGAAATCCTTTCCTATCCTGTGGTCATGATGTTTTAGAATATTTTATTCTAACATTTTAAGTGTTATTTTTATTTTCTTTTTTATTATGGAAAGTCAAGTATCTCAAAACCATTTGTTGAAATGATTATGATTTCATGCAGCCTGAACAGCATCTGGCATGGCCAGTGGTGAACATGAGGAGGGGCAGTGAAGGATTAAAGAAAACAGACAAGAGAATATAGTTGGGCCAAGTGGATCACTGCACCTGGATGAGGACTCCACCTATAAGCCAAGTCTTTATTTTATAGTCAGATCACACAAAGCAAAACAAGGCAGTGGTCAAGATATTTACAATGTTCTTGTGAGTTTCAAATCTGCTTCTTTCCTGTTGTTGCAGTTCTCTGAACTCTATCAAGCTTTGTTTTGGCAGCACTTGCTATACCTCCTGCAGCTCACATCCCTCAGATACCTAGGACTACAAGGTTGGACTATAAGGTCAAGCCTACATACAACCATAGCCTTTGGCTAAAATTGTGCTGGGAGGGCTTTGCCCTCCAAGCTGGAACTTGTATGTGGCTTTGCCACAAGAGGACCGTGCCCTCTCGTCAGTCCCAGGCTTGATCTTGTCCAAACGCTGTAGCCACTCTCCACACAGCCTTGGGTCTAAGAGATTGCTATCTATTTTATCTATCATCAGACTAAAATATTAATATTGATTTATTAATAGTCTCTCTCTAACATAATATTAGGGCAAAATTACTTATTGTGCTCCTGTCTTTAATAAGAATGCTTCTAAAGTCTTACCATTAAATACTATGCTATAGTTTTTTGTACATCCACTTCTAATCCTAACTTGCAAAAAATTTTACCATAAATACATGCTGGGTTTTATTAACTGTTGCTTATACTGTAATTGGAGAAAATTACTATATAATGTTTTTTTTTAATCTGTAAATTGGGTAGATTAAATTAATACATTTTTAAAATGTGAACTAGATTTCCATTCCTTGTATAAATCATATTTTACATTTTTTTTTAAATTCTTACCCAAGGATATGTGTGTGTGTGTGTGTGTGTTTTGTTTTTTTGTGTTTTGTTTTTTTTTTGGTGTTTGTGTGTGTGTGTGTGTGTGTGTTTTGATTTTAAAGAGAGGAAAGGAGAAAGAGAGAGAGCATTAATTGGTTGCCTCCCATACACATCCCAACTGGGGATCAAACCCATGACCTAGATATGTGCCCTGACTGGGAATTGACCCTGCAACTGTTTGGTGTATGGGAGAATGCTCCAACCTATAGATTACCAAGCCAGGGTAATCCTATTTTACTTTCTGTTCATTTCTTTAAACTTTTATATTTTGTTATTAACATATTATTTAAGACTAGAGGCCTGCTGCATGAAATTAGTTTACGGGTGGGATCCCTCGGCCTGGCTGGCGATCATGGCCTATTGGGGCTGTCTCGCCCAGTCCCAATTGGGGCTGGGCAGGCCAAGGCCTGCGGCTGCTGGCTGCCAGCTACCAGACGGGGCCAGCAGGATGGGGGAGGGACCATGGGAGGTTTGCCAGCTGGAGGGAGGGACCGGGGAAAGTTGGCTGGCCATGAGAGCATACTGACTACCAGGGGGCAGCTCCTGCATTGAGCGTCTGCCCCCTGGTGGTCAGTGCACATCATAGTGACTGGTCAACCGGTTGTTCCAGGCGTTCCAGTCGTTTGGTTGTACCGGTCGCTTAGGCTTTTATATATAGAGATTCTGAATCTATGTTTAAAGCAATGTTGCACTATAATTTTATTTTCATACATTTTCCCTAGTTAATTTTATTATAAAAATTTGTGCACTTGGCAGGGGAGGGGTCCCTCAGCCTGGCCTGTGCCCAGTCACAGTCCAGGACCCCTTGGGGGATGTCCACCTGTTGACTTAGGCCCACTCCTCGGGGGATCAGGCCTAACCTTGCAGTCAGACATCCTTCTGGCAGCCAGGGAGCCCTCGGGGGATGTCCATCTAAAGGCTTAGGCACCCAATGGATCAGGTCTAAACCATTAGTTGGACATTCTTAGTGCTGCCACGGAGGTGGGAGAGGCTCCTGCCACCACCACTGCACTGGACAGCCATGAGCCAGCCTCTGGCTGAGTGGCACTCCCCAAATGGGTCTTCTGGGTCCCGCCCTGCCTTGCCTTTTTTTTTTTTCTAAGACATTTCACTTTATTTAAAAGAAGCCAATATACAGGATATAAAGGGTATGATATTTACAACAGTACAGTA
>NW_005361913.1:1188627-1196408 GCF_000412655.1 Myotis brandtii | reverse complement strand
GGGCCCTCGGAGCTCATCTCTCCAGCAGAACTGAAGGGAAGGCCATGTATACCCTTCTGTCCCTCACCTTTCACATGCCCAGAACCATCAGTGTCACACTTCCTAATTCCTATCACTGTATTTCATTAGTTCCATACTGTTTTACTAATCCTGAATCTAAACAGATTGGTTCAAAAAGAGATCATTCTATTTTTAAAGTATTTAGTGATATACCTGTGAGCTTTGCATGGACGAACTAAGCACATAACCCTTTCTTGTACATCAGAACCTGCACACACATGTAAAAAGAGGACCCGTTTTTGACAGATGTGAAACCACCGTTTATTTGTAATAAATAATTACACAATCTAAAAAAAAAAAAAAAAACCTGTCTTCCACGTGTTCTGGGTCCCTCCCTGCCTCGTCGCCGGGGATGTGATCAGGTCCCCCACAGCCAGGCAGGACACCTTCCATGTGTTCTGGGTCCCTCCCTGCCTCGCTGCTGGGGATGCGATCAGGTCCCCCTTGGCCAGACTGGACGGCTTCTGCGTTCTGGGTCCCTCCCTGCCTCGAGGGGTCACCGATCACCACCTGGGTGAGGGGCAGGGAAGAGGCAGACACTGGCGGTCTCTTCTCTGCCCCGCCCGGCTTCTCTGATCACCAGCTGGGGGGCGGGCCTTTGCCTGGGTTCTTGGATCCAGGGCAGGGGGCAGGACAAAGTGCCTTTACCCTGCCACCCAGCTCTTGCCTGCCGCCTGGGTTTCCGATCACTGTTCTTCCGTCCTTCCCTTTTCGCCTCCCATCATTGAGCCTATGTATGCAAATTAGCCGCCATCTTTGTGGGCGGTTAATCGCCATCTTTGTTGGCAGTTAATTTGCATATCACCCTGATTAGCCAATGGGAAGGGTAGCAATGTTACGGTTAATTACCATGTTTGTCTATTATTAGATAGGATATACCATCCTAATAAAATAAACTACATATTTCTTCACTTTTTTTTATTTCCTCAGAACAGGAATTATCTATTTTTTAAAAAACTCTAGCAAAATTCACATATAAAACTTCTTGAATAGTAGTTCTGGTCAAGATGGTGAACACTGTGCTTGCCTCCTCCCATGACCACATCAAAACGACAGCTTTCCCAGCCAGTGTTGCTCAGTGGTTGAGTGTCAACCTATGAACCAGGAGGTCATGGTTTGATTCTGGTCAGGCACATGCCTGGGTTGCAGGCTTGATCCCCAGTAGGGGGCGTTCAGGAAGCAGCGATCAATGATTCTCTCTCATCATTGATGTTTCTATCTCTCTTTCCCACTCCATTTCTCTCTGAAATCAATAAAAAATATATTTTAAGAAAATGACAGCTAAATTATAGAATAATCAACCTGGAGAACCATCTGAAGATTAGCCAAACACAAGTCCTATAACTAAGGCTATAAAGAAGAAGCTACATAGAGACTGATAGGAGGGGTGAAGATGCAAAACAGTCTGGCTCTACACCCGCATGTGCTGGTTGAGAATTGGGAGAGATATCTCAGCTGCAGAAGTCTCCACTGAGGAGCGAGGGTCCCAGCCCCAGATGGGCTCCCCAGCCTGGAGCACCAGTGCTAAGAAGAGGAGCCTCTACAACATCTGACTGTAAAAATCAGCAGGAACTTCATTCATCCAGGTGAGATAAAAGGCTGCTGGAAACAGGCATCCTCTTAAAGGGCCCATGAACAGATTCACTTGCTTACAAGGATTCACCCTGGGCTCCAGCAGAGAGACAGCAGCTCAGGGGGCACCAGAAACAGACAGGGAGAAACTGAGTTATGTAGCTTCAAGATGACAGCTGGAGGGAAAGACGCCATTGTCCCTGTGTTGAGGTCTCTCCACACATGGTGAAATTAGAATCTGCATTAATCTGGTGAATATCACCCACCCTACCCTGGTGAGTTCCTGCTTCAACCAACTCACACATTGCCGAATACTTTTTTAGTGGCTAAGCCTTACAGGCAGCCAGCAGGAAATAGCAGGCCTCGAGTGCCCTGAGTCTCTGATGAAGTGGCCTCAAGACTTATATTGGTGGCAGCAAGCCCCAGTTCACAGAATGACCTCTTACACACACCCCCAGGCCCAGCACACGCAGCTACCAAACACAGATCACTTTTTAGCCCCTACGGGGCAGCAACTGACTTTGGTCTTCACTGGAGCCCCTCCCAAGAGGCCCCAGAACCAACAAACCCAGTGACCAGCTTCAGAACACATCAGAGCACTACCCAATTAGCTCCACAAGTGGAACACCCAAAGGGTAATCTTGCCACTCACCAAAGCCTGCTGGGGAGAATCCAGCAGGCCTCACAACAATTCATTCACTGTGGTTGTGGGGTTGTGGCCAGTACTCACAGCCAGTCAGCCTGAGGGTTAACCTCACCAAGTGTTGTGCCAACCATAATCAAGACTCAACTACAACTGGAGGGCACACAGAACCCACACAAGAAACACTCCTGAAGTATCCAGTTCAGGTGATCAAAAAGATTGTGCCACTGAACAACACAGGACACTTACCACATAAGACAACCCTGCCAAGATCAGTCTACCTAATACATAGAAACAATCACAGAGACACAGCCATAATGGAGAGAATAAGAAACATGTCCCAAATAAAAGAAGAGAAGGAAACTCCAGAAACAGAACTCACCAAAATGGAGGGAAGCGAGTTACCAGATACAAAGTTCAAAACACTGATTAAGAATGCTCAAGAACTTAATGAGAACTTCAACAAAGATATAGCAATAAGCATAAATAAAGGCATATAAGTTATAAATTAAAAACACTCAGAAATGCAGAATACGATAACTGCAATGAACACTACACTAGAGGAAATCAATAGTAGATTACATGAACATACAAATGTGAAAAAAATGAGACTAAACCACATTTTTACATCATATACAATAATAGACTCAAAAATGGACTAAAAGTGTAAATGTAAGACTCAAAACCATAAAATTCATAAAAGAAAACATAGACAGTAAACTCTCTGACATTGCTCTCAGCAATATTTTTGCTGATATATCTCTTCAGGCAAGGGAAACAAGGGACTACATCAAACTAAAAATAGAAATCATCAACAAAACAAAAAGACAACCTACTAAATGAGAAAAGATAGTCACTAATGATATATCTGATAGAGGGTTAATATCCAAAATATAAAAGAAACTCATACAAGTTAACATACAAAAAATCTGATTAAAAAATGGACAGAGGCCCTGAATAGTCATTTCTCCAAGGAGGACATCCAGATGGCCAACAGACATATGAAAAGATACTCACCAATAATCATCAGGGAGATGCATATTAAAACCACAATGAGATATCAGCTGACACGTGTCAGAATGGCTATCATTAGTAAGTCAAAAAACAAGTGATGGCGAGGATGTGGAGAAAAGGGAACCCTCGGGCACTGCAGCCACTATGGAAAATAGTATGGAGGTTCCAAAAAAAATTAAAGATAGAACTGCCTTTAGACCCAGCAACTCCATTCCTGGTTGTTGATCCAAAGAATTTCAAAACACCAACTCAAAAAGATATATGCACCCCTATGTTCATTGCAGTGCTGTTTACAATAGCCAAGATTTGAAAGCAACCTACGTGCTAATCAATAGATGATTGGAAAAAGAAGTGGTATACAATGGAATATTACTCAGCCATAAAAAAGAATGAAATCTTATCATTTGTGGCAACATGAATGGACCTAGAGGGTATTATGCTGAGTGAAATAAGTCAGACAGAGAAAGACAAATACCATATGATTTCACTTGTATGTGAAATCTAAGGAACAAAATAAACGAGGGGGAAGAAACAGAAACAGACTCATAGATACAGAGAACAAACTAATTGATGGTTACCAGATAAGAGGGGTTTGAGGGGCTGGGTAAAAAAAGTTGAAGGAATTAAGAGGTAAAAATTAGTAGTTACAAAATAGTCATGGTAATATAAAGTACAGCATAGGGAGTATCTATATATATAAAAGCCTAAGCAACCACACGACTGGTTGACCAGTTGCTAAGATGCACACTGACCACCAGGGGACAGATGCACAGGATCAGGCTCCCTCCAGTATGGATCAGGCCTATGGGGATTGGGCTCCCTTCTGTCTGGATAGGGCCTGCAGGGATCAGGCCAAAACTGGCCATCCAACATCCCCGAGGGGTCCTGGATTGCGAGAGGGTACAGGCCAGGCCAAGGAATCCCACTAGTGCACGAATCTGTGCACTGGTACTCTAGTAGTCAATAATATAGTAACTATGTATATGGTACTAGATTTACTGAGCGGATCACTTCTTTAGTTATATAAATATCTAACCTCTATATTGTACACTTGAAAGTAATATAAAATAATATTAAATGGCAACTTCACTGAAAAATAAAAAAGTTAAAAAAAAATCCAGACCCAGAATTATTTTATGAGATTTTTGACTATTAAATTAATTTATTTGCCATGGATTGTTTTATTTATATTTTTCTTCTTTTATATATATATATAAAATCACTTATAAATGGCACTTTATCCAAGTTTTCAAATTTGTTCATTAGTTATATATATTCATAGTACTATTTTATGATTTGTATACTCTTATTTCTCATCTAATTGGTCTCTTTTCAACCAGAAGAGACATATGCAGGCTATATTTTTTATGAAGTCAGCATTTCCATCCAGTCAATCAGTAATTCATCAAATATGAATTGATGTGGAAGGGTGGATACAAACTGCTAAGCCTAGGAATCAAAATCTGAGTTAGTTTGAGCAGAGTTTAAGTTTTTTAATAAAAATTATCTTTTGAAGTTGTTGGTCTTGAGTTAGAGAAAGATGTTTTATTTATTTGCACAATATTTGCACAATATTTATTTGCACAAAATTATGTTTTATTTATTTGCACAATATTATAAGCTTTTAAGAGGAAACATATTTCAATCAAATATTTTTATATATAGGAAAAACAATCATTGTGTAGAAACATAGTACTTTCTTTTCTCTCCCAATAATATCTGTCATGAAGAAATAATCAAGGCACCTCCTCCATCTGGAGGAAATATATGACAATACCAGAACATAGGGAGCACTAGCCTGTGGAACAGCATATGTAAAACCTAAGCCCATAGTACAATGCATGTAAAAGTCACCAACAATATTTTCAAATGCTAGGTAAACATTTCTACAAAATTAAGCAGAGTACCCTAAATTGGAATTATTCAGCTGGCTTTTGTTTTACAGCAGCATTTCCTAAAAAAATTGATTTATAATAATTCCTGGAAAAAAATTGTGTTAGGAATTAGAGACAGATGATTTTGGGGGTGGGGGAAGACTATGCACAATTCTCTACTCTTGGAGACTCAAATGCAGATAAACATAAAATACACTTTGAGTAATTTTGAAATAAAGAAATCTGTTCAAATTCATTTAACCTAATTTTTTTAAAATCATTTAATCACCACACCCTTTTCCCATGCAGCTTCTATTTTGGGTCATAGAATATCCTTTGGGAAGCACTGCTGGGGTAGTATTTAATGAGAATGCAACTTTCGAAGGGAAAATAGAAAACACAAACTGATGTGGTAACTTACAGCGAGGTTCACAGTTCCTTATATAGCAGACAACCAAATTTCATAGCACTAGCCTTTAATAGCAGCCAAATTAGCAGGACTGTCTTCAGTTAAAAAACGAAGTTAAAAGTCTTACCCATTTGCACATCCAAAATTCTACTTCCCAAAAATAGTGTGACTAATGCCCCATCCATGTAAGAGAAGAATCATGCAGGCTTTTTCTCTCTCTCCTTACACACACACACACACACACACACACACACGCACACACACACACACACACACACACAGTCTTTAGGGTGAGGTGCAGAGGTATAACATTCTTCTTTTAGAACAGAAAAAGGCAATAATATTAAGCTATCTCCGACACCCATTAATACAGCCAAATTCCTGTATCAGGCCCTGTGCATGTGACCATCCTTTTGTATGGAATTTACTGAGGGTGCTAACTAAATAGACTTTTATTTATTTAATACTGTGGGAGATATGAGAAAAAAGGAAAAGCCACACTCAGGCCAGGAGCTAGGGAATGCTGACCTGTCTGAATGTCTCTTTCCTTTCTCTTGATCATCTATCTTTATACTCCGGAGGCCAAAAGTAACTGAATAAACATTATCTTGTCCTTGGACTTCACCAAGCAAAATTGTTTATATCTGAAGCCATTTCCCTTTAGAGTCTGAGATCATTATTTTAAAGTAAATTGTCAAACGCTCCACAGTTGGTCTCTGTTCAGTTCTGCCATTTGCTGCTCTATGAACCAAGTCCAGGGCATGACATTTTAAGCCTATGACTATATAGCATGAGAAAAATGGTTTTCAAGACAGAATAAAACATCACTTACAGTTCCTGGCAGTGAATCTTAACAATGGAAATACCCTTGTCAAAACAAACACTTCAAGATACTGTTTCAGAAAAATGACAATCATGCCTACCTCACATATAGTTCTAAGAATTTAATAAGATAATAGATATAAAAAGTGCTGCGCTATAACATGCACAGATTTTCAATAAACATTATTGGAATCAGAATTTTTTGAAATGTACCATTATTCCTGATGTAAGTGGGTAAAATTTAAACAAATTTCAAGTAGTATTTCTTTTAGGAAAAATTTTGGCCAGCTGCCTACTTCTCTCAACCATGCATTGCCTGATGAACATCAAAGAATTTTTATCTTTCCCCATATTTGTACTCTATCCTACAACCTGGATCAGTCTTATATATGATTAGGAAAGGAAGCTCCATGTATGATGTTGCCCAAGGCATACAAAACAAATTCCCTAGTTCAAAAACTCTCCTTAATAATGGAGACACAAAATTAAAATGTTAATATCCACATCTCAGGTTAAAGAACATTATAATATACTAGAGGCCCAGTGCACAAAATTCGTGCAGGGGAGGGTCCCTCAGCCCCGCCTGCACCCTCTTGCAATCCGGGACCCCTCAGGGGATGTCCAACTGCTGGTTTATTTGGCCTAAACTGGCAGTCAGACATCCCTTTCGCGATCCAGGACTGCTGGCTCCTAACTGCTTGCCTGCCTGCCTGATCACCCCTAACCACTCTGCCTGCCTGTCTGATCGTCCCTATCTGCCTCTGCCTTGGCCCCGACATAGTGGCTTCATCCAGAAGGATGACCAAAATGACGTCTGGAAGGTCGTTCGGCTCTCTGGTCTAATTAGCATATTACGCTTTTATTATTATAGATAAAGCATGTTCCATTTCTTATCTTATTTGATCTTTTCAACTAATGCCAGTTAAGTAGGTCAAGTCATATCATACTCATTGTTCAGATGAGTGAAATGAGACTTGAGGTTGTATTCAGGTTGAATGGCTCCTTTAATCACCAGACCAACCTCCAAAACATCATAATAATAGCATGAAAAATGTTGGCTCAGCACAAACTCTGCATTCACTCTTTGTTTCTGAACTATTCACCCCAACTGTTTCACCTGATTCTACCCTATTTTTGACATTTTTATTCTCTTTAAATTTTTCATTTAATTGAACAGCACTATTTCTAGATCTCCACTCAAATTACATGGTCTTCTACACTTCTCATTTCCTCCAGGGCCCAGAATTCTCTGCATTTGACCTCCTGCCCTCAACGTCATCTTCTCTTAGGCTCTTTGGACACTAAAGAGGGAACAAGTATGTGGCATATTGAGTATGTTGCCCAAAGTTACATGTCTTATTTGCCACAAAGTTGGGATAAGAACAGA
>NW_005361913.1:1155478-1188312 GCF_000412655.1 Myotis brandtii | reverse complement strand
GCCCCCAAATTCCTATAAATATCCTTCCCTAACTTGGCAGCTATTGAGACATCCCTAAGAAAGTCTTCCATAGCATTCCCTCTTAATTGCAATAAATCTAATAAACTTAGCTTTGCTCCATCAACAGGTTTTGCGGGTGGCTTTTCCACAGCCAACAAGGACAGCGTGACCCCCAAGTCAGTGCCTGTTTGTCTTCTTTATTACCTTGATTCTTCATCACGTGGTCTTTCGTATTCAAGGACAAAGGTTTCCCTTTAAAATGTGAACCCCATTTGTTGCCATTGACATGTAACCTAAGCTTGTTTCTATGTAGCACATTCTTCACTGAATGGCATGTGGCACAGATTTTATTAATAATAGCTCTCACAACACCAACTATCTTTTATGTATCTTCCAAGTTCCATATGCTTTATATGCATTATCTCATCTATTCCTAACACGATGTCAGTAAGGCAAGTTATTATCCTTATTTTATATGAGGGACTGAGATTCAAAGAGGTGAAATCATGATTCTAAGCCCACACAGCTAGTACGTATTAGAGTTCGGATTCAAATCCATGCAACCTGCCTCCAGAGCCCAGGTTTTTAAATGTGCTGTACTGTTTAGAATATTTTAAAAGCTCTGATTTTAAAAGACACTCCTTTGATATTACATAAAAATATCCTCAAGTAATGAAAATATCAGGAAAGACACAAGAATTTTAGAGGAAAGACCTAGGTACATTTGCTGTGTGGGGGTTAAGCGGGGGCTTGTTGGGCCGGGAATGACAAAGGCAGAATTCTATGCTGGCCAGCTGAGGAGTAATATAAATTTTGCAAGGATGTAGAGAAATAGAAACTTTTATGTTGGTGGTATTATAAATTGGTCCCACCTCTATGGGACCAATTGCTTTGGCAATGTCTAACGAAAACACATAAACACCCACATTGTCTTATATACACATAAAATATAGATGAAAAAATACAAAAGGAAAGAAACATGGGAGGCTGGGGAAAGGGGTTGTGAGTGAAATATTTCCACTGTATAACTTTTATAAGTTGAATACTAAACCATACGAATGTTTTCCTTACTCAAACTATAAATGTAATTCAAAAATAAATAAGCAAACGAGATAGTGATTGTCTAAAAAGACCTCCGTTCTGGCCTGATGAGATTCAAAAATTAACTGGTGGTGTTATAGCCACACTTCCCAACAGCTCAGTCCTCTTCCCAAACATTGCCTGGTATATATCTGATGGCTAAGTGTCTTACAAGCACAAAAATAATATAATTTCATTAACCCACAAATGTCAGTAAATCTCACTGAAACTTTGATCCATATGTATGTTATGCCTACACAGCCTATTCCATTTTTATTCCAGTTTCAGTATTTTTAAAGAAATATTTTAATCCATTGCCTTCCCAGATGACTTCAACATTTGCCAAGCATGAACTGGTGAAGGAAGGAATGTGTTCTTCTATCAATAATAGAGCATTGTCTCAGTTACGCAGTGAACTTTTAATGTACCTGAAATTCAAATTGTTTTTGAAGTGAAGGGAAATCATTTGCAAGGCCTGCAGAAGCTCTGAATTTGCATGTGCCAATAAATGTAAGAAAATGACTCAACTCCAATGAAAGGTGGGTCAGAATCTCCTCCTTCAGCTCTGAACGCTGTGTGTGGGAGGCAGCCGCCTGCAGAGCAGCCACAGATGACTACTTAACTTTTCCTTGATGTGGGAAGTGCCTCAAAGAAATTAGAAAACTGAGAGGACATTTTTATATTTCCTCCAGACATGGGCATATGCCCTCTAAACAGCTGAACCAAATGTAGAAGGAGGAGGGGTGTATCACTGGGCAATTCCTGAATGCCCACCACAATCCTGTCATTCAGAGGCCACAGGCATGCCATGTGCCTCAGGAGAGAATGTGCATGGTGGGACTCTGATACTGACACATAGGACCCAAGATTCTTTGTGGGAGAGCACATCTCACTAACTCAAATAGACCATCCTGACAGCCTTCAGTTACCCACTTGATGGCATCATTATTATTATTGTCATCTTTATTGTCATTTTCTGTACCTTTTATTGTGTGCCTCTAAGTACCAACAACAGTAGGCATTTGCATACATTTCTCTAGAAGGTAAATGTAATCTCTACTTTTTACATGAGGAGAAACTGAGGCTCAGAAAGACTAAGTGACCTACCATGATTACCTGTTAGAGCCAGGAGGAACTCAGCTCATTTTGACTCCTTATACCACAAGATCTTCTTATAAGTACTTAGAATGAAATTATTTACAAAAATACTAACAAACCAAAGTAGCATTAAGCATGCTTGAGGTCTACAAATGGCATTGGTGGGTTGTGGAATCTCTAAGCTTTCCACAATGACTATCATCTCAGCTCACTCAGAGTCATTCAGCAAAGAGCAAGTGTTGTCTGCATCTCATCCATTGCTCTCCCCCTTTGTGTCTTCTAACATTCACACTGTTCATTCTAAAAACAGAATAAAGAACTTATCTTCTACTAGTTACTTTTCTTTGTCCTCCACACTCCCTTAGCTTCTCTGAAGCCCAGCCTCCTTTGAAGTAGGTATGTCTCCAGAGCATGGAACCTTTAGGATCACTGTTTTAGGGAAGCAGGAGGGCAAGAGTGCATTACCCAAAGCATTTTTTTCTTGTGACATGGCCTTGTTCTTAGTCACAGGTCTATTTCAAATAGCACTACAACATTTCAAGTTTGTATGTCTTGTGTATCTGCCTTCTTTTCCTTTCACAATGCACCTTTAGAAAATGAGGCTTTTACTAAGAAAGATGGTAAATGTCTACATTTCTCTCATAACATATTAGGAATTACCCTTTTCACCACTATAGCTTATAGTGCATTAGCAAGAACAAGAAGGTCCAACCAGCATGGCTCAATAGTTGAGCATCGACCTATGAGCCAGGCAGTCTCACAGTTAGATTCCTGGTCAGGGCACATGTCCAGATTGCAGGCTCAATCCTCAGTGTGGGACATGCAGAAGGCAGCAAATCCATGATTCTCTCTCATCATTGATGTTTCTATCTCCCTTCCTCTCTTAAATCAATCCAATATAATAAAAGGCTAATATGCAATTTGTCCCCACAAGGCAGGAGTTCGACCGACCGGGAGTTAGACGTGTGCTGACCCTCAGGGGGCAGTGCAGAACATGGTGGGAATCTGTGATGTGGCATTGGCAGTGGGCGACAGTGGAAGTGCTGCTGGCTCCGATGGGCCCTGATGAGAGCAGGACCATGGTGGGATGGTGGAGCAGGTGAGTGGGCAGCACCAGGCCAAGGTGGGTGCAAGCGAGGGTCCTGATCACCCTGCTGGTCACCCCACAGATCGGCCCTGATCGCCAGCCAGGCCTAGAGACCCTACCTGTGCATGAATTTCATGCATCGGGCCTCTAGTTAAAATGTATTTTTTAAAAGAGAACTAATAGGAAGACCATGCAGTGTCAACAAAGGCCCTCTTATTCAGATATGAGCAAAAATAATGAAGCTGTGGCCTGGAGCAGCTCAGTGACTTCAAGAACCAGAAAGAAACATGGCTCATGCTCTCTATGCCTAAAAGTAAGACTCATCCTTTTATATATATACACACACACACACAACACAGATAGACACACACACATACACGCACACACACACAGATAGACACATACATATAGGCACACATACATCAGATCTTATCCACTCTTTAAGCTTTAGGAATCAAACTGTGTCCTCCTCTTTTGGGCATGCTTTCTCTGACATACCTATCCCTAAGTTGGATTTTCTATACTCTGAACAAATTATGCTCATTGGTACTTAACATACACAATGTTATTTTTATGTGAACAATTTATTAACTTCTTAAACTATATTTGGGAAGAGAAACTAAATTTTCCCATGATATCCAGTACAGTGATTTGCCCAGAGCAAGCATTCATGAAGAAGACATTTAAACATAAAACAATATTTTAACTTACATTTAAAAATGTAAACATTTTTATGAATATTGTATTCCTTCAAGGTAGTAAACTTGAAAGTTACACACTTATTCAAAGAGATCGCTATTACTCATTACATGTATAATAAGCCTCTGTTTCATTATCCTCATATAATTTTAATTTACTCAAAAAATAGTTGTCACAGATTACCATGAACAAAATATTTTCATAGACACTGGAGACTCAAAGAAGAATAAATCACCAAACATCAAGAAACCCATAGTTTATATGAAGAATGAAACTTTACATCCTATGTACTAAAAAAGGAGATAGGTGGTAAAATAAAGGGTAAACTACTTGCTATAGCAGCATAAAGAAGATCACAGCTTGTTCTCACCAGGAGTTTCTAGGCCTCCAAGGACAAGTAAGACTTTTACAGAGAGAGATTGGGAACGGTATTTCAGCGAAGACAACAGCCTAACCAAAGGCTAAATCTTGGAAGCGGGAAATACACATGGTGTACTTGAGAAGAGGCAAGGGACTGGAGCTAATTTTCATCCATGACTTTGTTTTAGAACTTGTCAAAGATCTTTCATGGACAAGTCTGATAGATAAAATCATATATAAAATCTTGGTTAAAATACTTGAGCTCAAGTATCAGTCATGAACTTGCTCTCAAGGAGTGTCTAAGACAGAATTACAGATGTGAACAACAGCAATACAAATAATTACTTAGAGTGTAAAAGCTTTCTTCAATTCTTATATTTTGGTAACTATGTTTAAAAATTAATCAAACTTCTTTCAAGTCAAACTTCTTATTTATTGTTGAACTAGAGAATTGGTGATTTGGGAAAAGTAGAAGTTAATAAAATCCTTTCAATTACATTTGACATTATTGGCCCACTTATTATAAAGAGATAAATCTGTGGTGCTAGGTTAGACAGTTGGAAACTATTGGAAATAAGAGCACAACTTTTGGTCTCAAACTATTTATTACTTATAGCTTCCAGGCAAATAAATAAAATGTTTCAACCTTTTCCAGAATCATTTTATTTCTTATATATTTTTAGTGATTTTATTAAAATTTGCCAAAAGAATAAGCAAATTGTTGTCAAAAGCTTATCAAAAGGCCAAATTACTTTTAGTCTTCTGATTATCAAATGTTTATAGTAGAAGGTATGGAAAATACTGAAAATCTAAAGAAAAATAATATAAATTACCCATGACTCCTACACAGTTATTATTTTGGTAAATGACCTCCTGGTCATTTTTTCTATTGTAATATTTAAATTATAATTATTACATGTATCTTTTGTGTCATAATTATCTTACCTAATAATATATTATAAATATTGACCACTAGAAATTTAAATTTAGTTTTTTCCAAATCAGAAAGCAAAAGAGAAAAAGTGAAACCTGGTATGAAGTATATTTTTTTCAATATTGAAGAATAACAAACATGCTTCATTAATCATTTCCTACTTAGTAAGCACTCTCTGTGGGAACAGCTTCTTTGGAAAGTTCCTCTGCAGGCAAGATAACTATCTCCAAATGGATCCTTTGTTCTAATTCATGAAAACAAAAGTTTGGTGCATCTACACAATGGAATACTATGCTGCTGTAAAAAAAGAAGAAATTATTACCATTTGCAATGGCATGGATAGAACTGGTGAGCATTATGCTAAGAGAAATAAGCCAGTCAGAGAAAAAATAAATATCACATGATCTCACTCATTGTGAAATATAATGAACAACATAAACTGATGAACAAAAAGAGAACCAGAGACAGAGAAGCATCAAACAGACTGTCCAACCTATGAGGGAAGGCAGGGGGTGAGGGGGTAAGAGATCAACCAAAGGACTTGTATGCATGCATATGAGCATAACCAATGGACACAGATGGGGGGGGGGTGAGGGCATATGCTGTTGGTGGGTGTGGTCCAGGAGAGATCAATGGGGGAAAAAGAAGACTTATGTAATACTTTAAACAATAAAGAATTTAAATTAAAAACAAAACAAACAAACAAACAAAAAAACAGGAAGGATAAAACAGAAAATTCTATAGTGTACTGCATGAATTAAAGGTAACTTCTGCTTTGTCAAGAAAAAAAAAGTTTTCTATCATTACTGGAATGTGGATTTATTTTCTCCCATTCTGCCTTTCACTGGAATACCATCTGGCAGAATGGGCATAATGACCACCAGCTCACATTTGGCCTTTGTTCAGGTAAGTCCTATCTTGTTGCTTGTTTCCCTGTATATTCTGTTTTTATATTGAAATGAAAAAAATAGCAAACAAATATTAAAAATTTTTATGGGAAAAATAATTTTCCAAGAATGAGCCAACATTTTATTAATTTTGCCGCGACCTTCACAGTGGGTTCAGTGTGACTTGAAGGAGGGTCAATGACACAATAAATACACTACACAAAAAATATGAATTTTGAAGGCATTTGGGGGGCCAGGTGGAACCTCTTTCTTGAAGAGATGGGTCCCATCTTCTTCTTATTTACTTTGAATACACATTTGCCCTTTAGCAATGCATGCAGGCAGATCAAAGGTAAAGTTTGATATACAATATAAAGATTATCAGATCAGGAAAAAGCCTCGAGCCATTGGCCTTCCAATGTCTCTTTTTGATGCTAACTGCTATTTGCTTTAGCCTCCAGCAGCCTGCCCTCAGACATCAGGGTCCTGATTCTTGGGTTTTCAGACTCAGACTGGGACTTATGCCATTGGTTCCCCTGGTTTGGACTGGAACTACATCACCAGCTTTCCTAAGCTTCCAGTTTACAGATGGCAGATTGTAGGACTTCTCAGTCTCCATAACTCATGAACCAATCCCTCATAATTATCTATCATCTATCTATCTATCTATCTATCTATCTATCTATCTATCTATCTATCATCTATCTATCTATCCTATTGATTCTATTTCTCTGGAGAACCCTGACTGATATAGTTCTATAACAGATGTGGTTGACCACTAAAGTACCAGACTAGATAGGGTTGACTCTAATTCAGAGTGTCCACAATACCTGGAGACATCCTTCTCTAGAGACTTCATAAATAAGATAAAATGTGTTCATTAAGAAAAACAGAATATTTTATATTCATTTAATCATAGAAATTCCTCAAGCAGGAGTGTAGAGCACTATCTCTGAGTACTCCTTATGATTGAACTCAGTGGATATCCATAACCCATTTCCTTAAAGGAAGGAACTTCTCATTCCCTTCCTTACCATACATCAGGCTTACCTCATGTTTCTGTTGCCATATTGGGGCCCTCTTTAGTTGACAATTAAGCCCAATAGCTTAGAGATCACTTTGGGAAAACAGACTGACCACAGAGTTGGGATTTAATATAAGGCTTTTTCATGTATAAGAACTGCATTGTGGGTAGATAGAAAGAAGCAGAGGACTTACTAGCCAGAGGCTGGAGGCCACTATATCCTGGTCCCTTGACATATCAAGATTTGCAAGCTTTCCCTTATACATAAGTATAACCCTCTAAGAATTGCTTTCTGATCAGTCTGAGTAATGAGATTGTGTGGTCAGAGTGAGAATAGTCCGTAAGAGCTACATTTGAAAGTGGCTACAGTGTGTATCTAATGAATGGTATGGATCTATAAAGGTGTCACAGTGTTATCTCAAAGAATAAAACACTGGACATATATAAAGAAACCACAGTGTTTGTCAACCAGACTACAACACTGAAGATCTCTTTGTTGGTTGAGATTTTAATTTTTACAAAATGTGACATGAATTTTTGTTGAGGCAGCTTTCCTCTTCTGTACCAAGAATACAGCTGTATCCCTTTCCACAGCTCTGCAAAGTAGGCTACCTGCCATTGTACTCTTCAGCTGGGAGTGGCTTCCCTCTAATTTTATATCCTTGTTTTTTGTCATCAATCATGGTCTCATATTCAGACCCTAAGCTCCAAGAGAAAGGACTGTTTCATCTAGTTCATCAAGCAGCCCAACAGCTAATAGGTGGGCAATAAACATGCCTGAATAAACATATTAAATGGAAGAAATATTAATATTTCATCCCCTTTAGTGCAAAGAGTAACACTCTAACTGGCATCCAAACTAGATATTTTATGCTCCCCACCACCAATATTTGACAGAAACAGGAAAACTTTGGCAACGCGCGTGCACACACACACACACACACACACACACACACACACACACAAAGCCACATCAATCTTCACAGCTTTACAGGTGTTCTTGATTAATTTCTTCACACGTTACTTTGTAGGCTCTAGAACAATAATCATTATTTCCAAAGAACCAACCAGAACTTATGATAGCAGGTGACAGAAAGTGAGGAGACAGGTTCTACCCTTTATTTCACCTTGATTTCAAACTCCAGACTCCGAATCTGCCTTCTCTCTTCCATCCACTATAGTTCTGAGTAAACAACTATACACCAGCTAGGAAAATATGTAGTATAACTTAGAGATGTTGGATTTCAATGTTTCTTGACCAAGAGAACAGCCTCATAAGCTTCCTGAGGACAATATTCATGGTTTTTGTTTTTTTAATTTCTCCCCTCATCCCACTGGTACCTAATAAAATATAGATAAAGAAAAAGCACTCAAAATTACAGGGGGGGGGTGTCAAACTTATTAGTCTAAAAAAAAAGAGTACAGGAAGCAAATATCAGTTTCAATCACTAGTGAATTCCAGAAGGCTGTCCTTGCAGTTTTAATGAGAGAGAAAGGCAGTCCCTGTCCTCTCAGGAGGCCTCAGACTGAAAATGCTTCAAAGCAAATACCCAAAACTCTCTCTCACAGGTAATACCTTTTAAAACATAAAATTTCCCCCTCTTCCTGCTCTTTACACCCTTTACAGTATTTTGGAAATAGCACAGGAAGTGACATCCAGTTGAAAATCCATTTGTAGCATCACTGAGCCATGAATGGCAGCCCACACCCAGCAGGCTTATTTGTAAAAATATGACTTTAACTTAGTGAGCCACATGTTTTTAACAGCATCCTGCCATCCATAGCTGATTTTGAATATACCTGAGGTTCCAGGTGGATCATGGGACTAAATCCTCTCTTATTCCAGCCTGCTCATATTGAACCAACTCATTTGCAGTAAAGGCTGACTGCTCAGAGCACTTAGGGCAATGCCGTCTTAGCACAGCATCTAGAATGACACAAATTGCATTGTATGCTGTGTGAGATTGAATGTTGCTACTGACAGGAGGAGATTTTTGCAAAGGTTACTGATGTATCACAAAATAAAGCATGCACCAAAACCAAATCCCCAATCAGCATTCCCCTTTAGTTTAATATTTCAATTATGTCACTTTTCTTAAATGTAGGCTACTAACCAAGAAGACAATAAATGAAATCTGCATTTCTTAATTAATATCAAAAGCCTTTGGTATTATAACAGTATGAAAAAAATACTGTTCATTGTACAGATCCTTTGGTTCCAAAATTTTTACTATACTAAACCTGCTAATTGCAGAGCTCAAAAAACAATTGCAATAATTTATGTATTCTCTCTATATTTTGTATTGAAGGAAAAGGAGGATAACATAGAAAAGAAAGTCACTATAAATGTATGCAGGATATACTGGGTATTCTATAAAATGATCTCTGAGTAGCAGAACACTCCACTTTCATTTCCTAGAAGCATATAACGCCGGAGGTCATGAAACTTAAAAATGCCCAATTAGATTTTATACCAAGCAATACAATTTAGCCTTCTGTGGATCTATGAACTCTGGCTCACCATGAATTAAATGGTCCTGCAAATCACTACATACAAGATAACTTGCACAGTGTGCATATATTCCTATTAATTACTTCTCCAATGCTAATGTAATTAAGAACTGTCCCTAATATGTTGGGTCCTTATTGAAATTACAGTTCTACATCCTGTAATGTAGAGGATTTCTCAAAGAAAGCCCTTTTTGAGCTTACCTGGCTTTATGATCAGAATTTATCTATTTCTATGATTTACACTTTAATTGGCTTGTCATCCCAGATCTAATTTTAGATTTAGCTGTAGTTAGGTACAGCCCTGGTTAGAGAACCTTTATTCTCTTCTAGAAAGTCCCACCTATTCATTGTGTCAGCAGATGCCTGAGAAGGACACAAAAAGGTTAAAGCACCTAATAATAAGTAGATTGCCTTTGTTCTCATAAACTATCACATTAGTATGTTGGTCACTTGTTATCTATAGTCATTTAATTGCATTGTTGAATATAACATCATAGTCTTCCAAAATTGTTAGGAAGACAATATACCCAAAGCAACTTAAGTCTTTGTTTAAGGCCTGAGGTCATCAAGATTAGTCACAGAAATCACAATTACTAACATTTAAAGTTAATTTTTTAAAGAGGAGGTGAACATATTATGCACTGTTCCAGGGAAGGTGAATGGTGTAAATAATTATCTAAATCATCAGGGCAAATGCCTCTCTACTAAAGAGAGCTATGGATCTGCTGCTGCAGGAAGAAGAGCTACTCAGCATCTGCATTAGTCAGATTATCCACTTGATCAGATTGTCCATTTCCAATTGATCAGAACCTCTAAATGACAGCTCACCTCTCTGGGTAGCTCTCTGTGATCCTAAACATCAATTTGACCACAGACACTTGGCAATATACTAAATTACACTTCCCACCATGTGTTGTGTGGACGCTCCCCCTGCCCATCGCATTATAGATATAAAAACAGATTTACAATTCAACACACAACTGAAATAAACCTACAGGACTCAAAGTGCTGATCTTTCACTTATGAGTGATAATTGTGTCTAGAAAATACAAAAACAAAATTCAATAAAACACCCATGAACAGAGCTGGAACTGGTTTTACCAGGTGGTCTCCAATCTAAGCTAAGCCACAGGTGACAAGGAACAAGGAACAACTCACAGACATCCATTTCATCCCTCTTAACAAATTCTGTAGGTGTCATCTGTTTTATACTTTGATTTTTGAGTGAATTTATATAAATCCAGTAGTGGATTCAAAAATAGATGAAGAGATAGATGAGACAGATAAATAGCTAGAAAGAGAGAAAGAAAAAAAAGATAGATAGGTACTTGTAAAAAGTATATTAAGGGTGAAATGCAAGATCAGTTGAAAGTCAACCATCCAAAGCCAGAGCTGCTCATGTCACTGGCTCTGGGGCAGAAGAGATATGTGTCAAAGACTGTACATGTCAAGTTCTCAGGAACCCATCCATCCTTCCTTAGCAATAAGGGAATATTCACCATTGACTTAGACTAATTCACTTGCCTGGTGATCCTAGCAGCAAATGTCAGAAAATGTTGCCCTTTATTTTATCTGTTACTGACACTTGGCCAGTGTTTTTCTTTCTTCACCAGAAGAAAGAGAGAGTCAATGTAGTGGAGGAGGTAGGCTGTCAGGGGAAAGATGGGAACAGAGACACATTTTGAGAATGATGAGTTGCCCCCACCAAGTCCATATACTCTCTGTCAGAACACTTGGGACAGGTTATTATTGTCCCAACATGAGTTAGAGAGGGTTCACTCTTTTGGCTAATGTGGGAACCAGTTGAAAGCCTATGACATCCCATCCAGGGAAGACCTAGCAGGCTGTGCCCACACAGGGGTCTCACTGATATCTGGATGAGCTTCCCTTTATTTGGCCAAAGATACAACTACCAAACTACGTGTAGAGGAAGAAGAATGGGAGTTTTGATTGTCATAGAGTTGGGTTAAATTTTGCAGCACCCCTGTGGTACTGAGTAGGGAGAGAATAAAGTATAGTTTCCTCTCTACTGCATTGCAGTCTTTGGGAATTTAGGAAAATGGGAAAATAAGTATAGGATTCATAACTTTCTATGGAGAAGGGACAGGTATAAGAACAATGCCCACATATGTCCTAAGCTTTATTTCCTCCAGTAAAAACCAGTAACAAAGAAGTAATAAAAATAGAATTTGCCACTGGAACTCGGAGAGAGCCCCCCCGTTGGGTGTGTGAGCAGGAATTGTTTCACACTGTCTTCAATGTTGTATATGACCCATTGATAAACAAGTGTACCCCAGTTTGAGGATACAAGCTGAGCAGGAGGTACATTTGGAGAAGAGTCTGGCCCCATTGGAGAAGCTGTGTTCAAATGTACTTTGTCCTCTTAGTTGGAAGGAAGAGAGACAAGCAGAGGAAAAGTGAGGAAACACATAAGACATTGGTGATCCGGGATTAACAATAGAGTGTGCTCACTCAGAGACAGACAGCAGTGGCAATGGGCTAGAACAGTGGTCGGCAAACCGCGGCTCTTGAGCCACATACGGCTCTTTGGCCCTTGAGTGTGGCTCTTCCACAAAATACCACGTGTGGGCGCGCACGTACGGTGTGATTGAAACTTCATCGCCCATGCGCAGAAGTCGGTTTTCGGAAAGGAGATAGATGAAACAAGTACACAAGACAAGTGTGGATGGGAGAGTTGGAAGGGGTCGACCTCAGCGAATGTACCTCAATCAGATTGAGGACGTTTTTAGCAAAGGCCAGCTTAGAAGTACCCTAATTAAGTTAATAACAATGTACCTACCTATATAGTTTAAGTTTAAAAAATGTGGCTCTCAAAAGAAATTTAAATCGTTGTACTGTTGATATTTGGCTCTGTTGACTAATGAGTTTGCCAACCACTGGGCTAGAGTCTTTAGAGTGCACTTAAGCTATGAGCATCATTTCTATAAGAGATCCCTTCATGTTATATATTACCAAGAGTCCCACCTATAACCAGACTCTGCTTGCCCTGTCTCCAGGCATTCTTAAAAGGAAAAACAAACAAACAAACAAACAAAACCACAAAAAAAACAGCTGAAAGAAGCTACAATTATTCTTGACATTTTAGAACGCACCTCTGCTGTGTTCAGGATGTTCTGTCATAGGCTTTAAAATGTGAACCATTATAAAGTCTGGACTAAATTCATCTCTTGAAATGAGAGCTCACCTATATCCAATGTTGCCTCAAATTGAAACAAATTTTAGCAACTAATTGAAAGCTCTTCATCTTACCCAAGTGGAAAACATCAGAAACTCCATTTAGCTTTATACTGGTTAATTTAGGACTAAGGACTGAAATGGGGAAAGATGTATTTTTGTTACTGTTAGGAGGCTAGAAAGAAATGTGTTACTCAGGCTAGCTCTGAATGCAAGCTTATTCATGATATATTTTCCTTATTTTTATCTTCATTCTCCAATTTTTAATTGGCATATATTACTTTCACATCCAGAGAAAAAGTTTTCAAAAAAATAAAAGAAAATATTGCCATTAGTTTTTAACTTGAAAAGGAATAGAAATAGAACAGAAAGGAAAAAATATCAGTGTTAATAGTGATTGGCTTCACTGTTATTTTTTTCAACTCTTCTGCATTTTCCAAATTTTCTACAAAGAATACATATTTTTAATTAATAAATATTTTGAGAAACAAATGGAATTTTGGGGGAAAATGTTTCCTTATTCAATTTTAATTACCAGGAAATTAAGGTCAAAGATTGTAATTTTTTTATGAGAAGTAATCTGGGTGGACAGTTTCCACAAAACGTATTACAGAACAATGGCCAGGACTAAGAAGCACCTTCCTGTGGCCACCCGTGGTGTTGGGCAGACCTTACAGTCACCAGGCCTCCCAAATCCTGTTCCCAAAAATACCTGTTCTTTGATAAAAGAGCACCCAAATCAGCCTGCTACTACCTCTCAAGTTCTTGCCATTAGAGTCATTCCTTCAGTTTCCGGAATGTGTGCTCTGGAATTCACCCTCTTGATGTATAAAAGTCCTTGGGAAGGGGACCAACAGCCACAGGTAAATCAGAAAGGCTAACGGAGCCATGAGAAGAGCAGAGACCTGGACCCAGACTCCAAGGTCAGGGATTTGTCTAGAAGTCATGAAATACTGTGCACAGTCTTTAATTTATTTTGTTGATCTTCTTTTCTATAAAATGAAGGGCTGGACTAAGAATTCCTTGTTAGTCTTTCCAGATGTAAATTTTATCAACATAACTCCTCAGTTTAGATGGATGCCACTTTGTAAAACAAAGACCAGTGCTGAAGGAATAGATAATAAGATGGATATGTGCTCAAGTGGGGCAAGGAGGAAAAAGGAGAAATTCAATTTGGCGGCCTGGGATATTTCTAAGGAGTCTGGTTAGCACAAGAGAATGAGACACTACCAAACTCCACAAAAGGAGGTCATCTCCCCTAACCATCTAATGGAGTTCTTCTTCGTTTTATTTCTGAGCCCAGAGCTTCAGTTTAATTTCTAATCTCAAGAGACCACCATGTGATATGAGGTTTTCAAAAGCGACAATTTTCCAGAGGAACAACTGAGAGTGATCATTCCATCAATTTTTCTATGAAATGGTGATATTAAAAACACGTGTGACCATGCTTCCACATGCTTACAGGAGAGAACTCCTATCTCCCCTTCAGCTGGTTGAACGGGGCACTGTGGAGTTCTTTTTAATCACAAATGAGAGTGAATGGAGGACATACATATAAGTAGTAGGCTTTTCTGTGAGAAGAAAGGAAGGGTTTATTTATTCTCCTCCACAAGAAACAAAGATATTTATTAATGAGGAAGGAGAAAAGCAGTACCAGTTTAAAGAGGAATAAAGCAAGAGCAGAAGAAAACAAAACAAAAAGCAAGTGTTTTCTTACCGAATGACCTTATTGTTTTATAAGAAAAATAGGTTCATGTTTTGGATGCGTTTATACTGCTCCACATGTATTCCAAAGAACTAATTCTGATGACATGAAATGGGTCGACAGGGCACCGCAGGAATCCAGAAGCTTCTGACTGTGGATCGTTTGCTCTGGGACAGGCACCCAGCCTCTTTCTGCATGAATGGCAGCAAGCTTGGCCCAACAACGAAAGCTGACCTTGTTTCTAAAATTAAAAAGTTTGCTTTTACCAAGTCCTTCTTTTCATTATCGAGTTTCCAACCCTGATTGGTCACAGCCCTACTGCCTAGGCTTCTCCCCAGCTAGATGAACTGAATTATAAAAGCTACTCAGTGGAAACTGGAAGCTTAAAATAAGTTGAGATGATTCATCCTGGAGCCCCTTGTTATGTTAGGACTTGTGGACAGAATTGCCGGCATTCAAGTCATAAAGGAGCCTGACTTGACACCTTGACCTGTTAACACAAAGAGGTTCCCAGTCAGTCCCATGCTGGGTGCGCTGAAGTTTAATGACACAAAGGTGGTTAAGAGAGAAAGTATTGCCACATCACTTTTAAATTTGGAAGCCAATTTATCATCTGTTTTTTTTTATATAACTAACCCAGCAACATTCTTAAAAAAATTCCCAAAGCACGTTACTAAGAATAATAGAATCAGTAACTCGCAGGAGCAGAAAATGTTTAATTTTTAAAAATGTTTAAAAATAATAATCATCATCAAACAAGGCAACCATTCCTCTGGAAGTCAAGAACAATAAGCTGAGTTCTTGAACAATAACCTGACCAAACAGCTGAGTGATAAGGTCCAAGTCATAGTCAATCTTTACAGGTAAACAACTGACCAACCACTTAAAGAATATATAGGGTGTCCCCTAAAAATGTACACATATATTTTGAATAATTATAAAGGCAGTGTTTATGAAAATACATTTCATTTAAAAATTGAGCTGTCAGCTGTTATTTTGGAACACCTGTACTTTGAGTAGTTTCTCCAGCAGTGTTGGTGAATGAATAGAGACTGGTTTGTCCACACTGTCATCAGTGTGTTCACCTGAATGATCTAAATATTTGTAAGATGGTGAAACAAGGCCCAGTTTAAGGTGTTGGCCACCAAGAACTGATTGAAGTGAACACTGATCCAGAGACATGGTGTGACAGACCACAGAGATGAGTGTCAGTCCTCAGGGATTCATTATTATGCCACCAAACCTGTAAGCCCAAAGCTCACAGAACTATTTCAAAGCTATAGTATGACAATGAAACAACCATCTGAAGATAACAGTGCTGGAAATCCTTTAAAGAACACTTTTCCTTTTTTCAAGCAATCTCTGTATTTGTTTAAGTATATCCAAAATATACCATGAGCCAAAACCTCAGTTGTTTTTCTCAACACTAATAGTATATATTTAATACCTATAGAATGCCTATCTGTGCCAGATATTCTTGTTTGTAGTTAGTATATAATAAGTACCTTATTTACCGCAAGGAAACTGCATCAGGTCCTCAAATAAAGTTATTTCATTCAATGTCATTTCACATTGATGAGATGCCATAGAAATTTAACTTTTGTTTATATCAATTAGCCTGTGGTAAAATTGGTTTCATTATATGTCGTTTTGCTTAATGCTGCAGAATCTATCAAAGACATGAAGATGTTAAGTGAGTATTTACTATATAGCTGTCTTATTTTAATCAGATTCTGGTGCTGGGTTGACTGGCAAGAGAAGTAGGTAAAAGGACCCCTATTCCAGGCTCTAGGCTTTAAAGGGCCTTCTAGTCTATTCTTCTTCTAGCCATGCTTCTTCCCCATCAGTTACAAAGAACCAAAAGAATATACCCACCTGGAGCCCACACTCCCCTCTAGACCATCCTCCTGGCACTGAAACTGCAGAGCCTGCCCAGACAACATGGCACCTGCCTCCTGGACCTGTGTTTCCTCCTCCCTGGGAACTGATAGTCATGAATGGATGTGTCGAAATGGATGTAAAGAAGTTAAATATTTAATTGATTGGTTACCACACAAACCTTAGTCATGGGTTTTGTTTGGAATCTCTTCTGATTGTCAAGATAATTTTTTTAAACTCCTGATTTCACATCTGTTTCCTAAAAAATGTGAAGCTGTCATTAAATTTCAGGTAGGTAAGGTGTGGCATTTGGTGAATATGGGTTTCTGGCACTTTCTTTGAGGAAAAAAAAATTTTTTAATTCTTAAATATTTGGCTCCTTTCAGAAAAGGGATCCCCTTCCAAATGTATTTAATTTTGCTTTTCAAAAACCATTCCTAGCATTTTCAGTTAGCAGACAGAATAATTAACCAAATCTCCAAATTTGGCCTCCTGTGGTAGATGCAATATTTCATCTCTTATTTATTTCACCAGGGTCCTTCCTGATTGTTTTATGACTTAATTACAATGATTACAACATGCTTATAGATTATGCAGGCCAGCACAGTGCAAGCTTTTCTGTCAAGCCCGGAATATGAGAATAATCAATGGGGTATGCTGCTGGATACAAAACCAACTAATGGGCTACAACTGTGAAGCAGGAAGCTTTTTCCAAGAAAACATACAACAACATTAGTGGAGCAGACTGTGTCTCATATAGCAAGACCGGATGTCTGCTTTTCAATCCATAGATTTCAAATCCATAGACCTGACAGTTCCTTTAGTCTCTTCTAAGAAAATCTCAGGGTGCCGAGGACAGCACCCCTTGCTTGCTGTCCTCATCGTTATGAAAGACAGCAGTAATCTACTAAGGGAAAATGCCAGGATACTATCATAGAAAGAGCTGTTCTCAAACACAGAAATGGGGTTTTGTTTGTTTGTTTGTTGGTTTTGCTATCTTGGGTTTGCTTCAAACCTTGGAAGCTACCAGCTAATTTATATAAGCACCAGCCCAGGGCAGATTCAAGCACAAGCCCCATCTCAAGTTGCTGGGATGACCATTCAAGCACATGTGAAATCAGATTTCTCACCTGGGAGCAATGTTGCTCTTCAGAGGACATTGGCAATGTCTAGAGACATTTTTGCTTGTCACAACTTGGGAAAGAAAGGAAGGCTGACAGTGGTATGTAATAAACAGTCTGTAATGCACAGGATAGCTCCTCACAGCAAAGAATTATCCATCCCCAAATGTTAGCAATGCCAACGCTGAGAAACCCGGGTTTAGATGGACAAGGGCATGAGAAAACCACACTGAGTTCTCCTCACTTTGAAATGTAAAGCTTTCTCTTTCAGGTGTCACTAGTTACACACACTGAGAAACACTTCGATTGTTTATGGAGGCAGGCTGGGACCAACAAATTAAACTTGCGGGTGGCACAGAATCAAATATAACTCTATGTTGCTATATATCACCTTCCCCTCTGGAGATCAAAATGCTTTTCAGAAAGAGTTATTCCACTGGGAGAGGGAACTGGGAGTTGGAGGGATCCTCATTTCACAGATGAGAAAACAGGAGGCTAGAAAGGTTGTCATTTTCTCAAGGTTATTCAATGAATGTGGTTCAGACCTCGGGAAACCAAGAGAGGCCGGACACTGGAGAGAAGAATTCTGAAAGAATGTGAAAGAACAGACGAGTGCTCTCAGCTGGATGCCATCTTGGTGGCAGAAATTTTTTCCACACCTGAGCCCTTGGTGTCAAGGACAGCAGGGTCTCCTGTGATGGGCAGCTTGTGGTTCTCCCTAGAATCGGCAGCCCCAGAAGGGCCCCACACACCCTCCCTGTCAGCCAGAGTCCTCACCTGACAAACCTAATTCCCAGGGCTACTCTCCAGATGTTTAGACTGTCAAGTGATTTAATGGACTGCAGACATGAGTTGGTCTGTTCGTTAAAATAGTCATCACAATGGAAAAGATGGGCGATGTCTGCCCTTATCCTCTGTCAGTCTGTCACATCCATGTACCTCCTTCCTATCAATCACCACAATGTGTATTATGTAAATACCTCAGATGAAATGTCAGCCCATGTATCTAATTGTTCCTGTGGGCCATACGGGAAAATGACTGGTGAGCCCTGCTGTTTCCCTTTACTAGTACAACTAACATTAATTGGCATCCTTGTCTAGCCATGGAGATCCTGATTGGAATGGTTTTAAGGCTCCAATAACCCTTTCAATGGAAAACATGATTCAAGCTGATTCTTACCGAATTGGGGGGCGGGGGCAGGGGGAAAATGCAGAGAAATTGCAAAACTCTATGATTCTAGTTGCATTTGATCAAGAACTTTCATGAAAAAAGAGTCATTAATTTTATTTGTTGATATGGTAAGAGAGGAATCCAAAAGCTTGGAGATGAGCATTTCTGTATTTTCCCCAGAAAAGCAAAGGATCCCTGTAGAAAGAGGTGAGGGGTAATCCCTAATAACTGTGAAAGATGAAGTACAGGGGCACTTTCCTTCCCTAATTCATGGGCTACTTTGGATAATGTGCATATGTACAACTTCTGAAAGAATCTTGAAAAGGATTCTGAAAAGTCAGTGTAAGAAGGGAACTTAGAAGTCATCAAATTTAGCATTCTACTAGGACATGAATCCTACTTAAGGTATCTCTAGTAACAAGGTTTATGTCTCTGCTTTAATACTTTCAATGAAGAGGCATTCACTACTTTACAGGGTTCCATTTAGATGAGACTAATTTAAAAGCATAAAAGATATAAGCCCTGATATATCCCTGGGCACACACCATAGTACAAACAACATTAGTAAAAATTCCCTATTCATAAATACAAACTCCCTTGTACAACTTTCTTAAAATGAAAATGATATTGAAGCTACCTTCAAGTCCCAATAGAAGTAATAAATCTTCTTGTTGAATTTGCAAATATACACACATATAAATTAAAATAATTTTTTTTCATCCCAGAAGACAAGGAATTTTTAACATATTCCCTGCTAGGAGAAAAGTTCTCCCCTACCATAGATTGTGATTTATCCTGTCTTAGACACAAAAATCTGTGGATGTAAGCTAACTACCAACATAAAACTCAGTCCTGACAATTTCAGAGTTCTAGTTGGTTCCATGTTCTAAATGATTCCTATAAGCTCACTGAGTGGGGGAAGGGGTTACATAAAGTCACCACAACCAATGAAATGAGGTAAATGGCAAATGAGGCCACCTATGGTATAAAAGTTTATTTTCTCATGCATGATAAACTGTAACCATGGTATGTATAGCTGTAGGTTCTCTCGTGCTCCATTTAAATATGGCTCCAACCATGAAAAGAGTTGTGTCTCTTCATTCTATATATATTATCCATTAATAAGAAGCTACCATGTTGCTCCTAGGTTTTCTCTCCTTGTTTATTTGAAAAAGTGCAAGCAATCCATTAGGTTAAGGAGATAACATTAAGGAATGCAGCTGCAATGGTTGTACAATAGATTACTCTGGCCTGTGCTTAATCGAGGGCCTTGTTTGAAAAAGCTTTCTGATTTTAATTAAAATAAAATGAGCCCTGGAAGAAAATGCATCTCCTCAGGCGAGGATTGTATTCAGCTTGTTCTCTGTAATTTTGCCCATCACACTGCTGGCTGTGGCTTTTTCCACAGCTCTTAAATGGTGTCTAAATTGACCAGCTCTGTTGCCAAGGAAACAGACAGGACAATGCTAATAGAAGCTACTTAGGACAAACTGTGAAAAGCTTAGAAATAAAATTGTTTGACATGAAAGGCACCCACCGTGTCAGCAGCCTGGCAACTCCGAAAAAGGCAGCTGTAAGCGGAAGATGGTTACATGTCTCCCCCTACTCTTCTCCCTCAAAATCTCTCCTACAAAATAGATTTCTGTCCTAGGAGCTTGGACAGCTTTTCCTATCAGAATCGCTTTGTCTTCCCAACTCTAAGTAGAGAAAAATCATGTTGTGGTTTTGAAGCAACCAGAATAGATGTCAATTTATACCCATGGAAATGAGCTGCTTCTCCCCCACCCCCACCCCCTTCTTTCTAGCAACGAAGTCCTTTCCTCTCATGAATAAATTGCAAATATTCTTCTGAATTTTTCTAAGATTGTTAATTGAAATCCACTTGGTTTAAGCTTCTTCTCCCATTTTGCACTCACAAATCATAAATTATGGAGGAGGTCAAAGAATGAATGGCAATTTGACATGAAGAGGTTGATTTATTGCTTCAGAAGGAGTTTTATACCAGATGTGGCAGGAGTCATAAATTAAATGCTAAATGTTATGTATTATTATGCTTTCAGGAATATAAATGTGTATAAAATGCTATGCAGGTGGAATGATAAAAATATGAATCTACTCTCCTGGCAATTTTAAAAGGCCCTTTAAAGCTGTCAAAAAAAAGTTGAAAAAACCATCTAGCTGAGCCCCTCAGATGCCTTTTACTGCATGCCGGGTTTATAAAAGTAACCCTTTCTTGTAATAAGCTGGATATTGGCTTGTGGTGGCTTGTGTGGGGAGAAGAGATACAGAACTCTTTCATCTGAGGAAAGAGAGAGAGAGAGAGAGAGAGAGAGAGAGAGAGAGAGAGAATAAAAAAAAATACGGAGAACCCTGTGCTGCTGTGACATTATGACATGCATCCAAATTATTATTTCTCATCCACTCCTCTACAGATGACCATAATTTAATTTATCCAACCTCATTTAAAAACCAATCCAGACAAAATGAAATCTG
The DNA here is from genome assembly GCF_000412655.1 of Myotis brandtii. Taxonomy (NCBI): domain Eukaryota; kingdom Metazoa; phylum Chordata; class Mammalia; order Chiroptera; family Vespertilionidae; genus Myotis; species Myotis brandtii. The sequence goes on along the minus strand of NW_005361913.1, from coordinate 1,167,069 downwards.
CCTAACTTCATCTAGCAGCTGCAGTGGCTGTAATCCCTGAGCTTAAAATATAAAAACAGGACAAGATGTAGGTATACGAAAGCTTGGAGCTAGAAATATCAGCAGAAAAAAAACTCACTTAGTGGGGCAGAAGTTCTAAATGGAAGGACCCAATTTGGGGTGGAATTCCATTCTGACTTGCAGCTGGCTGGTAGAACTGAAGGCGGTGCTTGCTCCTCAGCTAATGCCTGGGACTACAGTCCTTCTGGACATACATGTGAAAAGGTGGCTTGTCTGATTCGTGCCAATTGTATGGGGGTTGTGGTATGGGAGAAGAGGAGACTGTGGGAATTAAAAGAGACTTCAAAACATAATAACTAAATACAATAAGTAGAAATTGGGGAGGGGGGGCGGGTTGATGCAAACAAAGCATCTATAAAAGTCATTCCTAGACAAATGAGGGAGCGGTTTGACACTTCTTTGGGATATTGACTATTTTAAGCTGGTTATTTTTAAGAAATAGAGGATTTAGAAAATATCTTTGACATTTCCCCTGCCTAAAGGAAATTTAGCTAGAGGACTTGCTCCGGGAAGGGAGATAGCATCACAGATACCATGTAACTATAGTTTAATCTAAACTAGCATGTGACAGACAGAGAGGAACCTAGCAAGACACATTTGTTCAAAGTTCTGTCTCTGTCCCATGGCTAAAGATGGCCCAGCAAATATTTATTTACCAAACATTTGCTTTCCATCTCCTTGTGAATTGCCTTCCTGCGCTTTGAAGTCCCAAACCACAATCCCTCCCTCTTCTCCTTAGCTCCAGGAAGACATGTCAGCCTTCCCTGCCCAATGTGTCCTCAGGTCTCACGTTCTTATGGCAGCTCAGCATCTTCATCCATAATAAATTTTGGAGATGTTTTTCCTGTTAATCTGTCTCATGTTAATTTGATTATTAGCCCAGCCAGAAGAACTTAGAAAGGTAAGAGGAAAAGTATTTTTTGACTCCCACACAACCAGAGAAGATTAAATAGGGACTTGTGTGGGGGTGATATAAAAAAAATGGTTAATTTTGTTAGGTGTGACAATGACATTGTGCTTATTCAAGGAAACACCCTTTATTTTATTTTGAAGATTCATTCTGAATCAGCAAGAGGTAAAATAATATGATGTCTAGGATTTGTTTTAAAATGCTCCAGCAAAACAAACAAAAAGGTACGTGGAGGGATGGATGGGGAAAAAAAATAGGCAAAATATTAATAGTTATGGAAGCTGGTAGTTCTTAACGAACACATAGAGTTTCTTTGAAATCTGCTTTTTTATATGTTCAGGTAGTTTCATAGTAAAATGTATTCTAAAATTCTGAAGAAATGTATTTCTGAGAATTCTGACCTGGCCAATTTTTTATTAGGTTCAACAATAAGACAAATGCATTTTCAAGCATGCGCAATATCAAATAACCTATCTTTCATATAGTTTTCTACTGAAATTATATTCAATCAAAATGAGGTAATAAGTCAATAAACAGGAAGACTGTGGATCCAGGAAACAGGGTTCAATACAGGAGAAAGGCAAAGGTGAAAATGAGGGAGGTGGAGTAAAATCTCTGGATAACAACAGAAATAGAGAGAAATTAATCCAGATGTGGACATGTCAGTGGACTCTGGGAAATATTTCTTCCAGAAGACAAATTGAAGGAGTACCAGATGTGAAAGAACTTACCTAGCACAGATTAACATAGTGATGTGGGAGAGTTTAGTGCTAAATCCAAAGAAAATTAAGCAAACACATTTTTAAGATAATCTAAAACTATTTATAAAAATACAAATGTTTTGCAGGGTTGCAAAAATAATCAAAAAAGTATATTACATGGCTCGGCTATGAATAGTTTTCATATAGTCATGATGACATAAGTACAGAATGCTGATCTATCCAAAATTAGGGAAAAACTATTGGGAGGCAGGGGAAATGGGAAGGATACATGCACAGGATGCGACTATTGGAATATGTATAAAACTGCAAAGAGTGCAAAGTCAATAGATAATTTTTAAAACAAAAGGTCAATAAGTAGCAAAAATATCATCTCAAACAGAATTATGGAAGTAGAACTAAATGTGGTTTCCTCTAGAAAGGTGGGAAGTGGGGTGGTGCAACATAAATATGCTAGTTGTACTAATAAGCAATGTATACATATTTGACTCTTTTAACTATATGCATGTGCATAATTTTGATAAAAAATAAAAACTTGAACTTATGTAAAAAAGGTAATGGAAACCTATTATTTAGAGATATAGAGGTAAATACCAAAATAATCAACTGAATAAGTTAGAAGTGAGTATCTTAGAGGAATATGAAATGTACAAGTCTGACTTTGATAAAATAATAAAAATTAAATAATAAAAATACTAATGAATTCTTCTGGAGACACCTTGGTCTGATCCAGGAAAAAATGGATTTGATCTGGATAAAAAGGGTTTTATCTTACTTCAGTCTAACAGCACAAGCTAATTATTCCTGCAACCAAAGTAATGTTTTCCCCTTCTGGGAGAGTCTTGTTATTTCAATTAGACATATATTCACTAACAGGTCCATAAATATTTCTAATTAGCCTATTTGCTTCCATTTCATGAGTCTGCTTTCAAATTAGCACCCATGTTCTATAGAAATAGAAGGAGAATCTTGGAAGATTGTAATTTCCCTCTCAAGGAAGGAGGAAGGACAACGGATCTCATGTCCAAAGAGACTACTTATTAGATTCAAGCCATTTTTAGTGTGTGTTATTTGGAGCAACATACTTGTCTAACTTGGATAAAAGGCTAAAAGTGGGTAATAGTTTCAACCAATAATTTTCAGATCTTCAAGCAGCCATGATAGAAGCATGAGGAGAGAAATAGCACGGTGTTCACAGCTCTGCTTCCTCAATCTGTGATTTCATCCGGCCTTCCCTAATAAAGAAAACTGTGGGGAGCCATGCCAAGACCCAAGAATGATCCAGAAATCAAGGGTTCAAAAGTGCTTATTGCCTGGCCGGCAAGGCTCAATGATTGAGGGTCGACTGATGAACCAGGAGGTAAAAGTTTGATTCCCAGTCAGGGCACATGCCTGGGTTGCAGGCCCAATCTGCAGTGTGGTGTGCAGGTGGAAGCCCATCAATGATTCTCTCTCATCATTGATGTTTCTACCTCTCTCTCCCTCTCCCTTCCTCTCTTGGGTCAATATATATATACTAGAGGCCCGGTGCACAAATTCATGCACCAGTGGGGTCCCTCAGCCTAGCCTGTGGGATCGGGTCAAAACCAGCTCTCCGACATCCCCCAAGGGGTCCCAGATTGCGAGAGGGCACAGGCCAGGCCAAGGAACCCCACCAATGCACGATCGGGGCTGGGGAGAGATGTGGGAGGTTGGCCAGCTGGGGAGAGACTGTGGGAGGGCTCCAGGGAGTGTCCGGTCCATCTTGTTCAGTCTGGATCAGCCGGACCCCAGCAGCAAGTTAACCTACCAGTCGAAGCATCTGCCCCCCGGTGGTCAGTGCATGTCATAGCGAGTGGTTGAGTGGCCTTAGCATATCATTAGCATATTACACTTTGATTGATTGAACGGATGACCAGACACTTAGCATATTAGGCTTTTATTATTTAGGAGATATATATACACTACATGGTGGAGATGGCCAGTGGTTCTCAACCTTCCTAATGCCACGACCCTTTAATACAATTCCTCATGTTGTGGTGACCCCCCCAATCATAAAATTATTTTCGTTGCTACTTCATAAATGTAATTTTGCTACTGTTATGAATTGTAATGTAAATATCTGATATGCAGGATGTATGTAGGCGACCCCTGTGAAAGGGCTGTTCGACCCCCAAAGGGGTCACGACCCACAGGTTGAGAACCGCTGGGTTAAGCCCTCCCAGTCTGGACCCAAAGCCCTTCCCACCCTACAATTCTACCTCTCTTTGACTTGGATTGCATTTTATGAATAATTCCTCCCATGAAATTTTACAAACATCATTCTGTTATATTCACATAGCCCTAATGAAGGACATATTACTCCCAATTTTCAATGAAACAAATCTTGCCTTGGAGAGACTGGGCATTAGCCCAAGACCACACAGTCAATAGGGAGCAGAGATGGCCGGGACTCCTCTCCAGGTGGAGCAGTACTTGACCATTGCTCGTACCCAGAACACCATCCATGAAAGATGAGCCCCAGTGGCTATGTCTGTGTGGAAGTTCTAAAGTGAACCCCCTGTTAGGTTTAAAATAAAGTGACCATATATAAAGTGACTTCTCCAAACAGGGAAACTTTTGAGGTGAAAGAAAGTGCTATTAGTTATAATCCTGAATACCAGGCAAACCATGGACCTATGGTCACTCTATCTAGAGAAAGGCCCTACCCATTACTCCCATTGAATCATTCATCCTTGACAGAGTGGGAAAAATAATTTACATTTGCCTCAATTTAATGGCAGTGGTTAAATGTGACATGGGGAACACCTTCTCTTTGAAGAAGCAATACATGCCTCATGCTTTATTTGCTTTTAAAGTTTAGTGATTCACCATTTTCCAGAATAAAGGCTAGCAAATAATAGGTCATTGCCAAATACTGTTCACTTACCACCTATTTTTGGAAATAAAGTTTTATTGAAACACGGTAATGTCCATTTGTACACATATTATCTGTGACTACTTTTGTGGGATAGCAGCAGAACTTAGCAGCTACAACAAAGATGACATGGCCCACAAAGCCTAACATATATGGTGTCATAAAAAGGGAATTTATACACACAATCTGAATGATTATAAAGGCAGTATTTATTAAAATGCATTTCATTTTTAAAATTGAGCTATCAGCTGTTAAAGTGTATATACATTTTTGGGACAGCCTGTATTTACTATCTGGCTCTTTAAAGAAAATGTTTGTCTACCCCTGTTTTAGAAGGCAAGTTCCAAACTCCTCGGCAAACAGATGAGACCTTTGCTGGCCTGGCCCTGCTTCTCATCTCTCCACACTCCACATTGAACACTATTCCTATTCTCAGCACCTGCCAACTTGTTTAGCACTTCTTTGCACACCCTGTGCTCAGAGTGCCCAAATTCCCACCTATCCTTCTCATAAGCACTGTCCAGGATTGTTGTGAGGATTAAGTGTTGTGAGAATTCAGCACTTAGAAAATGTCTGGTACACAGGAAGCACTTAATGTCCTATCAGTACTATTATTATTATTGTCCTGTTCTTATTTTTTAAACAAGTCATCCAACTTCTCCCATATTTTTTTTATTTTGTCATCCATAAAAAAATTATTACTGTGTCATACAGAAAGATTGACATTCATGGGTTAGTAAACTGTAAATTTAGCTGTTCAGGATCTTCCTTCATTGTTTGTTCACTCAGCCCAACCCTGACTAACCACATAAGAAGATACATCAAGAAGCTAAAATCAGAGTCTGAAGAGCAATAGGGGATTGTTTCTGACATTGTACAGAGCATCGATAAGCCCAACAGCAGCATAAAAGATGGTACCTGGAAACATCACAGTGAAGCCTTTACAAACCATTGCAGCATCTTCATCATTTATTGAATCCCTGGATTTATGAATGATTTTTTACCATCTTGTCTTACACTGATTCCAACTTTTCTTTCTATATTTGTAACATTGTATAAAATATTAGTCATCGAGTTTACTGATAGCAGGGGTGAAAACACATGTTAAGAACACACACCACGCACACCAAATGGATCTTTAATTTTAGGCTGCCATTTCTTTCATTGAGCTCCTCTCAGCGTTTCCCGCAGAGTGAATAATAACAGTGTTTGGTCTGCTTTTTTCTCACAGATACATGCGCTGGCACTGGAAACATTCGTCAGAAGGAAAAGGCTCTCTCAAAAGGGCTCACTGAGAAACGGGCTATAAAAATCTGCACAAGAGGTCATGTCACACAAATGTTTATGCTAACCTGGTCTTCAGCACGAAACACATAATACTTAATTTTGTGGTTAATTACACTGAGACCTAAATAGAGAGAGATGTGTTCAAAACCAGAAACACATATTCTGCTTAGCTCAACAGTCCAATTGCAAATCCATTCCTGGTCAATATGTATTTTGGAGTTGACAGAGAAGAAACCATCTTCTCACTCCCAGAATTCCAGAATGCTGAAAAAGTATTTTAAAAGAAAAAACTTTATGTTATATTTTAAAACTCAAAATGAGAAACACGATATCATCCCCAAGCTGCAGAAATGAGGAGGGAATGAAATTCAAAGAACCAATGGAAAACTAAAGCACAGATGATTCTCAAGGGCATCAAGGGAGGTTTAGGTCTAATACCTCCCCGGGAGGAACTGGATGCCTTGGCTGCAGACTCTGGAAGCCCAGCAACTTGGAACTAAGGTACCAGCAATAATCACTGTCTCTGAAATAGGGTCCAGAAAACTCCCCTGTGCCAGCCTCTATCAGACAGAGATGCTTGCTACAGTTTTGAAGATAAGAACATAGTCAATTGCACACATTTTTCACCAATTACCTTTTACAGTAGCATAGTATTCCATTGTGTAGATGTACCACAGTTTTCTAATCCATTCATCTGCTGATGGGCACTTAGGCTGTTTCCAAATCTTAGCTATAGTAAATTGTGCTGCTATGAACATAGGGATGCATATATCCTTTCTGATTGGTGTTTCTGGTTTCTTGGGATATATTCCTAGAAGTGGGATCACAGGGTCAAATGGGAGTTCCATTTTTAACTTTTTGAGGAAACTCCATACTGTCTTCCATAGTGGCTGCACCAGTCTGCATTCCCACCAGCAGTGCAGGAGGGGTTGATAAACAATCCAATCAAAAAATGGGCAAAGGACCTAAGTAGACACTTTTAAAACTCTCTTTATAGAGACTTTCAAATGCATATTTACAATATTCAAAGGTGTAAAATCAGGAATGGAGATAAAAAGGCAAAAAAGTAGAAGTTCACAATGACAGTGACTTGATTAAAACAAAACACAACAGATAAATTATAGTAATGAAGAAGATGGTTTTTACTGTATTACAGGTTCAATCCCTGACCTCGGTCAGGGTGTGAGAGGCAACCAATTGATGTGTGTGTGTGTGTGTGTGTGTGTGTGTGTGTGTGTCCCTCCCTCCCTCCCTTCCACTCTCTCTAAAATCAATGGAAAAATCTCCTCAGTTGAGGTTTAACAAGAAAAAGATGCTTATTGAAATAAAAATGCATTGGATGGATAGCAGAATAGATACAAGAGAGAATGTGTCTTTTAGAAAATAAATCTAATAAAATTATCCAGAACACAATGCAGATTGTTATAAAGGAAAGAGAATATTTAAGAGTCATGAAAGTAGAAAGGATATTGTCTAATAAACATCTGATAGGAGAAGAAGAGTGAGAAAGATGTTTCTGAGTATTATACAAAACCCAGAAGCCATAAAGGAAGAATAAATTTGATTTCATAAAAATACACATTTTTGGCTAAAACATGAGTACTATAATTAAAGTCCAAAGACATAAGACCAGGGCGGGGGAGGAGTGAGAAAGAAAAGGGAAGCCAAAATTTCTTCTTCCTTTTTTAATATATCCTTTTTATTTCAGAGCAGAAGAAAGAGGGAGAGAGAGATAGAAATATCAATGATGAGAGAGAATCATTGCTCGGCTGCTTCCTGCATACCTCCTATTGGAAATTGAGTCTGCAGCCCTGGCATGTGCCCTTGACCAGAGTCGAACCTGGGATCCTTTGGTCCTTAGGCTGATGCTTTCTCCACTGAGCCAAATCAGCCAGGGCCTAAATTTCTGAAGAATACAGCACAGAGGACCAATTTCCTTAATATATAAAGATCTCCTAAAAAATTGTTATGCAAGGATTTGAAAAAAATGTTCATGGAAAAGAAAATAGAATGTTCTGATTATATGGAAAGACACTAAATATCAGTCACATGAACAGAAATGCAAATAAAAATTATAACGTACCATTTTCCATCTATTATATTGTCAGCAATTAAAATGTTGTGTAGCATTTGGTACAAGTATAACTTGATACACCTGTTGAAATAAAGTTGCCAATATTTATTAGAAATTTAAGCACAGATGTATGTTGGCTTTTACTGTATAATTTTATTTTATTTACTAACATTTGTTGGGTACTTACATTGTGCAAATTGTCATATTTTATTGTTATCCCCATTTTGTATCTCCCTAAAACATTAACAATTGTACAAAACAGCTCAAGACTGAGGAAGCACAAATACTTCATCAAAGAAGCAGACAAAACGTACATTTCTGGCTGGGTGGCTGGGTTGGTTGGAGCATGGTCCAGTAGACCAAAAGGTTGCAGGTTTGATTCCTGGTCAGAGCAGGTACTAGTATCGAGGTTGAGGGTTCAATCCCCCGTCAAATCACATATGGGAGGCAACCGATTGATGTTTCTCTCTTACATCAATGTTTCTCTCTTTCTCTCTCTACCTTCCTCTCTCTAAAATCAATAAACATATCCTAAGGTGAGGGTTTGTTTTCTTTAAAAAAAAGAATACATTTCAAGACATGAGACACAGAAAGACAACTGCTGCACAATCTCACTAATATGTGAAATCTAAAACAATCAAGCTCATAAAAGCAAACAGTGAGACAGTGGGTGCAGGGGACTGATGAAGGGAAAACGGAGTTTGTTTTTTTAATGGGTACAGAGTTTCAGTTTTGTGAGCTAAAAAGAGTTCTGAAGATCTACTACACACCAATTTGACTATAATAATACTGCATTGTACAATTAGATTTGCTAAGAGGATATATCATTAGTATTCTCACTACAAAGAAAAAGGGGAAAAGTAGCTATATGTGGTGATGGATATGTTAATTATATTGATTTAGTGATTATTTAACAATGTATATGTATAGCAAATCACTAAGTTGAATACATTAAATATATAAAATTTTCAATTGTCAATTACATCATATTAAAGTGATGGGGGAAGAAATGGAAGGAGAAGCCTCTGCAATGAACGGAGATGGAACTGCTAATGCATACCCAGAACAAGCAGTCTCAGCAGGGAGGGCAATAGTAACAAATGGTAATAGTAGCCAGTGCCTACTGGATGCTTATTAGGTGCCAATTTTTCATTAAATGTTTAAATGCATTATCACCCTCTTAAAAACCCTACGAGGCAGGTGCTATTATTATAAGTGTTTGACACATCAGAATGCAGAGAAGTTAAGTGATTTTAAGTTTTCATGTGGTGGAGTCAGGATTAGAACCCAGGTGAATCGGATTCCAGAGTTTAAGCACCTAACTATTATGTAACACTATCTTAGATAGTAATAAATCCTCAGCATCAATGGAGAATCAGTCATGTTCCAGGGCTAAGTGTGGGGGGGGGGCGAGTGGGGAAAGATGTATCCATCCTATCTAATAATAGACAAACATGGTAATTAACCGTACCTCCAACACGCTTCCCATTGGCTAATCAGGGTGATATGCAAATTAACTGCCAACCAAGATGGCGGCCCACAGCCAGGGGCAAGTGAGGCGGGGAACGTTGGAGTCTGCAGCAAGCAAGCCTTCCTGCTCGCTTCAGTGCCTGGCTGCCTGCCGCCATCTTGGCTGACAGTTAATTTGCATATACTCACTGATTAGCCAATGAAAAGGGTAGCGGTCGTACGCCAATTACCATGTTTCTCTTTTATTAGTGTAGATATTTGTTGGGTACTTACATTGTGCAAATTGACATATTTTATTGTTATCCCCATTTTGTATCTCCCTAAAACATTAACAATTGTACAAAACAGCTCAAGACTGAGGAAGCACAAATACTTCATCAAAGAAGCAGACAAAACGTACATTTCTGGCTGGGTGGCTGGGTTGGTTGGAGCATGGTCCAGTAGACCAAAAGGTTGCAGGTTTGATTCCTGGTCAGAGCAGGTACTAGTATCGAGGTTGAGGGTTCAATCCCCCATCAAAGCACATATGGGAGGCAACCGATTGATGTTTCTCTCTTACATCAATGTTTCTCTCTTTCTCTCTCTACCTTCCTCTCTCTAAAATCAATAAACATATCCTAAGGTGAGGGTTTGTTTTTTTTTTAAAAAAAAGAATACATTTCAAGACATGAGACACAGAAAGACAACTGCTGCACAATCTCACTAATATGTGAAATCTAAAACAATCAAGCTCATAAAAGCAAACAGTGAAACAGTGGGTGCAGGGGACTGATGAAGGGAAAACGGAGTTTGTTTTTTTAATGGGTACAGAGTTTCAGTTTTGTGAGCTAAAAAGAGTTCTGAAGATCTACTACACACCAATTTGACTATAATAATACTGCATTGTACAATTAGATTTGCTAAGAGGATATATCATTAGTATTCTCACTACAAAGAAAAAGGGGAAAAGTAGCTATATGTGGTGATGGATATGTTAATTATATTGATTTAGTGATTATTTAACAATGTATATGTATAGCAAATCACTAAGTTGAATACATTAAATATATAAAATTTTCAATTGTCAATTACATCATATTAAAGTGATGGGGGAAGAAATGGAAGGAGAAGCCTCTGCAATGAACGGAGATGGAACTGCTAATGCATACCCAGAACAAGCAGTCTCAGCAGGGAGGGCAATAGTAACAAATGGTAATAGTAGCCAGTGCCTACTGGATGCTTATTAGGTGCCAATTTTTCATTAAATGTTTAAATGCATTATCACCCTCTTAAAAACCCTACGAGGCAGGTGCTATTATTATAAGTGTTTGACACATCAGAATGCAGAGAAGTTAAGTGATTTTAAGTTTTCATGTGGTGGAGTCAGGATTAGAACCCAGGTGAATCGGATTCCAGAGTTTAAGCACCTAACTATTATGTAACACTATCTTAGATAGTAATAAATCCTCAGCATCAATGGAGAATCAGTCATGTTCCAGGGCTAAGTGTGGGGGGGGGCGAGTGGGGAAAGATGTATCCATCCTATCTAATAATAGACAAACATGGTAATTAACCGTACCTCCAACACGCTTCCCATTGGCTAATCAGGGTGATATGCAAATTAACTGCCAACCAAGATGGCGGCCGGCAGCCAGGCAGCTGAAGCGAACAGGAGGCTTGCTTGCTCCAGTGATGGAGGAAGCCAAGGTTCCCTGCCTGCCGCTGCCGGCCTCTGAGCTTGCAGTCTAAGCAACTATGTTGCAAATATAGAAGCTAAACAGGCTCCAGAAACCTGCTTTCAGCCAGACAGGCTTCAGCCAGCAGGATCACAACAGTGTTTCAATTATAGAACCCAAACAAACCCAGATCCCTGCTTTCAGCAGCCGAAGTCTTAGAGCTGGAGCCGAGCCTCAGAGCTAAAGCCGGCTCTCAGCTCCAGTGACAGCCATAGAAGGTAAATAAACCCCAGAATAAAAAAGAAAAAAAAAAAGAAAAAAAGGAGAGGTTGGGAGCTTCAGTCCCCCGCCAGCCTGAAAACGGCCCTCAGCCCCTCATCCAGACTAGCCAGGCACCCCAGTGGGGACCCCCACCATGAAGCAACAAGATGGTGGCTAATTTGCATAATTTGGCGGGCGGCAGCGGGCAAGGCTGTCGGCGGTCTGGGCCCCGGATCCATGACCTGGCAGGCGGGGGGGC
>NW_005361913.1:1132110-1154242 GCF_000412655.1 Myotis brandtii | reverse complement strand
TGTTATCTGTTAAAAGTGTGGGCACAAACAGGTAGTTGGACGTTCCCTGAGGGGTCTCAGATTGGAGAGGGTGAAGGCCAGACTGAGAGGCCCCTTCCCCCCCCCACCCCAGTGCACGAATTTTGTGCACCGGGATACTAGTATATTATAATAGGCTTGTCTCTCCAGTTCTGAAGTTGGGCCAACTACACATTGCTATTGGTTAAATGCAGTGGTTCTCAACCTTCTGGTCCTTTAAATACAGTTCCTCATGTTGTGACCCAACCATAAAATTATTTTCGTTGCTACTTCATAACTGTAATGTTGCTACTGTTATGAATCGTAATGTAAATATCTGATATGCAGGATGGTCCTCGGCGACCCCTGTGAAAGGGTCGTTCGGCTGCCAAAGGGGTCACGACCCACAGGTTGAGAACCGCTGGGTTAAATATGTTCATTGGAGTAGCCACATTAAAGACTTACTTGGGCTGATTTCCCAAAGCAACTCAGTTATTTGGGGGATGCGGGTATCACAATTTTATGGAATGTTTCTACCTGTAACATTTATTTATTTATTTATTTTGTTAATCCTCACCCAAGGATATTTTTCTGTTGATTTTTAGAGATAGTGGAAGGGAGAGGGAGAGACAGAGAGAGAAAAACATTGATGTGAGAGAGACACATGCATTGGTTGCCTCCTACACAAGCTCCAACAGTGGCCTGGGATCCAGCCTGCAACTGAGGTACCTGCCCTTGACCAGAATCGAACCTGGGACCCTTCAGTCCTCAGGCCAACACTCTATCCACTGAGCCAAACCAGCTAGGGCTACCTATAACATTTTTAATTGCATGGCCACTAGGTGGGGTATTAACTTTCTTTTCACAGATAATAATACAGAGTCTCAAAAAAAGTGGGTAATTCATTCAAAATTACAAAGTCAGCCAGTATTTAGACTCAGGTCCTTAGTAAAATGGATATATTCTGGTCGGGGATGTTAGCAGGATCCCAAGTTATAAGATCACCTTGAGAGGTCAAAGTAACCACCTCTTGACTTTGCTTCAAAATATAACATTAAACTTGTCATTTGTCACTTTAAAAGTTATGTTTTTCCTTTCTTAAAGATGGGTGGCCTCTCTTTATCGACCCTAAGATTCACAACATCAGAGGCCTTATTGAAGTCAGGTGTGGGAGATGCTGCTTTTTTTCAACAGGCAAATTGAAGAGATTCCTTAACATTTAACAGCTGAGCCTGGGTGGTATGGCTCCACTGGTTGAGCATCATCCCATGCTCTGGGAGGTCACTGGTTCAATTCCTGGTCAGGGCACATGCCTGGGTTACTATCTCTCCCTCTCCTTTCTCTCTCTGAAACAAATAAGAACATATATATATAAAATTGAACAGCTACAGCTCCATTTTTTAATTCAATAAATTAAAAGTCAACCACAGATTTAAAATTATTGCCTGACAACTAGAATTATACTTGGAAATGTAATATACTGATTGTGATAATTTGCAGCAAAATCAACTTATCCATAATACATTTTTATGTTCCTAAATTAATAAAATGATTTTTGACCTGAAAAAATAAAACAGTTATTTTTTTCTACCCTGACATGGTTGACTTTTGACCAAATAAGCATAAAGCCAAGTTAAAATCAAGATGTTAAACCACATGTTTAACGTTCTCCCAAGCAAATCAGGTTTTCTAGGGCAAAGCCCAGTATTCTGCTCAGACGGGACACCACGGCATAGAGATTTTATATTGCTCTTAACCTCCAAAGACAGGGGGAGGTAAATGCCCTCCTTTGTCTAATTGTCCTGGTTTCATAGATGGATGCCGAGCATGAGGGTCACTGAGATTACCTTAATCTCACCCGTGAAAGTAGGACCATCTCGCTGGTGAGCAGTTATGACCCTCCCTCCCTCTTTTATAATGCGGCTCCTGATCTCTTACAAAAGCCACAGCTTGAATCACGTTTAGAAAAATATCACTGAATTACACCCTCTGGGCAGAAAAATTGGTTTAGTAACTCATGATCTCAGTCTCTCTTTTCAGTGTCTGTTAATTCTAAAATTTCATCATTTTTCTTCTTTTCCCTGCATTTGGGGGAGATAAGAAAAGGAAAAAGGAGAGAGAGAGAGAGAACAAACCATACCATGATTTTCTGAGTCAATTGAACAAAAGTAATGTCGCCAAGTTGGGTTATATCCCATTAAAGAGACTTTCCAGAGCAATAATACAGCTGAGGAAGGAGCTAAAAAGCTCCTCCACCATGGTCAAAGGGGAAACAGGTATTGAACCTGGTAGCATTTTATCTCTGAAGTGGATGCACAGCTACAAACAGCCAGAGTGTTGGAGCAGTAAGTACCAACTCCTGCAATGCAGAAAACGCAAGGCACCCTGCATTTTCTGAGTGGCAAGCTTTATTGTTATAGCACAGATGAATATCTCTCTCTCTCTCTTTCTCTCTCTCTCCTCTCTCTCTCCCTCTCTCTCTCTCTCTCTCTCTCTCTCACACACACACACACACAGACACACACATGGAATGGTGCAACATTCAGATCCAACATCCAGAGTTATTTGGTTACTATTTTGTTGATTGCATCAACATATTTAAAATTACGTAAAAATAAATTTAAAATATTGTTTTTAGCATTCTTTATCAACTATGGAAAAGGAATTTGGAAGGTAACAACACACCCCGGTATCTTTTTTGTGTCCTAGGCTTCCTTCACTCCCTAAATCAATCTGCTATAGTCAAGAATTGAAGTGACAATTTTTACTCACTACCTTAGCATAAGTGGTAGACAATACAGTGGATTGCTAGTGAGTATCACTGGGCTATATCACACTTCTCCACCTTAGGAAGGGGAACCTGAGGTGGTGGTGGGGAAGGGAGATGGAGATGAGAGGTGGGGCTCTGCCAATCAACAACTAAATGTGAGGACACATATTGGGGGTGTCCTCAATCGGTAGCCTGGCAATGGACTAAAAACATTGCTGGCAATGGACAGCCACGATAGTGCCACCACAATCTGCTCACATGTGTTCTGAGGTTCATGCCACAGTTTGAATTTTGTGCCTATTACCTCTGGTAAAACCCCTTCCCAGGAGAAATACTCCAGAAAGCTGCAGACACACACAGTTAACTCGACAAAATTCCATATGGCCCAATATTGTGAAAATCACATATCATCCTGTTTTGGAGAAATTGAACTTTGCATTTTCAGGAATATTCTTATCTCTATTAATATGGGAATGGGTGATAATTATAAGGACTAAATCTGGGAAAATATCTCAAACACAAAGTTAACTCTTTCCTTATCCTTGGTAGAGTCTGATTTGCTCTGTTTAAAATGTTAACCTCAAGTTTTATACTTATGGGTACCTAATAAGTATCATAAATTATTTCTTTCCCTTTCTGACTAAGATTGACATTTAACTCTGGGTATCCTGAAAAATAATTAACAAACTTTCCATTACTTCTGACTCTTCCTAGAGTGTTTCTTAGAAGAGCATGTGACTTTTCTATCTTTTTTTAAAATTGTTTTTTTCAGATTATTTTAGAACTTAAACAATGAGTCATTACTTTGACCATGCCAAGTGTGGACAAATGCTAAAAAAAATAAAATCCTATATAATAAAAGGCTAATATGCAAATCGACTGAAAGGTGGAACAACTGGTCGCTATGACGCTCACTGACCACCAGGGGGCAGATGCTCAATGCAGAAGCTGCCCCCTGGTGATCAGTGCACTCCCACAGGGGGAGCACCTCTGGACCAGAAGCTGGGCTCATGGCTGGCAAGCGCAGCAGCAGTGGCGGAAGCCTCTCCTGCCTCCACAGCAGCGCTAAGCCATCAGTTGGACATCCCCGAGGGCTCCCGGGCTGCAAGAGGGCACGTGCCAGGCTGAGGGACACACCGCCTGCCCCCCCCCTCCAGTGCACAAATTTTGTGCACCAGGCCTCTAGTAATAAAATAAAATAAAGTAAAATAAAACCAGAGAGGAGATGTCTTTCCTTGGCTCCTTTTAGCCCCCCTCATCAGTGCCCTATGGGATCAAATGTCCCATCTTAATGTAGGGAATGGGATTTGACCTTTGGCACCAATCCTGTGCCCCATTCGTTATTATATATGTGTTAATTATCTATAAATTACATTGATTTATAAGGTTCATAGCTCTCTAGTTGGAGGTGGAGGAATGTTGCCTCACCCAAATAAGCTGTTTAAAGTATGTTCTAAAGCAGGGGTCCTCAAACTTTTTAAACAGGGGGCCAGTTCACTGTCCCTCATACCGTTGGAGGGCCGGACTACAGTTTAAAAAAAAACTATGAACAAATTCCTATGCACACTGCACATATCTTATTTTGAAGTAAAAAAACAAAACGGGAACAAATACAATATTTGTATTTGCATGTGGCCCGCGGGCCATAGTTTGAGGACCCCTGTTCTAAAGTGTCCAAAAGCATGAACACTGAAAAGTTCTTAGCCCAAATGTCTTAGCCTCTCAAGAAAGGAAAAGTTCTTTCCTCTTCTCCTTCTCCTCTTCCCTCTTCTTTTTCTTCTCTCTCTCTCTCTCTCTCTCTCTCTCTCTCTCTCTCTCTCTCTCTCTCCCTCCTCTCTCCCTCTCCTTCTCCCTCTTCCTCTCTCTTTTTCAATCTATATTTATTATTCTTTTAGGGTCTACACCACACTGGGTACTGAGGATACAAGGTTAAAGAGGCCAACACCACAGGACTTATGGAATCATTCAATGGAGGACTTTTGTTTAAGTGAGAAAGATCCCCTGCTCAAACGCCTGGTCATTCTGATGTCCCCAAACTGGTATTTAAAATAAACTATTAAACCTTACCAACCAGCTTTTGACAACAATGAACTGATATCCACTTACTAAAAAAAAACTGTTTACTTAGTTCTGAAAATAGACTTACTTGATACATTTTTTGTTTTCCCTGAAAAACAGTTTGTGTTAAGGTTACAAATCTATCATCCTAACAATATATCAGCTTTAGCAGCAGGTGTTTAATTTTTTTCATTTTTCTTAGTTAAAAAAGGCAATCTTGGATGATATTATTCTTTGTGAGTGATATGGCAAGCAAAGACTTTCACATTTGTCTCCAGCTACTGTTCCAGCATCGTCTCTCATCTCTTTCCCCGCAGGGCCTCCCACACCTTGCCACCCCACTCTCAACCACTTGTGTTAAAGCCACTTGAGATCACCTGCGCAAACAGTTCAAGCATTTAATACCTTCATGGTTTTCATCAAGTAAAATTTTTGCTTTAAATGGCTTTCCCTATCCCTTTCCTGTTCACTTTGAAAGGATCCAGCTTACCCTTCCAATTTGAAGTCAAATGTCACCTTCCCTACGAGACCATCTCTGCCCCCCTGTCTCCCCCCCCCACACACACACACACACGTACTGGCACACATTCTAGCAGTCGGGAGGAGGTACATGATTCCATACAGCACGGCTCAGCATTAACCTAAACTGGCATGCACGGGTATCTGAGATTTGCATATAAGTTTTGAATGGATTTCTTTAATTGTCTGCTTTGCTTCTATATTCCAGTGTAGTGTTTTATCTGAAGCTTACAAAGAAGGCAAGTTTGCATATATCTGATGGGGCGAGTATATGCAAAATGAGTAATTTCTCCAGTTTCATAAACAGAGCTCACGAAATTATACCAGAGCTGATCAAAAGAGAAACTGCAGGTAGAATTTAAAGGATCAGTATTAATGAGGGCTGTAGTGGTTAAGGGGGCTGATTCTAGAAATCCAAGATAATTGTAGCTACCTAAATATGAATCTTATATAACACATTCTCCAAAAGAATTATACAGATAAACATATAATGCAAATAAATCCACACAAATATTATACTTTCAGCATACAGAGAGGATAAATATCACAATAATTTCAAAGTATCTGTATTTAGAAAAATAAATACCAATTCCCAGTAATCTTTCTCTAAAACTCCCTCTAGCCTATTCAGAGAGCAGGATGGGCGGAGGAGCAGAAAGGGAGAAGGAAGAGCATCTAGACAAAGTGTGCAGGAGATAGAAGGGGGGCTAATTAAGCTAGCATCACCCTAAGTTATGAAATATTGATAGAGTACAGGAGGATCAGAGCACTGACTGCAGGGAAGGAACTTCAAATAGGATGCAGTGCTTAAGAAGGAGGCGGACTTGGAATGTTTTTTAGGAGAAGAGGATAAAAGGGAAAGATAAATTGATGAAAGAAAAAAATGAAGAAGGTTATGTTAGAATCCTTTCAGACAACATTTTTAAAGAGAAATAGGAAAGACACACACAACCCTATTCCTTACTGCCCCTCCCTGCCACACCCCCACACCACCTATTAAAGAAACTGCAATATTGTACTCTAACAGAAGATGGCAACCTTGGACAAGAAATATGGAACCCCACTCTAATTTGCTAAGCCAATCAAACAAATATATGGATACGTGTAGGTTTCTTGTACACAAAGCTACTATAAAAAATTAAATTTAAAATTTTAGCTGAAATTTTTTTTCAAATAAATAATTGTAAATTTAAAGTAAACTGACAAAACAAACAAAGCTGAATTATTATCCTTAAACTATTGGAGATACACAAGACATTTAAAATTTTTAAATCTAAGAACTAAAATGGGGGCTAAAACAAGAAGAAATGAAACAAGAGCTGGTGGATTTCAGGAAAGAAGTAGAAGGTAATATCCTATAATAAAGTAAGCTCAGTTATATGGTGCTTATATACTATTCAAAATAGATTTGAATTATTATGAAGAGCAGTGAAGAAAAATAGAAAACCAACAAAGAAAATAAAAATATTGTTTTTAAAATGAGGCTGAGAGAAATGGGTTGAAATGAAAATGGGCAATGAAAAGTCAACATATGTATAAGTGGAGACCCTAAAGAAGAAAAACAATGATGTGAAACAGGTCTATTATTTTAGATGATAATTCAAAAAACCTTGGCAAAAAAAAAAAAACACAAAACTTAATCTACATAAAAGCCAATTAATTACTGAGAAAATTGATCTTGGAAGATCAGTTCTAAAATTTATTCTAGTAAAGCTAATCAAATTTAGTTATTTTTAAAAAAAATCTTCAGAGCTCCAGAATAAATAATTTACAAAGACAAGAGAATTTAACTGGCACCACATTTCTCAAAATCAGTATGCAAAGCAAGGCAAGAGTGAAGTGGCCCTTATACAAAGACCAAGAAAAGAAAGTGTGAACCAATAATATTATATTCAACCATGTTTGTTTATAAAAAAATATCAAGGCTATAGTATTAGAGTTTAAACTTGAAAGAACTCAGAGAATGCTATGTGCATAAGCCCTACTTAAAGATGAGTTATATACAACCAAGAAATGACTGAAGAAACCTAGCCCAAATATCCATTGTAATTAGCTAATTATCAATCATTGAAAAGGAGCAAAGGAAAGGCCAGAGAATATAGACATGTTTCCACAAAACACTGGAGGAAGAGGACTGGACAGAGGGTAGATAGGCACATGTCCAGGAAAGTTGGGATGACTAGGCTGTAGCACCTAGTGGGGAAGAGGACCCCACACTTTGTCCATAAATATCTAAATTTCTAAAGAATAAGAATAATGAATATACTGAATATCAGATTCTGATTCCAATTAAAACAATGATCAGAGCTAAATTCTCAGCTTAAAATACTTCTACACTGAAGAGTAAAACAATGGATATGAATCAATTACATTGATAAAAAGACCATATAGGTTTAATGGTAGATCCAATAATAAAGACAGAAGAAGGGTTACAGAATAATGTAAATGATACAATTATTATTTTTGCAAAGTAAAAGTATAGGGAGATAGAGAAAAGTAGAATAAAGTCATTGATTCTACCAATAAGTGGGAATCAAACAATACCATTTACAACTGACAAACCACAAATTAAAGGTTAAACAATATAAGGAACCTGGGGAATTTTTTTAATTAAAGACAAGTATAAATACAAAGGTAACTAGATATACAAGGTTTTCTAAATTTCAAAAGAAACTTTAGAAAGTGAACAGAAAAAATATAGGGTGTCCCAAAAAATGTATAAACTTAGAATAATTATTAATTCCAATGGGTTAAATCTGAAAAAAAAAGAAATATCAATTGAACCATCAGTTGTTAAGTGTGTATACATTGGAGGGTGGGGCACCCTATGTAGAGAGAATCTACACTAATAAAAGGGAAACATGCAAATTGACCACCCCTCCACTACACCCACCAGCCAATCAAGGCAAGTATGCAAATTAACCCAACAAAGATGGCAGTTAATTTGCATACCCTTGCACGGAGCAAAGACTGAAGACTGAAGAGGCTTGGCTTCTCTGCTGCGGCCGGAACAAAGGCCTGGGTCCCGGGTGCTGGAGGAAAACCAGTGCCGGCAGCCAGGGGAAGGAAGGCCTATTGTACGAATCTTCATGCAATGGGTCTCTAGTCTAAGATAATATAATATACCATGAACAGCCAATAAAATTGAATGATTTTCTCTCATCTATTAAAAATTATTTTCCACTTGGCTTATAAAGAAAACCCCAACTATATATTGATTACAAGAGACACACCCAGGCAAATTCAATAAGGCAAAACTTATAGGAATGGACAAAGGTATACCAGACAAGTAGAAACAACAAGAAAGCAAAAACTGCAATCCGAATACCAGATAAAGTAGAATTCCATCAAAAAGCATTAACAATATCCAGAAGGACACTTTTTAATTCTAAAAATGACAACTCATTTTGAAGATAAAACATTTATAAATATTTATATATTCATATATTAACACATTTTAAAGCAAGCACTTTTGTAAAAGAGAAGCTATAAGAGATGCCAGTAGACATGTAAAGAAACATGAATAATAGAAGACTTTGTCACATTCTTCTCAGTACAAGAAAAATCAAACACATGAAAACAAATAAATAAGGATATAGAAAGCCTAAATAACAACCAATCTTATGAATATATTTGAATTTTATCCTCTGATAACAAAGAATACAACTTTATTTCATGTACATGGAACATTCATAAAAATTTTCATATATTACATTAAAAAGAAAGCACCACCAAGTTTATAAAGTATAAATATTATGAAATGGCTGCAAACTACTATGAAAAATTATAAATTATGAACAAAAATTTTTAAACACATATCACCTGGAATTTTTTCTGCTAAATAACTCTTGATTAAAAGTGGAAATAAAGACTAAAATTACAGAATTTCTAAAGAATACTTTTGTAACAAAGAATGAAAATAAATGATTTAAATTTTTTTAAAAAGCCAGAGAAAGAACAACAAAAGTAAACCAAAACTAATCAAACTGAAGGTAACAATAAACATGAGAACATAAAGTGCTAAATAATAAAACATGCTAAATATAACATTAATTATTTAACTTAACAAAATGCACCCCGACTGAGGTATGTGCCCTGACCAGGAATTAAACTGGTGACCTTTTTTTCTGTACATAAGGTGACACTCAACCAACTGAGCCACACAGGCCAGGGCATTTTAATAAAGCTTTTCAAATTGCTCATGAATTTTTCTAGTTATTATCACGAAGTCACTGTTTTCACTGTTCTACTGGTAATTCTTTAAAAACTTATGTCCATAACTATGGTGGCTGCTTTAGCAAATTTTGATGATGTTATTCGCATTGCTTTCCCCATTCTTGAAATGATAATAATATTAAGGATTTATTCTCCAGCTGAATTCAAGAAAATGTTTGCCTCATTAGCTCAGGAAACACTTTCACAAGCTAATTCATTCAGTGATAGAAGAATAGTTAGCATATGGCTTCATTCTGCAAATTGGTTTCAATCCATTAAAAAACAAAAAACACACACAGCAACACATTCATCGATGTTTTTGCCACTGTGGAATTAATGTCCAACAAACAAAATCTATGCATGGTAACTGTCACACAGAAGTAGCTTTCACTTATTTCTTAAATAGGCAATTTAGTCCACAAATGCATTGACGCCCTCATGAAAATTGTTAGAATTGAAACCAGAATCGTATGGAAGAATTGATGCAGAGATTAGTCATGTAGAGTGCTTTCTATTTCTTCTAAGCTTACAGGAATGGTGTATTTTTTTCTCCCTGATATCCACAGGGAATCTATCTAATAATGAAGTTGTTAAGAGAAGTTGCAATAAAAACTCTTATTTGTAGATTAAAACCTAATTCCTTTCCCTCCTGCCCAAATAACTAGGCAAAATTTACCAGCCTCCCTTTCAGTGAGATGTCACTGTCTTCTAGTCAATGCAATGTGGTTAATTCCAGGGCTGCTCTATAAAGATCTTCGCCCCCTCCCGCCCCCCAAATAATCTTTCTCTTATTTTTCCTATCTGCAAGCAGAGAAAGAGAAACCCTATAGGTAGCAGAACCTATGATGGAAGATGGCTGCAACCCAAAGTAATTTGTGAAGAAGCAATCCCCAACCCCTGTCACGACCAACCCACATTGGACTATGCTATTTTTAAAATTCCATGCACTATTCTGTCTCCTTGCAATATAGAAATGTGGTTAATTTTTATTGTTCTTGTATCTAAAAACTTGCTAATTATTAACTCAAATAATGTATCTGTACAGGGTTAAGTATTTTATATTCACAATCATATTCATAAATAGGACATTTTTTTTACTCTTTTCTAATTCTTTTATTTATTTGAATTCTCCTGGAACGTTTATTTCATTTTCTTGATTTATTGCACTGTCTAGGACATCCAGTAAAATGCTGAATGGAGATCATGGGTAGCTTGTTGTCTTTGGCATTTAAACTGCATTATGGAAAACTTAGGATCTTGGTATATCTGATTCTGTTTGTCTAATTAGAACATGTGCTTTCTTATAGGCAATTGGTAAGTTGACCTAACTATTACCAGGAACAGAGACAAAGAGTTGCTTAGCAGGTGATTTTAGTCTACCCTCATAATATCTATCAATTCTTCACTTGTTGCCTCAGTTATCCTATGTAAAGAAGATCTTAGTATAAAAATGATGTGCTTCGTATGCAAATGTAAGTTTAAAAAAGTCCTCTAGTCCTCAATTTCAACAATATTATTATTATTCCAAAATCCCCTTAAAATGAAATCCTAGCGCCCTGACTACTATAAGTTCTATGGGAGAACATTTCTGTTGTCCGTATACAGAGCACATATTCAGAGATGTGTCCTGTCATGAAATTTACATCTGACTCAAGTAGAGCTTCTGTATAAGAAAAAACATTTGCAAGTCTTCTGGAACACCTGAACCTGGTGTGAATATAGTAAATGGAAGAGGGTAAGAAATGTCATGACATTCTATCATCAACTTCTACCCTCAAGGGATATTCTCAAATAAATTTCTTTTTAAAAAAACGGTACCAGAATGTCCTAGCCGGTTTGGCTCACTGGATAGAGTGTCGACCTGGGGACTGAAGAGTCCCGGGTTCGATTTCGGTCAAGGGCATATATCTTGGTTGCAGGCACATCCTCAGTAGGGGGTGTGCAGGAGGCAGCTGATCGATGATTCTCTCTCATTAATGTTTCTAACTCTCTATCCCTCTCACTTCCTCTCTGTAAAAAATCAATAAAATATATTTTAAAAAAAATTAAAAAATAAAATGGTACCAGAATAATAAACACATCAGTTATCTACAACCCTGGCGATAAAAATTTACAGACAAAGCCATCTTTGTCCCACTAGTTTGTGTTCTAGAAGAAATAAGGAATAAACATTTAGTAGCAATAGCTGATATGAGCACTATACTAAACATCTTCTATATGCTATCCCTAGCCTGAAAACAACCTTGCAAAGTATTTATAATCATCATCAGATAACAAAACTAAGGTTCAAATGTTCAAAGCTATGTCAAGGCAGAATTTGAATCAGTTCTCAACGTCACTTCTCTGTGATGGATTCCTTAAGCCTGTGGGGTCAGAAAGTGCCTCTTCCCGGATACAACCTCCTATTTCTTATCATCTCATTATTTAATTAGTTTTTTAAAAAGTTATTGATCATCTACAGTGAGTCTGGCATATTATAAGCAGTGGAAAAGCTGCAGAAAATGTAACCAACAAGGTTCTTATGCTCATAAAGTTTACATCATAGTGTAGAAGAAAGACAATAATCAAGTAAAAGAAAATACAATTATTTTGATAGAGATAAATGTTATGAAGAAAAAGTGGGAAGTGAGAGCTAATTAAGATAAGTAGTTAAGGAAGATCTTGCTCAAGATCTTTAAGGTAGGTCTAAAATTATAAAATAGGACCCAACCAAGCAAAGATTGAAGGAGAACGTGTTCCCAGTAGAGGGAACAACAGGTGCAAAGGCCCTGAGGCAATACACCCGCTACCGCAGATGCCCAGTTCCTTCACATTCACTCTCTCTTTTAAAGACTTCAGATAAAATTAATTAAAAAGACCTGAAAATTTCACTCCCTCAGTTGTCCTTGTAGTTCACCAGGATAAAAAGATTAAATCCAATGAGGAAAGATCCAGGAGAAGAGATAGTCAGCATTTCTTTGCACCTAAGCATCGGTTCTCAACCTGTGGGTCGTGACGCCATTGGGGGTCGAACGACCCTTTCACAGGGGTTGCCTAAGACCATCGGAAAACACACATTGAATATATAATTACATATTGTTTTTGTGATTAATCACTATGCTTTAATTATGTTCAATTTGTAACAATGAAAATACATCCTGCATATCAGATATTTACATTACGATTCATAACAGTAGCAAAATTACAGTTATGAAGTAGCAACAAAAATAATATTATGGTTGGGGGTCACCACAACATGAGGAACTGTATTAAAGGGTCGTGGCATTAAGAAGGTTGAGAATCACTGGCCTAAGGCAAAGATTCTGACATAGGCTATTGCCCACCCTGCTCCACCCATGTTTCCTCAATATTCTCAGTGAAAGATTTGTTTTGGTGTCAATTTTTCATATCTGAAATATAAAATGAACAACCTGATAAAGCACAATATCTTCTCCCAGCACATCAAGTTCCCAATGCCACCTTTCAATGCTTTGTGAGTCAGATTTTTAGAACTGAGACTACATTTCCCTGTAGAAACAATGATATTAATTGCAAATTAGAGCCCTAAGCAAGTCTACAAAAGCC
Source organism: Myotis brandtii (assembly GCF_000412655.1). Lineage (NCBI taxonomy): Eukaryota > Metazoa > Chordata > Mammalia > Chiroptera > Vespertilionidae > Myotis > Myotis brandtii. Next base: position 1,141,119 of record NW_005361913.1, on the reverse strand, counting down.
AGCCCAACTTACAACGTTGCTAATAGTCTAAAGTTAGTGATGGAAAACAGAATTCTGTCACACAACTAGGGAGTAAGTAATGGGGAATATTGAATGAGAAGTCATTTATCTACACAAAGAATGCAGGTTTAAGAAGGAGGGTTAAGAAAGAGGATTTTGAAGAGGCTTTTTGGAAACTTTAAAGCATCTGGTGAGTGATGGAATAGGTTTATTAGTTATATCTAATGTTGCTTCCTAAACTTTGGCTCTCCTTATTTTCAGTATACTTGCAATACTGTTTTTCTTTCTGATGCATAATCATCTATGAGTAGAGATGGTTGACTTGGGGCTCTTGCCCACATTGTAATGATGTTAAGAACTCATACAGCTATATATAGAGAGAGTAATGGGTGTGGGAGAGAAGTGGTAGGGCTAAACCAGAAGTGCTCAAAGTTCAGCGAGCATCAAAATCCCTTGGAAGGACTTGGAACACAGCTTGTTCAGCCTTGTGCCAGACCATCCAATTAATAGGTCTGGGACTGGGGGCAGAGAATTTGCATTTCCAATAAATTTCCAGGTAATGTTGATGCTGCTAATCCAGGGACAAGACTTTGAAAACCATTACTCAAAACACCAAAAGTTCAAACCAGAGACAACACTGAAATCTTGAAGGAGGCACTGCTGTTGACCCTGGTAGGTGTCATATCAGCATGATGCGGCAGGATGCCACATAACTGACTGAAGATGACTAATTATATGTGCAAATGGGTTGAGAAGGACCAATATGTCAGGCAGCAGTTTGGAGGTTTCTGAAAGCAGGTAAAAGGATTAATAGTTATTCTCAGATTTGTATGATTTTCATCCTTCCAATATGATGATCAATTTCTGGTACTATCCAAGGTAGTTTTGAAATAGTTAACCCTTTTAGACCATAAACATATTCAGCAAATACATAATCAGTGCTATTTATTGCAAGAGTCTGTGATACATGGGAGATGAAGAAGTATGATTTCATCTAAAGGCAGACAAGTCATGCACATGAACAACTAAAATCAAAATAGCCTAAATGTTTCCTCAGAGTGATATGAATAAGATGCAATGAGAGTTTAAAGGTGGGAAGGATGCTCCTACCTGGAGAAACAAATCAAGAGAAAAGTGGTATTTGGCCATAAGCTTGAACAAGAGATAAAGTTATGGATTTAGGGAATTGGGAGTAAAATGACAGAAGAAAACATGTGTCAGGAAGAAAGAACCATGTGGAAAAAAAGAGTTATGGAGATGAGAGTGGCACAAGCAAAGGAGAGCAACAATGAGTTCCAGTTGGCTGGAGTGTGGCCCACAAGAGAAGTGGACAAGACTGGAAAGGTAAGCCAGCCTTAGATCACGAAGTCCTTAAATAGCAGGAAAAAGGGTTTGAAATTGACTAGGTATTAGGGGAGCTCTGAAAGTTTTTAAGCATAGGAGTGGTAATTTGGAACTATATTTTAGGATAATTTATTGGGCAGCAGAAAATTTGGAGGTTGTAAGAAAGCTACTATCATAACCCAGGAATGGGGGGGTGGGAGGAGTCAGGTGGGGCAATGAAGGGAGAGAGGGAGAGTTGTGATGGGTAAAGTAAGGTAGAGTCATCACTACCCAGCAACAGATTTGAAGTCAAGAATAAGAAACAGAAGAAGGAGAAAAAGAGACCCTGATGTTTTGAACCTTAGTAACTGGCCAAATGGTAGCATGTCCAAAACAAATGCAGAAAATTCTAAGAAATATTCCAGTACCAAACGAATGTCTATACTTTAGGTATCACACATTCTCACACCACAAGGGAGATGAAAAGTTTGTTGCAAAATCCTAACCTTGCCTGACTCCAATAGTCCTCCCCACTTGCCTTGGACTACATCCCTGAAGTCAACAGCTACTAAAAAAAATGTTTTAGCCTCAATCCACATGTGCATGTGTGAGAGAGTATATGTATAACTGAAGCAAAATGTCAAGAAGCAGTACTTAACCTTCCACATATAATGGACTCTGGTATTTTCTATTCTAGTCCATTTCACTTTTTAAAAGAACTCATTGCAACCACCACATTGATTCTACGGCTCACAAATAGGTTGTATCCTGGAGTATGAAAAACACTGTCCTAAGCGATAAGATTCAGCAGTCATGTTGACAGTGCAGAAAAGGGAAAAAACATTTTATCAGATGTAAGGGGAAAACATATGTGGGGACAATGCATTACTATTACTCTCCAGAAGATTTTAGATTACTTCTTTAAAAATCTAAGATACCTGTAACAGCACGCTTTAAAATAATGGACTACTCTAGTAAAGAGAAGGGAAGTACATTCTGTGTCTATTTTAAAAAGATGCTCAAAATAGTGGACACCCTTAATTTGTGTACCTTATGAAAACTTAGTTCGGCATATGAAAACCCATATTTATAAACTGACAAATTGAGATGAGGGGAGATAAGCATTCGCATTTCAAAGGCAACACTCACTCTATGAAAGGATTTTTAAATATAAATAATTATCTTACTGCATTTAATTTGCTAATAAAATTAACCACTTGGCAGAACCAGCTAAAGGGAAACTAGGTTCACTGCCAATTTCCTGTCGATCAGAGGTGAAGATAAGAGCACTGTAACAGGAAAGATGTTCTAAGGAAAGATGTCTCCATTTATAAATAAAGTACCAGGATTGGGTGGGAATGTTGCGGCCAGCAGTGATGGACTATGCCTTGTTCCTCAATGAGGCCTGACCAGAGGGGAAGATTTGCCCAGGGATAAGCTGAGGGTATAGTTTGTTCGCTCACCAGCTTTTATGAGCCATAACACATCATTTTAATGAGACCGATTCCATATATGCATGGCCCTGAAGGAAGACGGGAAACGAACAAGTGGACTGTCTTGTCAAAACCAACTCATAGACTACTTCATAAGGAAGAGAATAAAAGCTGACCTAAAGTGGGTGTTGCAACTCATAGTGCTGTGCTAAGAGCTTTCACACATGTGATTTCTTTACAACAGTGAGAAGTAGTGGATAACCTGGAACATCAAGAAGTTAAATAACTTGGCCAAAAACAAATAGCTGAGAAGTTCAAAGCTGAGATTGGAAGGTAAGTTTGCTAACTTTTTTACCTTCCCTGATAAGAAATATAAGGAAAGTTGCACCAGAGCAGGTGGATTGATCTGCAGTGCGGTCCTTTATGGAGCGTTATTCTAAAAGGTAACTGGCGTCAGAGCAGATGTTTGAACATGCAGTATGTGCAGCGGGATAAGCAATCAAGACCTTCAACAATAAATCTTCCCAGATGCTTGGCTGCTGAGATTGTTTTCCCCCTTTCTTCCACCCCCTAATCTGTCTGCCTCCCTCCACCTTTTGGGTTTCATTTCTTTCCATCAGTAGCCATGGCAACACCCCAAGATAAAACACAGGCAGGAGATTCTTGCAAGTCTCTCAAAACGTGGAACCTTGCCAGCATTTTTCATCCGTCGGAGACTGTTTACCACACAAACAAAGCAGCCCCCTTCTCTTTCTTTCCCGTTCACTTCCCACCCACTTAGCGGCAGCCAAGGCCATTCGTGCAGCTTAGGAGATGACTGTCTGGTACATTTATATTCATAAACTCGCAGATCAGTCTTCCAGTGTTTCAAAAAATGCCTGAGCTGGAAACTGTTGGATTCGTCTCACCAGTCCCTGTTAAACCTTCCCTAAGAACTTGGCCTTAGCCAGAAATGAGCTTTTCTCTGAGATGTTCTGTTTATTGTTTACCTTAATCAGAAGTGCCTGATTAAATTGTAGTGCTCTCACTTCCCATATGTACTGAATATTCAATAAAATTTTACCACGATGAGGTTCTTCTGAATTTCTCTGCTACATTGTGAATACTGAAAGATATGAGAGTGGAATCTGCAAACAGGCTTGTTTTTTGGGGGGCATTACTTTAAAAACAGCCTTGATTACATTCATGACTATCTGGCTTACCCAGCCAGAATACCTAATTATTGATGGCATGGCTATAAATCAGAGATTACAAAACAACCATCATCAGTCTGGAACACATTAAAGCATGGGTTTGTAGGCATGAATACAGTGTGAATGGGCACACTGTATGTGTGTTTGAGGATATGTGTAGGAACAACTGTCCCTTTTTTTTTAGCTTTATTGATTTCAAATTCCGGAATTGTCACTGGTGATTATTATTTAGAGTTCTTAATTTTTTTATTGGCTTTTCCTTCAAAAGTACTAATGACTTCATAATGGACAACAATCCTTAAACACACAGCTTACCTCCTGGGCTACAGGACATACTGACCTCATGATTTCTTGACCTTGTCAATTCTAGCAATTGATGTTTTATGAGTGCTTATTAAGTCAGACCCATCAAAGCTCTGCACACCATATCTCACTCATTCTTCCCACAACTTGATGTGATGTGGTTTCTACTCCCAATTTGTGATAAAGGAAATTGAGGTTCAGAGAGAATAAATGAACTGCCTGAGGTCACAAGTGAAGTGGTAGTCAAGTGGGAGTAGGAGGCAGGCTTGTGACTACCCCATACTCCTTCCTTCCAACTTTCCGTCAGGTACTCATATCTTCAGTCATGCATCAACCTCATAAACACCTGAAGTTAGTTCACTGACAATGAGCCCTCCCGAGTAGCATGTTTATCTTTGCATTTCTTCCACTGAGTTCTCTGGCCCTTTATCTCCTCTTTCTCATAGTCCATCAACATTTTTAGCACAAAATTCTTCCCACCTCAGCCATTTCAGCCTTTGATCAGCTGCACCCTTGATGACTACAAATCTGCTTCTGGTTCCACAACTCTTCCCACTGTGGCACTCATCAACCCTGAGTGAACCCTACAGCTGGAGGCCACTCACTGGAAATGAAGAAGGTCAAGAAAACAACATCATTGTTTGTACACAAAGCAATGCTAATCAACTCCGTGTAGTTCTCATTATTCCTTGGTGAGCCTTTAATACATCTCAATTTGATTCCCAATCACAATCCTCAAACTCAATTCCAAATATTTGGCCCTCAAACTCCTAACCATGGTTCCTCAGATTGTTAACTCAATAATGACCTCACATTCCATTTTACTAAAGTGACTGAAGTCCTTTAATATGAAATACACAGCTTTCTCCTCTTAACCTCAATCATTTTGTCCCTCTTGCTTCTGTAGTAGGGGGAAAAAATGTTCCCTCTCTGAATCTATGCCATCATGTATTGCCTTTCAATAAATTAAAAGACACAAGAAGGAAATACTAGTAATTTGACAAATCCAAAAGGTAGGAGATTCTACAATATAAATGATTTTGTTTTTTCAACAACTAAATGGCATGGGAGAAAAGGATTATGGGGGAATGATTGTTAGAGATTGAAAGAGACTTAAAGAAATAACCAAATGCAATGTATTGACCTTATATTGATGTCGCATTCAATAAGCCATTTGTAAAAAGACATCTGGAGACAACGAAGGACACTTAATGTGGGCTGAGATCATGAGGAATTGGTGTTAGCATTTAGGTATGATAATAGCATGATGTTTATGAAAACAAAAGCCCTTATTAGTTTAGAGATAAATACTAAATTATTATGAGGTAAATGCATATGGTATCTGGGATGTTTCAAAATACTTTGGCAAATTTTTTATCCAATGCAAGGATAAAGCAAGCTTTGGAAAATACTGACAATTGTTTGAAAATATGCATACTAAAAAATTAAAAAATAAAAAATCAACTGGAAATCTTTTACTTATTATTTTAAAAGCATTATCTTTCTCAAGGATCGTCAGTTCCCCTCTATTTGGATGTTTCCCCCTACCTCTGCCTTCAAACAAGCTGAACTCTTCCATCCTAATCTTCTCTGAGTAGCACTGTTTCCAGAAGCTAAAATTATCTACTTTTCTCAAAACCCTGAAATTTCAAGAAAAGAGGTCAGATCACTTCTGCCTTTTTCCAATACATTCACACCATATCTCCCATCTCCTCCCACTGGAACTTTTTCCGTTCCACTCTCATCACCAGTTTGCCAGTTCTGAAAACCTAAGTTTCTAGACCACGAATCCCTACAGAAACAGAGGTCTCCTTCTCCGACATCATGTTCTGTAGCCACTCATCTTCTCTCTTCTAGATGGTTCTGAATGCTTTATTTACATCTATTAACTTGCATAATTATCCCAACAATCCTATTAGGTAGGTAATATTGAGGCAGGTTAGTAAAAAACAAGGAAAATTATCTGACACATGGAATGAGGAAACTGAAACAGATGGTTGAACAAATGGCCTCAGAAAGGCTGCGTGATTAACAGCCAGCTGATAAACCACAAGACTATCCTCCCTAACCAAAGATACCTAAGAGCAGGTGGTTTGAACCTTTCCTTCCTAACCAAAGACACCTAAGAACAGGTGGCTTAAATCACCTTAGGGAGATAGATAGATAGCAACAACAAAACCAAAAAATTAGAGCCAGGCTAGTCCAAGATAGAAGTGAAACTAACCAGAGAATGACCCCTGACTCCACTGTACACTCATTTTGGTACATCAGCATACTAAACAATGCACCTAGACATCTAATGAATATTATAAAGTAATTCTCCCCTGGAAGCTCCCCTAAAATTCCCACCTATAAGATAGAGATAAAATCCTCAGGACAAAGAACTCCAATGTGTGCTCTTCTTTGGCACATCTCAGACGTGTACGTTGCTTCTTCTAATCTAAGCTCTAGACTTGCACCCAAGGAGCAATGGGCAGGGGTAGCCCATCCTAGGCTTACCCCTGATCCTGTCTTCAGGGTTCCTTCCTTTGCTTCACTGTCACAACATTTAATAAACGTAGCTTCACTTTCACCTAGACTCATGTTTTGAAAATTTTCCTGTGCAAGTCAAGAACCTGGAGGCCAACTGACATGAGAAGGGTCCCAGACCATGCATGGGCATGGCCAAGCCCCAGTGTGAAAATGTAACATTATTATTATCTTCATTTTATGAAAGGGAAAAATGAGGCCAAGAAAGATTAAATAACTTCTTCAGTCCTGTAGCTAGTAACTAGGGGGGCTGGGAACGGAGGCGATCTCACCTTTAACTCATGCACTTAACTGTAATGCGAAATGCCTCTTACTGGAGGCTGGCTTAGGACTCCTTCTCCACCAGCCTGTGTGTGTGTGTGATGTACAGTGCCACAGGAAATAAGTACATTTGGGACTTTGAGGTTCTGCTTGCCCAAAAGGTGACCTTTTTGCTATGTTAATGGAGCTATCCAATATTCAGCATTGCCAATAAAATCATTAAAAAGTTCACTTTATTTTATTTTTTAAATATGTTTTTATTTATTTTAGAGAGAGAGGAAGAGAGAGAGAGAGATAGAAACATCCATCGGCTGCCTCCTGCACACCCCCTTTTGGGGATTGAGTGAGCTCGCAACCTGGGCATGTGCCCTGACCAGGAATTGAACTGGTGACTTCTTGGTCGATGCTCAACCACTGAACACTGACAGGACAAGTTCACTTTATTTTTAATAAATTGATCCAAACACGACAAGCTAAAAAACTAAATAGACAAAACAGCTTATAAACGGGCAATTACTTTATTCTCTTACATTTCCTAAAGTCAGTATAATTAATTTTGTTTAGAGATAATAGGACAAGTGAAACATTTTAGGTAATGATAATGTATCTCCTAGAGATATTATTGTTGTAAATCTTGTCATTTCAAATGTAAATAAAGCTCAAATGTAAATAAAATCTTCATTTTCCTCTGATAAATCTATTTTTATTTTATTTTTCAGTAGCTTCCCATGAGTATAAAATCCAAATTCCTTCTGCCTACATGTCTGACCTCATCCGTACTACTGGTTCCCAATGATCTCTACACTTTCTATTGACATTTCCCAGTGGGCCATGTAGCGAAGTCCCTAGGCTGCTGCACAGGCTGCTTCCTTGTTTCGGTGTACACCTTTGAGCCCAAGCAGAATTATAATCTCCGGGGCCTCTCGATCTCTCCATCCATGGACTCTCGGAGCTCTTTCACATGCCCTTATTTATACTTCTCTCACTCTATTGTGATCATTTGTGCCCACATTACCAAAGCTCAGTTGAACTGGGAGATATAGAGCTGAGCTGTCAGAAGTGAAGTAGTCCATTAAAGCAACAAGCCAGAAATAAGAGTCGTCTTTAATCTCTTACTGCGATCATATAAGTCAGAGTCTAAAATGAGAAAGCATCAACTCCCCTGTTTCACTTTCCCCCATGGAGCAGTGCAGGGGTTGAGGGTCAAGGGGAGCAGCATAGACTTAGGGGTCCTCTCACTGTTTCCTGACTTTTGTTGCATGGACTCTGAGGTGGGCCAGAAGCAAGTGAAGTGGGTTAGGAGCAAATTGAGTCATAGTGGACAAAAGTGCCTTCAAAATTTCCCCTCCATTCCAGTAAAGAGACCTCGGTAGAGGTTCCTGGGGAGGACATCTGGTAGAGACCAGGAATGAAGGTACTGCAGATAGGAATGTAAACATGTGATAAATCCTTACTGGGGAGGGCATCTGAGTCCTTAATGAAGACTGCAGTGGCCTAGCTGTGCTCCTGGTCTGGTGTGGGGAGGACAGCTTCCCCATGAAGTCTGTCAGGTAAAGCCCTTGTAATCGCCTGTGGTTACGCCTGAGAAATCATACATTGGATTTTAACATGGAGCCAGACTCCTCACACATGAATCTATCTGTCCTACTGAATTTTAAACTTCTTAAAGGCATCAGTTATGACTTACTTGTCTTTGTTACTCCAAAGTGGATGCTCGACCACACAGAGACCTTGTTGCAAACGAATAGCTCTTTCACCTGAGCCTTTTCACTGGACTCCACTTGGAAAACCATGGAGGTGGGATTTTCTCTGCTCTCCTTGTCTTATCTATCAAATCTTTAAAGGCTCAAATTTAATATCTACACTAATAATAGAGAAACATGGTAATTAGCCTACGACCGCTACCCTTCCCATTGGCTAATCAGCATATCCTTATGCAAATTAACTGTCAGCCAAGATGGCGGCCG
>NW_005361913.1:1118923-1130737 GCF_000412655.1 Myotis brandtii | reverse complement strand
ATGGGCCCTGCTCTGTGTGTGACAGGGGGCGGTGCCCCAACCCCCCAATCGGCCCTACCCTGAGCGTGACTGAGGGTGGCATCGCAACCTCCCGATCCGCCCTGCTCTGTGCATGACGGGGCGGTGCCCCAACTCCCCAATCGGCCCTGCTCTGAGCCTGACCAGGGGCTGCACCTAGGGATTGGGCCTGCCCTCTGCCACCCGGGAGCAGGCCTAAGCCAGCAGGTCGTTATCTCCCGAGGGGTCCCAGACTGCGAGAGGGCACAGGCCGGGATGGGTGCCCCCCCCCCAGAGTGCACAAATTTTTGTGCACCGGGCCTCTAGTATTTTAATAATGTCATACCAACATCCACCTGAGCAAATCTGTCCAAAATATCAACCATAGCATCTTTTGCCAATTTGAAAAAAATAATATCTGGCTTAACAGGTCCAGAAATTAACACATAGAACTATGACTTGCATTGATCACGTTCATATTGTGCTGACTGTTTCCTTGATCAAGTTTTGGTGCTCAAGAAAAAGATTTCAAAAGTTTATGAATCAGAATCATACTCAGAATGATAAGGTTCAGAGAGATTATTGCTGTTTAACTTTCCTTCGTTTATTATTAATGCCAGGTGGTCTCAGGAATATCTAATTTTGTTTAGCCTCGTTCTTTTTAATTTGATTATCATTGAAATTACAGATGCCGAATGATTGAAACTTGAGTATTATGCATTTAGGATATTTTCCCAAGGTTTCTGCAAGGAAAGGCACATGTTTCAATACATGTAGAGAAATACCTGTCTTGTACCTCTTTGTAGCTTTAGAATATACTATAGATCCTGGAATACATTGAGGACTGAATATACATTTGTCAAATTAAATTGACCTTCATTTCATCTTGAAGGTCTGATGTTAAATTATACTTAATCTTTCTTGGTTTTATTTAGGGGATCTTATTTTAGGAAGCATGATCTCTGGGTTATGAATTCCTGATTTCCCTGTATTTCTTCACATATATTATTACATTAAGGGGGTCTTAGCAAGCCATAAGAACATTTTAGATTTTGTCATCTAGTGCCATCAGTTTTGCTGTGACAAAGTTAGATATTAACTTTTGATCATAGATATTCACAGAATATTAAGCTTCAATAAAGTGAAAGTAATATTATTAGGTTTTATTAATCATTTACAATCTCGGTATTCGGAGGAGATGGTTGCTTTTTATCCCTTTGCTTATTACCTTTAAATCATACAGTTTCTTTACTCACATCTGTTCTCTTTTTCATTTGTACATTCTGCCAGCTATTAACTATCTTTTTTAAAGACTGGAAAATGAAATGAGGATGTTTTCTTATACAGAATGATGACACATGCTTGAAAAACATGATATGCATACAAACACATGGCACACATAATAAAAAATACCATATGAGGGTCCTCAACCAAACCATGAACATCAATTAATCCCAAGTGAACTCTGAAAAAAAGACCAATGCACAGCTTTTAGCACTTTAATTATTGCCTGTGTCACATAGAAAAAAACAACAACACTGTTGACAGCACTTTGTGTACCTGCTAAAGACTCTAAATGGAATCAGATATAGAGGTATTTCTCTGGTAGTTAAAAGAGGTTAGTATCCAAGTACTGTGTAAAGACATTAATTAAATCCCAGTTTCAATCTGTAGTGAGACACTGTGCTCTTGAAGTTGTAAATAAATAAGAACTGCTCTAAATAGATTAAGTGCATTGCACTCCAAGGAAAAATAGGAGCTTCAACATGTAGATAAATGCATTATGAATTAGCTCTTTCAGGAAAAAGAGAAAGGAATAAACAAAAACAAAAGTGAGGTATTTTTAAACATCACTGAGAGTCACAGATCACAGTGCTAATGCTGGTGGATCTCCCACACAAAATATATATTTAGCCCCCACTATTTGTGTGGCATAGAAACATACAGTGCCACAAAGCCCTTATCCAGTTGATGAAAAAAAAAAAACACACATTCAGAAAAAAAGACATTGTCACAATATTCTCAGTAGAAAATCACAAGGGACAAAAGAAGAAAAAAACAAAAGCCTAGAACTATATGAGTTTAGCAAAGTCACAGGATACAAAATCAACACATAAAAATCAATTGCATTTCTATACTCCTATAACAACCATGCAGAAATCAAAATTTCAAAACACAATATTACTTAAAATCCCTTTTAAGAACATGAAATGCTTAGGTATAAACCTAACAAAACAAGTACAGGATCTATATGGAGAATATTACAAAATGATGATAAAATAAATCAAAGAGACCTATATAAATGGCGAGAAATAGTTTCATGGATTGGTAGACTCAATATAGTAATGATGCCAATTCTCCCTAACTGATCTACAGATTTAATGCAATTTCCATCTAAATCTCAGCAAGATATTTTGTGAACGCAGATCAGCTTATTCTAGAATTTAGAGGGAAAGACACAGGCCCTAGAATAGCTGAAATAATCTTGAAAGAAAAAGAAAGTAGAAAAATCACTTTATCCAATGTTAAGTCTTACTGTATAGCTATAGAAATTAAGAGAGTGTGGTATTGTCAAAGGGATAAACACACCAATCAATGTAATAGAATTGAGAATACAGAAATAGACACACACAATTATGCTTGACTATTTTTTGGCAAAGGTACAAAAGCAGTTCAATGGACAAAGGATACCCTTTTCAACAAATGGTGCCAGAGTAATTGGATATCCATAGGCAAAAATGAATCTCAACCTAAACCTCAAACCTTATGCTAATATTAACTCAAAATCAATCACAGACTTAACTGTGAAACAAATAAAAAAAACACTATAAAATGTTTAGAAAAAAACATAGGAGAAAATCTTCAGATCTGAGGTTAAGCAAAGAGTTCTTAGACTTGACACCACCAACCAAATTCATAAGAGAAAAAAAATGAAATAACTGGATTTCATCAAAATTTTAAAAAATTTGTTGTGTGAATGCCTTTACTAAAAGGATGAAAAGATGAATCAAAAGAATAGAAAGGCATATCTGATTAAGCACTAGTACTTACACTATATACAGAACTCTCAAAATTGGATAATAAAACATAATCCAATTAGAAAAAGGACAAAAGATATAAAGGAAATTTTCATTGAAGAGAATATAGAGATGGCAAATAAGATGAAAAATTTAACATAACCAGCTATTTAAAAAATTAAAATTAAGACCACCATGGGATATCACCATATAACTATTAGAACAACTAAAATTGAAAATCATGATAACACCAAATGCTGGCATGATTGCAGAGAAAAATCAATCTTTCATACACTGTTGATGGGAATATAAAATTGTAAAGACATTGTAAAATACAATTTGGCCATTTTTCATAAAATAAACATGCAATTACAATGTGATCCAGCAATTGCAGTTTTAGGCATCTACTCCAAAGAAATGAAAACTTATATATTTACATAAAAACCTACACATGAATTTGATAGCAGCTCAATTTATTATTGTCAAACAAAAAATGAAAACAACACAAATCTTCAATAGGTGAATGATTAAATAATTTGGGGGGATGGCAAATGAAAATAAATATGTGAGGTGAATAATGTGGGGACTAACTTGATTGTGGGGATTTTTACAATGTGTACATATATTAAATCATCATGTTATACACCTCAAATATATTAAGATTTCTCAATTATATCTCAATAAAGCTGGGGAAAATGATACATCCATACAATAGAATATTACTCAGCAATAATTAGGAATAAACTATTGATATTTACAAAAATTTGAATAAATCTCAAGGGAATTATGCTGAGTGAAAAAAAACAAAGCTCATAAGGTTATATACAGTATGAGTCAATGTATATGTTATTCTTGATATAACAATATTATAGAGATGGAGAACACATTAGTGGTTGTGTCAGAGTTTAGGGATGAGATATTAGGGGCAGATAAGTGGTTATAGAGAGCAAGAGAAGAAATTCTTGAGGTGCTAGATCAGTTTTGGACCTTGACTATGATTGTGAGTATATGAATCTACAAATGTGATAGCATTAAATACACACACACATATACAACTGCAGAATAAGATGAATGAATTATAACAATGTCAATTTCATGGTTGTGCTTTTGTACAATAGTGATTTTAGTAAGTTGTTATCATTAGGGAAAACTATGTGAAGGTTACAAGAGGTTTCTCTGTATTATTTCTTACTAAACATTAATCTACATTTTTTAAAAATAAAATGTTTATGTCTTTTTATAAAAACATTGTCACTTAATCCAGATAATACCTACCATAGGAATTCATAGCAGCATTGGTAAACATAGACTGGGACTGACTATAAGTCAGAATTTCCCTAAATAGGTTCATGAAGGATGGTAAGATTTGTTTAGCCAGAAAGAAGTGACCATTCCATTTATACAGTAAAAATAAGAAATCAAAACTTTCCAGTTTCTGCTAGAAGGATAAGAGAAGCCAATTTTCAATAACACAATAGGCAGGTAATTGAGTGTAGGGCTCTGTGAACATTTCCAATAGCTACTATGCTAGGTCAGATATCATCCTTGTCCTCTAACCCAGTTGGAATGCATAGAAGCAGAGCTTCCCTGTCTTCCAAACAGAACAGCTCAGCTTCTTCCAGAACATCTTGGAGTGAGAGGGGGCTAGTCAGTCAGTATATAACAATGACCTTCTACATCATAGCCAAACTCTTTTCCTGTTCAACAGGACATGCCATAAAGACATGGGCTGTAAGACAGAGCCCAAAGAGAACCCGGTCTGAATAGATACTTAGAAGAGAGACAGCAGGATGTATTGGAGCAGAGATGTAGAAGAACAGCAAGAAAATCAGAGGGCTAAAACCTCTTTCTAGTTCTGTTTCAGACCAGTGTTCCTATGAAGAGATACCAAACACTTCAGTGCATAGAAAACAGTCAATTTTTCTACTACCTTCCAATACCACCCATGTTCTAATCATCATCACTACCCTCAAGAATAAGTTATGCCACTACCTTTAAGCATGAGAACAGTTAAACCATATTTGAAAAATAAATGATAGTTTTGTTATAGACTTCAAAGAAGAAAATGTCTTCCCATTTCTTCTGTGAATTATTCAATCTGTTCTAGTATTTGGGAAACCTCAATTTTTAGAAGTCCCTCCTTTGGGCTCATTTAAAAACCTTATGTTATAAAATAACTCCTTTTTCATCATATTCCAACCTCAATAGAAATAAAAGAAAATGGATTCTTCAATATGATATATTTTCATTGCTTTGAAGATTTTGAATATGATAGAACCTTATCTAGTTCTCTCTCCTCTTCCAACAGATAATGAACTTGAACTTTGACAGGTAATGGGCCTTACCTGAGGCCATATGACTAAGAAAAAGTAACTGACACAGGTCATATATAACTGACTAACTGGTTGGTGGAATAGAAGTGATTATAACTTTGGGAGAAACCAATAATCTGTTAGAGTTCTTGATATCCAGAGAAAGGAATTCTGAAACACCTTAGAGGTGAGTTTGAGATTTTAAGAAAGTTAGCAAAAGACATGAGACAGGTTGTCTAAAATGAAAGCAAGCACAGACCTCTATTTGAGGAAGGGGAGAATAGGTATGGTTATATAGATCTCTGGAGAAATAACTTTTAAAGCCTACATGAAACAGTTGAAATGAGAAAGACTGTCAATGTTAAATGCCAATCACAAACCTATAATCACAGACCTATAATTTAATGTCAGAAAATTTAAACTCTAGGGCCAAATATGACTAAAAAATAGCAATAATAATAATAATAACTATAAATAGTAAAATAAAATGGCTTTTTAAATTACTCTATGAGAAAAAAAGAATACGGGTTTTATCTATTTCTAAAGGCAAATTATTTTATATTAATCAGAGCAGAGGAAGCAAACTCACCTCGAGTTTCATTCTGTGTTCTCTGTTGAAGAATCTTACACATTACAAACACATTACAAGGGAACAGGACCTAATATTCATTCATTCCTTCATCCATCACCAAAAAGTTAAGTTTATACAATAAGCTAGGTACTTTGCAAGGGATACAGAAGTGACCTAAACTATACTAATAAAAGGGTAATATGCAAATGGTTGGGACGCCCTCACGCGTAACCACTAATCAGCAGGCTGCTTGCACAGCAGGCGTGGGTGGGCGGGGACTTGCAGTGTCAGGGACTTGTGTCAGGACATCACAATCCATCACCAGAAGGCCTGGGGTCCGGCGGAGGCCTCCGTGCGCCTGTGCCAGAGGTTTGGAGGCCTCCGCGCATCCCAGAGGTGGGGCCCGACAGAGGCTTCTGTGCTGTGCGGAAAGGCCTGGGGGGTCCCTTGGCTCTGCGTGGCGAGGCCTGGGGGTCCAGTGGCAGTCAATTTTTCTACTACCTTCCAATACCACCCATGTTCTAATCATCATCACTACCCTCAAGAATAAGTTATGCCACTACCTTTAAGCATGAGAACAGTTAAACCATATTTGAAAAATAAATGATAGTTTTGTTATAGACTTCAAAGAAGAAAATGTCTTCCCATTTCTTCTGTGAATTATTCAATCTGTTCTAGTATTTGGGAAACCTCAATTTTTAGAAGTCCCTCCTTTGGGCTCATTTAAAAACCTTATGTTATAAAATAACTCCTTTTTCATCATATTCCAACCTCAATAGAAATAAAAGAAAATGGATTCTTCAATATGATATATTTTCATTGCTTTGAAGATTTTGAATATGATAGAACCTTATCTAGTTCTCTCTCCTCTTCCAACAGATAATGAACTTGAACTTTGACAGGTAATGGGCCTTACCTGAGGCCATATGACTAAGAAAAAGTAACTGACACAGGTCATATATAACTGACTAACTGGTTGGTGGAATAGAAGTGATTATAACTTTGGGAGAAACCAATAATCTGTTAGAGTTCTTGATATCCAGAGAAAGGAATTCTGAAACACCTTAGAGGTGAGTTTGAGATTTTAAGAAAGTTAGCAAAAGACATGAGACAGGTTGTCTAAAATGAAAGCAAGCACAGACCTCTATTTGAGGAAGGGGAGAATAGGTATGGTTATATAGATCTCTGGAGAAATAACTTTTAAAGCCTACATGAAACAGTTGAAATGAGAAAGACTGTCAATGTTAAATGCCAATCACAAACCTATAATCACAGACCTATAATTTAATGTCAGAAAATTTAAACTCTAGGGCCAAATATGACTAAAAAATAGCAATAATAATAATAATAACTATAAATAGTAAAATAAAATGGCTTTTTAAATTACTCTATGAGAAAAAAAGAATACGGGTTTTATCTATTTCTAAAGGCAAATTATTTTATATTAATCAGAGCAGAGGAAGCAAACTCACCTCGAGTTTCATTCTGTGTTCTCTGTTGAAGAATCTTACACATTACAAACACATTACAAGGGAACAGGACCTAATATTCATTCATTCCTTCACCCATCACCAAAAAGTTAAGTTTATACAATAAGCTAGGTACTTTGCAAGGGATACAGAAGTGACCTAAACTATACTAATAAAAGGGTAATATGCAAATGGTTGGGGTGCCCTCACGCGTAACCACTAATCAGCAGGCTGCTTGTGCAGCAGGCGCGGGTGGGCGGGGACTTGCAGTGTCGGGGACTTGTGTCATGACATCACAATCCATCACCAGAAGGCCTGGGGCCCGGCGGAGGACTCTGCGGCTCCGCCAGGGTCCACAGGCCTCTGCGTGGCCTGATGTGGGGTTGGGGCCCCTGGCGGAGGCCTCCGTGCGCCTGCGCCAGAGGTTTGGAGACCTCCGCGCATCCCAGAGGTGGGGCCCGACAGAGGCTTCTGTGCTGTGCGGAAAGGCCTGGGGGGTCCCTTGGCTCTGCGTGGCGAGGCCTGGGGGTCCAGTGGCTCTGCACGGCATGGAGGCGGAACCCCCAGCTCTGGCCTACCTCTTTGGAGCAATCCATCGAGGAACCCCAGATGGGTGGGCAGGGCCTACTTCTTTGAGGGTGGATTCAGGGCTCCCACACTGTGACAGGGCACAGGCCAGGCTAGGGGACCCTCCCACCCCCTGAGTGCACAAATTTCGTGCACTGGGCCACTAGTGAAAGATAAAATTGTGACAAGGATCTAAAGGTAAGCAAAATGAGTTGGCACCTGTTTCCTCAAAAAGTTCACTGATTTAGTGTAGGAGACATTTAATTCCATTGTCACTTGAACAATAAAAACATAAAATAAAATAGTCACTCAAACAAATGTAAAATTATATTTCCAAAATGCTGAGAAGTATATGGTGCTATGACAATATATGTTAGGAAGACTTGATTTAGAGACACAAAGGAATGTGTGAGTTAGTGGTTGGGAAAGGCCTCCTTGGGGAGGATGAATAAGCTGAGACCTGATGATGAGTGGAAATTGAATTAGGATCAAAACATGGAGAGAAGAGTCTGCCTGGCAGAGGGAATCATGAGTGCAAAAGTCTCATGGCAGGGAAGCAAGGTGTATGTGGTTCCATACTGAAAGAAGGCCAGTGTGGCCAGGCATGGAGATGAAGGCAGAGTGAGGCGTAGCTATGGAGATAGGTAGCTCCAGCCTGGACTGGGCTTTCTAAGCCATGGTCAAGATTTTAACTTGCATCTTGGAACAAAGGGCATTCATTGAGGAGGTGACATAATCAGATTTATATCTTTAAAAAGGCCTGGTGCCCATCAGGAGTAGACTCCGGTTATCCAATTACGAAGTTATTGCATTAGCCCAGGTGAGAAATGGTAAACTTTGAACTGGTGTGAGAGAGGGTAAAGATTTGAAAAATATTTTCAGAAGGTATAATCTATTAAATTTTTTGATGGGTTGGACATGGAATGAGAATGAGGTGTCCATATGACTGTTTACTGCTGTCCCAGGTTGGGAAACTTAACAGATGGTGGTGCCCTTCACCAACCTAAGAAACAGTGAAGAAGTCCATAATTGGGAGGTGGAAATCATGAGTTCAAGATAATTTGAATTACATTTGATACATCCAAGTGAAGATGTCACATAGTCAGTTTGGGTATGTAATTCTGCTATCTAGAAGAGCAAGGTTTCAAAAGAAAGCCTTTTGCTGCTTGATTATATATATACTGAGTGGCCAGATTATTATGACCACCCCATCAATACAATGAAGTGAATTAGTTATGCAAATAATAATAATAAAACCTTGAGAGTATTTGCTTAGGAAGTTTTCAATATTCAATATTTTTGGAAGTGTCAATGAAGTACTGATGGGGTGGTCATAATATGGGGTGGTCATATATATTAAACATAGATCTTAAGAGAAATATCTTGTATCTGTGGTTTTTAAGCTTTTAGGAATCATGCACTAAAGGATTAAGTACCAAAAGAATGAGGCTTGACAAATATTTTGAAGAGAAAGAAGCTGATTCCAGCCTAGCCTAGCTAATGTGGCTCTGCAGTTGAGCATTGACCTATAAACTAGAAGGTCACTGTCCCATTGCCGGTCAGGGCACATACTCAGGTTGTGGGCTAGATTCCCAGTAGGGGACATGCAGGAGGCAGCCGATCAATGATTGTCATCTGTCATCATTGATGTTTCTATCTCTCTCTCCCTTTCCTTTACTCTGTGAAATCTATAAATATATATTTCTTGAAAAAAGAAGCTCTAAGGGACTCTAAAACAGATGAGTAATCGGATGATTATGAGATCTTCAAAAAGAAAACCACAATTACTAGATGCCAGAACAGCCTAAAGTTTAGTCAAACTTATCTATCATTTTAAAGAATTATCATTAAAATGTAGTCAACTTAGGATCTGAATTCAACAAGGCATTTGGCAAGCACTCTCAAAGGACCCTCATGAATGATGTAAGCTAGATAATATTGTTAGGTGGATTGACAACTGGCTCCAAAAAGTAAATTTATGGTCCATCAGGAAGAAGGTAATGGTGATCTGTAGTGCTTTGACCTCAGTCCTATCCCTTTTTTTCTTTTAACATTATTACAACATTTACATTTTAACATTTGGCTACAGAAAATGACTTTCAATAAAATGAGGAGATGATAAGGTTAAAATAAAAAAGAATGTCTTGAATCTAAATGCTCCCATGTAGGTCAGTAGTTTCTCAACTCCTGATAATTTTGCCCTCACCCCACCCCCTAAGACATTTGGTTATGTCTGGAGACTTTTATAGTTTTCATAACTGGGAGACTTCTTTAGTTTTCATTAAGGGGTGAAGTGGTACCATTACATCTAGAAGTCAGAGATGCTGATAAACATCATACAATGTAGGAAGACAGCTCCCTTCCTGCCTCTACCAACCAAGAAGAACTATCCAATCCAAATGTCAATAGTGCGCTGTTGAGAAAACCCAATATAAGTGAACAGATTAAGATGAAGGGCCAAATATAGCAAGTTTTAATCAAGATCATTATAGCATCCTATATTTACTTCTTCTAAATATCAACTGCATAAACCATGGGCAAGGAAATAGTCACTTCCGTTCACTAAAGTAGGAGCTGAAAGGAGTCTTGTTTGCTCCAGCTATTCATTCAAAGAGTATAAACCAATTCCCAGGGGCTAACTTACCTTCTCAAATCTTCTTATATTTTTTGTAGAAAAAGTAGGTTGAATATGATAGTATTTAGTGTAAGTTGAAAAATGTGCACCTACTACCCCCAAGACATCCACATCCTAATCAATGGAATTATATTTGGAAAAAGGGTCTTTGCAGATGTGTTTAAGTTAAGAATGTTGGTGTGGAAATGATCCCAAGGTTATCTGGGTGGATCCGAAGTGCCATCACAAGAACCCTAATAAGAAAGAGACAGAGGAAGACAACACACATAGATGAGAAGAGGCACTGGACCATAGAGGTAGAGATGGGAGTGATATTATCACATGTCAAAGAGTGCTAGTAGCCACTAGAAGTCAGACGAGGTGAGGAGCAGAATCTTCCCTAGAGCTTATTGAGGCAGCACAGCCAGGCCAAGGCCTTGGTTTTAATCCAAACTAAGACCAAACTTCTGGCTCCAGAACTGTGTGAGAATAAATTTCTATTGTGTTAACCATCAAATTTATGGTAATTTGTTACAACAGCCATAGGCAATGAATACGGTTTGGTACCAGAGGTGGAATGTTGCTATAACAAATACTTGAAAGTGAGGAAGTGGCTTAGGAATTGGATAATGTGTAGAGGTTGTAAAAATTTTTTAGTCATATAGTAGGCTAACAAAAAAAAGTCCTCCCAATAATATATCCACTTTCTAATCCCCACAATCTGTGAATATTCTTATAAGGCAATGTATGTGATAAAATATTTTGAAAAGAGGTGTTATTCTGGATTATCCAGGTAGACCTATATTCAATCAAATGTATCCTTATAAGAGAGGCAGAGTTTTGGGAGGGACACATACCAAGAACACAATGTGAAGATGGAGAGGAGGGAGGTAGAGCACAACCAAGCATTCTCCGGAAAAATGAGAAACATGCTATTGGAAACTGGAAGAAAGGTTATCCTTGTGTCATAGGGACATAAACTTGGCTGATTCTATCCTACAGTTGTGTGGAAAGCAGAATTTGTAAGTGATGAACGTGGATATTTAGTTGAGGAGATTTCCAAGCAAAGCATTGAAGGTGCATCCTGGTTTTTTGTTTTTGTTTTTCTTGTTGCTTATAGTAAAATTCAAGAGGCAAGAGATAAATTGAGGAACTGTTATGCAAAAGGTACCAGGATTTGATGGTTTGGGAAATTCTGTTTATCTAGATTTTAAAGGATGCTAAAATTAGGAGATTCACTTTTAGGAAAGCAACCTCTGAAGGTAAG
>NW_005361913.1:1114516-1118191 GCF_000412655.1 Myotis brandtii | reverse complement strand
TGGTTGTCATCAATTTAGTGTCACCTTAGACTTCTTTAGCAGAAAGCTGATGTCCTGTTTATTCAGTGTTTATTCAGCAGTATTATGCCCAGTTCTCTGTGCTACAACTTTAAAAACACATTGACATATTGAAATTTGTTTAAAGAAAAAAGACCAAGAGGAGAGAGAAATTGTGCATATGACAGAATTAAAACAACTAAGTACTGATGGTTAGGGCTTATCTTGAAAAAACCCTGCAAGAAATATGACAGCTGTACTCAAACACACAGAACTCTGCCTTATGACAGAGGGAAGAGAGGATCTCATTCTCTTCAACTCTTCAGATCAGGACTTGGATCTAAGGAGAAGCTCCCAAGAGGCAGATTTAGGATCCATTGAGTAAAGCGTTGAATTTTGATCATACTGCATAGTGGTGCTAGGCTGTCTGACACCTGAGGGGTTCACCAACTGAAATGGGGTGAACATGGGGCTTGTTATGTAGGGCATTCCGCTTATAAAGTAGCAGATTAGATACTATGCCCCAGGGTCCACTCAAATATGATTCTGTTGCTCTACTGCCATGAGGAGGACTGGATTTGTTCATTTATTGCTTAGCCTCCTCTTTTCCAGACCAACAAAATTGTAGGTACTTTTACCTTTACTGATAGTGTTATCATCCAACTAAGTACTCTTGACCTTCTCTGATCACTCCAAATTCTTCTTGGCTATCCCAGTTGTAGAGTCTAGTGTAGACACCTGCACTGAATCTAAGTGTGACCCATTGTAAGCAGAAGTAGATAATAGCCTATATTTTATTTTCCTGCTAAAGTACCTACCGACCCAAACTCACATTTGCTTTTCTACAACGGCAAACTGTTCAACCTTTTCTTCTCCCCTGAGTATTTTTGAACTTCATTTTGTAAAGCCTGCTGATCCTCCCCCTATGCATAAGGTAAACTCAGCAGGGCAGCAGCAGCAGCAGCACCTCAGTGTGCCACCAAGTGATGGTGTGGAGCAAGCAGGGCAATGTGCCACTGCTGTGGGGCAACAAGAAGGCTACGGACCTCATCAAACCCATGATCTTGATCAATTTCCTTTCATCAGCCTACCGGGAGGTGGTGAATGAGATCCACTTTAAGGTCACACATGTTGAACCTTGGGAGAAGGGAAGCGGGAAGACAGGGGTCAGTAGAAGTTTGAGGTGTTGGAACAGGAGGAATTGTTTCTACAGTTTTTTGCCTGTTATACAAATTATTTACTCTGAAGTTAACTCAAGCAAGTGATTGGGTCTCAAAACACACAGAGACTCCATATATTAGAGCAGTTGGCCTTATGTATATAGGTACACAGTCCGCTGGGATCTATGGGATGTCTTGAATCCTTCCTTGATGAGGAAGAGGACCTAGATGTGAAGTCTGGTAGAGGCTGTGTACTTGCCATTGAAGAAATATTTAGGTCTTTTCTCACAAAACTGGAGTGGTTTTCTACTCTGTTTCCAAGAATTCCAGTTCTAGTTCAGAAGAATTTGGATCAGTAGATTAAACACTGGCCTAGAAAAATCAAGAAAGATGGGAAGGAAAGCACTGAGGAAATAGACAGACATTTCTATTTCTACTTGAATGCAGACTTCAAAGTCCTCAAGGAGATCACTGAGTCCCCTGAGGTCCCCAAGAAGATCAAGATGGAGAAGCCATTATTGGAGGGCCATGGGTGTTGTGGTTCTGACCAAGAATTAGAAAGAGAAAAAGTACACTAGCTACTAGATTGTAAGAGAAAGGAAAGAAAGAAAGAAGGAAAGAAGGAAAAAAGGAAAAGATTCCAAGAAAGAGAAACAACACAGTAAAAGCAGAAGCAAAAAAGGAAACATAGAAGTAGGAGTAGAAGTAGGGACACAAGGAAAGGGAGTAGACGCAGGAGCAAAGACAAATCAAGTAAGCACAAAAGTGAAAGTGGGGAGAAGTCAAATACATGAAGTCACAGTGGCAGTCAAGGAAGAGCTGACAGTGTTGAAAAAAAAAAATAAAAAATGGGAGCACAGCCCCAGCAAAGAAAGCATAGCAGGAGCAAAGAACATTCCCACAAACTTGATCACAGCGATAGTAGCAACCAATCTGACAAACATGATTATCGAAGGAGCCAAAGTAGAGAAACAGAGAGCCAAGAAAAATAACATAAAAGCAAAGATGATACTGTGTGAAAATTTTTTGTGAAAGTGGATCACATTGAATCCTATAAATGTTTTATTAAATCTGCTTTTCCCCCTCCATAAAACAAAGACAAACTTAGCAGGAATTGAACTCAGTTTTGCTTCTAACCTCTAATTAAATGCTAATCTGATTCTCCAGAAGGCCGGTGTCCTCAGCCAACTTACAGTGAGTGTCCTTTCTCTTTCTCTCTCTCATGTTCTCTAACCAACTAGATAAACAAGACAGAACCCAAGGGAGAACTCTGACCTTCCTCTTTGGCTGTGCCCATAAAAGAGAAAAGCAATGTGGACATCACAGAAGCAGTTATTTGAGAGATACAATATTAAACCACTGGTTTTTTACATACTGTAACTTCTTCTGGATCAGCAGAGAGGTTATTATGGTTATTATCTTTTCCCAAGCTGAAAGTACTTTATTGATTACCATTTTCTGGGCATGACTAATTATGCCCATGGCTCCAGCCTGCCATAGAATTACCCAAGAGAAATAAAATATTTATCAGTGGGTTCCAAGTATTCCACAGAAGCCCACAATTCTAATATGGGTTCCGCCTTTTAGAAAGCAATCCTTGAAAGGTACCATCAATATTAATAACCATTTACAAGATGCTCATTTTGATATTATGATTTATAATAAAACATAATATATTTCTTCTTCATCCCCATTCCTGGTGCAGAGCTCCTAAAATCCTTGGAATTTCCTAAGTAATGATAGCAATCAAGGTGTCGTTTGTCGTGTTAATGATATGACATTGGAAGGCCCTTCAGTAACCTAAATTTGGGGGCTGGTTGCCTGGGGACTCAACCAAGGGCTTAGAGCAGCGGTTCTCAACCTGTGGGTAGAGACTCCTCTGGGGGTCAAACAACCCTTTCACAGGGGTCGCCTAAGACCATCGGAAAACACATATATAATTACATATTGTTTTTGTGATTAATCACTATGCTTTAATTATGTTCAATTTGTAACAATGAAAATACATCCTGCATATCAGATATTTACATTACGATTCATAACAGTAGCAAACTTACAGTTATGAAGTGTAGCAACGAAAATAATTTTATGGTTGGGGGTCACCATAACATGAGGAACTGTATTAAAGGGTCGTGGCATTAGGAAGGTTGAGAACCACTGGCTTAGAGGGTTGAACTTTCAGTCCCACCCTAACCTCAGAGGAGGGGAGCCAGGCTGAAGGTAAAATAGTGGCTAATGATTTAATCTATCCCAACTGTATAAGAAAGCCTCCATAAAGACCCAAAAGAGCAGGGTTGGGAGAACTTCTGGATTGGTGAACACGTGGAGATTTGAGGAAAGAGGTGTGCTTAGAGAGGTAATGGAAATTCTGAGCCCTTTCCTCATACCACGCCCTATGCATCTGGTTGTGCTGAGTTATATCTACTTATATAAAAACCATGGGTGGTGTTTGTCACATACAGATGAACAGCCTCGACCGAGCGGAAGGAAGTCAGTCCTACAGGGGTTGTCTTGGCAA
>NW_005361913.1:1075088-1113269 GCF_000412655.1 Myotis brandtii | reverse complement strand
TTTTACTAATTTCCTTTCATCTCTCACATTTCTATTATAGAGAAAGGGCAAATAGCAATGTTAAAATATCTCTGCTAATTAATTCCCTTTTTAAAAAATATATATTTTATTGATTTTTTACAGAGAGGAAGGGAGAGGGATAGAGAGTTAGAAACATCGATGAGAGAGAAACATCGATCAGCTGCCTCCTGCACACTCCCCACTGGGGATTTGCCCGAAACCAAGCTACATGGCCTTGACTGGAGTTGAACCTGGGACCCTTGAGTCCACAGGCCGATGCTCTATCCACTGAGCCAAACCGGTTAGGGCAATTAATTCCCTTTTAATGTGCACGAATTTCATGCACCGGGCTACTAGTCCTTTCATAATAAGCTAGTCATATGGGTAAGTAAAATGTTTCTCCAAGTTCTATGAACTGCTCTAGCAAAATAATCTAACCCGGGGAGGGGATCATTGGAACTTCAGACCTATAGCTGTTGGGTCAGAAGCACAGTTGACAACCTGAATTTGTGATTGGTGTCTGATGTCCTACAGGAAAGGGGCAGTCTTGTGGGACTGTGCCCTTAACCTGTGGGATCGGCAGCCATTTCCAGGTAGACAGAGTCAGAATTTTGTTGAATTGTAGGACATCCAGATGATTTTGGAGAATTAATAGCTTGGTATGTATGGGGGGGGGGCGCGGCACATATTGGAATTGGGTTCAGAATTATACCCATTTAAATATACAACAGTGAGACTAAACACTACCAAAAAAATTATATCCACAACTACTTGGACTTGCTTCCATTGAACCTAAAAAACTTGTCTAAGCTATTTATGTATGCAATTTTGGCTTTAATTGTCCTGGAACATATGGTTTTGTGAACCAAAGTCACCCAATAAATTCAAATAAATAAGATAAAATAAATAAAAGATACTATTTAAAAATAGGCCTTACTTTCCAGTACGCATAGGAGCACCCAGTATAGCAACGTGGCAAGATCACAAATCTCAGTTATTTGGGACTTTGGTTCCCTTCAGAAAAAAGGATAAGTTCCACTAAGTGTCAATTCTATTTCAGATCCCTCTATTTCCCCAAGCACAGTACTTACTAGACATACTAGAGGCCCGATGCACGAAATCCGTGCAAGGGGCTTGGCCCCCCCGTCGCTGCCATGGCTGCCTCTGCTTCGGCCCCGTCCAGAAGGTCGTCTGAAAGGACTTCCAGTCTAATAAGCATATTACGCTTTTATTATTATAGGTAATTAGTATTTAATAAATCCTCAAATGCCAAAATGTTCTAAAATTGTTTAAGCCTAAGGACTGAAAATTAAAGACTGGACATCAAGGAGAACTTTCTTCAAGACCCAACTCTGCCATAAAAAGGCAGGGCTTTTATTACAAGGTTATTCTCTGTGGTATGACTGCTCTGAGTCACACTGTGGATGAGCCTACCATGTCCATGAACATGGGATGCTACAATGTCCAGTAGCTCCTTGGACTGAAGAAGACTGAATGCTGCTTGGATGGGTCTGTAAAAATCACTCTTCTTCTGCTAGACATTTTCTATAAGCTTTCAGTCCTTTTCCTGAATAATCAGAGTTAAATTACGTCTGGCAATAGGATCTGGGTCTATGACTTTGACCACTTCTAAGACACATGTCTTAAGAGCTTATTAAGAGCTATATTTTCCTCAATACAAATTTCTTTGAGCTAATTCAGGGGTGGGCAAACTTTTTGACTCGAGGGCCACAATGGGTTCTTAAACTGGACCGGAGGGCCGGAACAAAAGCATGGATGGAGTGTTTGTGTGAACTAATATAAATTCAAAGTAAACATCATTACATAAAAGGGTACGGTCTTTTTTTTTTTAGTTTTATTCATTTCAAACGGGCCGGATCTGTCATGCCATTTTGAATGCACTTCTCAACCAACACAAATGCACTGAAATCCTAAAGGTACATGGTCGTCCCTAATAAAAATGATCCCCCCATTGGTGTGACTCAGGGGTTGGTGACCTATGAATCAAGAGGTCACAGTTCGATTCCCAGTCAGAGTACATGCCCAGGTTGCAAGCTTGATCCCTAGTAGGGGGCGTGCAGGAGGCAACCAATCAACGATTCCCTGTCATCGATGTTTCTATCTCTTTCTACTTCATCCTTCCTTCCTAAAATCAATAACAGTATTTTTTTTTAAATGATTGGTGCATTTTGTTCATATAAAAGTGCTGTATAAATGCTGAATAATTCGAAGTCATTATTTCCAATCTGACTCAAGAGGCAAAGCACTCTAATTGGCAAGACTTTTCCTCTGCTCCTAATTAGTCAGCAGCCGTGAAATTGACTAATAAACAATGACTGACACCTCCTTTATAAGAGCTTTCCTATTTTCAGGCTATAACATTGTATGCTACTGTTGACAGTTCTTTAGTCTGCCTCTTGGAAGACTCATGAAGGTCTGGACATGTACAGTGAATGGAAAAAATATCTTCTAGGAACTAGAAACCCATCTTGGTTTCCATCAGCAAGATAAAGAGCATGCCTTCTAAAGCAATATCCATTGGTATATTAAAGTGAGTTTACTAAGCCAATTAGATATAAACTATTTACCAGCACAAAATGTATTAAACTCCACTCTCCCTAAAAGCTAAATGACTGTATCTTTCCTTCATAAATTAATCCTGTATTCTATCAAGTATTACAGTAGTTTTCAAACCATGTTTAATCTTTTGGGCCCAAACACAAGCTGCTGTCTCCACTTTAGTTGGTGCACGGTTTGTGCGCTGCAGACTCTGGAGGGCGTTACTTATCAAGGACTCCGTCCTTCCCATCCTCCCACACAACTTGCTCACACACGTATTCGCATTCCTAGCGTAGGCACCCCTATTCAGAAGCCTCCTGGTGGTGTACTCCATTCCCCAGGCCCTTAAAATAGCAGAAGCTTTTTATTTGGGGGCTCCCTTAAAAGTGAGACCCCCTCCCCACTTCTGTGCTGATCCATCTGAGGGAAAATGGGACATTGGGAGAACTAGCCCTCCCTCTTTTTGGTCTCTTTCTTACAACATCACAGTAAGTGAATAAAGGTTCAATTGTTACTTTGGTTTGTTATCCTAACTGACCACCAGCCAGCTCTCTAAGTCCAAGAGTTCCTTGGAGGTGCCTTGAGCATGTCACAGTGGAGGACAGAGAGGAAGTCATTATTTCCAATCTGACTCAAGAGGCAAAGCACTCTAATTGGCAAGACTTTTCCTCTGCTCCTAATTAGTCAGCAGCCGTGAAATCGACTAATAAACAATGACTGACACCTCCTTTATAAGAGCTTTCATATTTTCAGGCTATAACATTGTATGCTACTGTTGACAGTTCTTCTTTAGTCTGCCTCTTGGAAGACTCATGAAGGTCTGGACATGTACAGTGAATGGAAAAAATATCTTCTAGGAACTAGAAACCCATCTTGGTTTCCATCAGCAAGATAAAGAGCATGCCTTCTAAAGCAATATCCATTGGTATATTAAAGTGAGTTTACTAAGCCAATTAGATATAAACTATTTACCAGCACAAAATGTATTAAACTCCACTCTCCCTGAAAGCTAAATGACTGTATCTTTCCTTCATAAATTAATTCCATATTCTATCAAGTATTACAGTAGTTTTCAAACCATGTTTAATCTTTTGGGCCCAAACACAAGCTGCTGTCTCCACTTTAGTTGGTGCACGGTTTGTGCGCTGCAGACTCTGGAGGGCGTTACTTATCAAGGACTCCGTCCTTCCCACCCTCCCACACAACTTGCTCACACACATATTCGCATTCCTAGCGTAGGCGCCCGGATTCAGAAGCCTCCTGGTGGTGTTCTCCATTCCCCAGGCCCTTAAAATAGCAGAAGCTTTTTATTTGGGGGCTCCCTTAAAAGTGAGACGCCCTCCCCACTTCTGTGCTGATCCATCTGAGGGAAAATGGGACATTGGGAGAACTAGCCCTCCCTCTTTTTGGTCTCTTTCTTACAACATCACAGTAAGTGAATAAAGGTTCAATTGTTACTTTGGTTTGTTATCCTAACTGACCACCAGCCAGCTCTCTAAGTCCAAGAGTTCCTTGGAGGTGCCTTGAGCATGTCACAGTGGAGGACAGAGAGGTTACTTAACAACATTACTCCCACAAACGCCCTTCCCAAAACATACTTACTAATTTCAATTAGAGTAGCTCTGTGTCTACCTGTTTTATACGTTGAGGTTCTGGGCAAGATTCCAACTGAGAAAAGGATTGTTCAAAGCTTATCATAGCAGTTTATCATTCCTGCAAATTTGAAAAACATTATGTTAATAATTCTAGCTTTTATATTCTAAACTGTCATGCCATTTTGAAAAGGAAATAGTCAGCATAAGTAGCCAGGTCATCGTTCATTATGGATACCTCACACTCAGACCAAGGAGGGCTCAATCATCAGAGTAAAGAGGGATCTTGAGACTATAAAGAATATGAAGCTACTGACTATCTTTACTGGAGTCTTCCATTCAGTGAGAGGGAAGAGATGGAACATGCCTTATATGGATTCACTGATGAAAAGAAATGAGGATGCGCACTATGATCATGGTTGCTAACGTAATAGGTACTATTCAGTGAATGCCTAGGCTGTAAACACACACCACCCAGGGAATTTCATATATTGTCAAAATTAATCCTATAGAAAACCCCAGAAGTGTAATCCCCATTTTACAGTTTAAGAAACTGAAACTTGAAGGCAGTAAAGTTATATCTGTTCTATTACTTATCCATTGTACTGGGTGCCTGAATAACAAATAAATTAATTCTTTCAAACTACCAAGAAAAGAATATTTCCAGATAGTCAAAGCAAATTAGCCATGACTTACTTAGACATATGCAGTTAAAGCAAAACAAGCAAACAAAATCTAAGCCTAACAAAAATGTCAGTCATTGGTCCAATCCATACTGGATCTCTTTGTAACATTTCGACTGAACAGGCTTCTCTCCTAGAGTGAGTGAACACTGCACATAAGTGTCATCAGCAAACTGAAGAGATATCCAATTGGACTTTTTCCCTAATTCCTGTGATCCCTTTCAATTGCTCCACCCACACTCTCTCTCTCACTTGTCCTGTGATCAGAAACTAAGTCTACTAACTGTGACAATGAAATAGATAGATACTAAACTGGCCTGAGTGGGATTTGAGCACTTTATCCAGATTATATTTACTTACCAGAGGCCCAGTGCACAAAATTCGTGCACTTGGGGGGCGGGGGTCCCTCAGCCTGGCCTGTGCCCTCTCACAGGCCGGGACCCCTTGCTCCTTACCATCTGCCTGCAGGAGAGGCGGGAGAGACTCCTGCCACCACTGCTGTGCTCACCAGCCATGAGCCCAGCTTCTGGCTGAGCTGTGCCCCCCCTGTGGGAGCCCACTGACCACCAGGGGGTAGCTCCTGTGTTGAGCATCTGCTCCCTGGTTATCAGTGCACATCATAGTGACCGGTCATTCTGCCATTCAGTCAATTTGCATATTAGGGTTTTATTATATAGGATGTTTTAATGAATTCACAGTTACAATTAAAATGTCATAATGTATTACACATGATTTCATCCCTCTGTTCCCATCTTCCTCCCCCCCCCCCCCCCCCCCCTCCCCACCCCCCCCCCCCCCCATCAGGATGGAGGGGAAACCTCTGGAAACCAGAGTACTAGCTATCGCCCATCTCTGCCCATGAGCAACTCCGAGGGCCTCCTGTTGTCCCCTCATTTTTCTGCAGCCTGTCCCGCCCACCTGGGGATCAGGACTCTTAAAAAAATATCCAACTCAGTTCTAGTCAGACTGAATTGGGACTTTCTTTATGTTACTCTAAAACCATAAAGGGCAATGATTATAAGAAAGTGCGTGAACAGGGGGACACTGTGATATCACCACCACTCTGTGAAATGTGGTGCTGAAAGAAACCTGTTTCTAGGCTGTGCCCACAAGTACAGGGAGGAGCAGAGGTCAGTAAGGCAGGAACAGAACTCCTGGCCAGAAACATTAGTATTTTAAAAGGAATTGACTAAGATGACGTGGATTCCAGGTCTCAAAATGTTGGTATCTCTATAAACTCTTCCACAAAATAATAATTGTTATTATTACTTTTTAGAGCCCTTGCTATGTGCTAGGCGTTAGGCTAAGTGTTTTATTCATATTAAATCATTTAACCCTTGCAACCTTATGAAGTGGGTGAGAATCATCCTTTATTACCCGTGAGGCAATAGAGCAAAGCGGCAAGGAAATGGAATCTAGAGCCAAATGGCATAGATGCAAATCTGCCTCGGCCACCTATTACTTCCATGGCCTTGGGCCTACCAGATGGAGTGATGTTGATGGTGCAAGGAGTTGACTGATGCAAAGCACTTACTCAATGTGCACACTAGCAATAATTATTGCCCACCATCAATGGCTGACTGGGCCCACAGAGTAGGGACAGGGAAAGGGGGTGAGATACAATGGCTATCTGAGACCCAAAGGACTTGTATGCATGCAGCCTAACCAATGGACACAGACAACAGGGGGGTGAGGGCATGAGTGGGGGGTGGGGAGGCAATGGAGGGATAAGGACACATATATACCTTAATCGATAAAGAATTTTTTTTTAAAAAAGGAGTGCTGCTAGTGACAATGGTTGCTGTTGAAGGGGCCCAAAATTTCACCACCCTGGAATTGACTTTTGGGATTTGATTTTAAGCTGGTTATTAAGAAACAAAAGACTCAGACAAAATAAATGTTTGACCCTGTGCCTTTTCTGCCCAAGAGATTCAGATGGAAAGACCTGCTCTAGGAAGGAAATCTTAGCATGTCACCTCAGCCTAAGCTGAATTAAGTATGACAGATAGGAAGGCTCCAGGCAGGGGCCTGGTACCCAGCTCACTCCCTGTGTCCCATTGTTTCTGGGTTGGCTAGCAAGAATTGGCCTGCCAAGTATGTCCTGCTCTTCCTCAATGACCTGTAAATTGCCCATTTTCACTTTTGAAGCCTAAGACGCCATTCTCCCCTTTGCTCCTTTGTCCAAATGTTATGTCCTCCCAATTTTACCCCACTGTCTTTGGGAATTTTTATGCTTATGAAAATTCCCTGTGGGTACATATTAAAATTTGATTTTTCTCCTCTTAATCTTTGTTAATTTGATTATCAGCCCAGCTAGAATAATTTAGAAGGTGGGAAGAAAAGTATATATATTTTTAGCCCCCACACATGTAGGAGCAGCCATCATCAGTGATGTTAATATGTATCTTCACCCTTTCATCTCTGGCATGTTTAGCCATCAACATGCTAGGAAACGGCAAGAAGAGGCTATTTCTTCGATATCATTAAAATCAGGTCCTTGTTTCTGGGACTTCTAGTCCTTAAGTACAAGTTCTGACCCAGTGACAATTGTCTATTCAGAATGAATATCCCTTCACATAAAGTAGGTACAGCTCTTGTCTCATCTGTAGTTCCCTAGAAGCAGAGCCTGAGACAGGGTTTGGCAAGATGATTTATGAGGGACTGTCCCTAATGAAAAACCTGAAAGGGAGAGAGAAAATTGGGGTAGGGAAAGGACGAGAATTAAGCAAGAAAGGGGTCTTGGGTAGCTCCAGCTGGTTTGGCTCAGTGGATAGAGCATTGGCCTGTGGACTGAAGGGTCTCTTTTTGATTCCAGTCCACATGCCTGGGTTGTGGCTCAATCCCCAGTAGGAGGCGTGCAGGAGACAGCCAAACAATGATTCTTTCTCATCATTGATGTTTCTATCTCTCTCCCTCTCCCTTCCTCTCTGAATCAATAAAAAAATATTTTAAAAAAAGAAAGAAAGTTGTCTTGGGTAAAATTAGCCTTAGCCTGTTTTGGGGGGGGACTCTAGAACATAAATCACACCACGAAGTTGTCCCCACCTTGAGGCAAGGGGTCTGGTCCTTTGTACCTTCCCATCAGTGAGTCATTGGCCATGAGCTGCTTCCAGGTTGAATGGAAGCCAAGGGCAGTCCCATAGGAGAGGCAGAGTGGTTCTGAGTGGTGAGCCCGAGTGAGCAGCCAGTCCCCACAGCAGCTGGGGGATTTGGACCGGGCATCAATAGCATCTGCTACAGTCCTATCAGGCATTAAGACTATACAACAGAGGCATTGCACCTCATGCCCTTGAAACAAGCATATGAGTCAAAAAAAAGTTTAATCCAAAAGATTAATGACCAATTTCCCTTCTTACATTTTAAAATAATCAAAATAAAATTTCTGAATCATAAAGATCTACCCAAGCCAGGCAGATTCTCCAGGGTTCTTTGTTTTAGGAGGGGACACAATAGTCTAGGGTTAATAACCAGAAGTTCCAGGTAACATTCCTCTTCCCCATCCCCCCAATAAACCTGTTCTCTAATGTAGCTTTGCTGAAATGGACACAGTCAAATGGAAATCCTTCCTAATGCTTATTGGCAGACTACCACATCCCCCCGCCCCTCCACCCCCAAGTCAGGGTAGGGAAGGATGTTCCCCATCTTTCTGCTGTAAGGAAATTATACGATTGATACAGTGCAGTTACAGGAGTGTAATTAATGTCATTAAATCACTGCTGGGGAAAGATTATGCTTTGAATTTAGAGGTCACCTCCCTGCAGGGATTTGCAAAGGGAAAATCTTCGCCCTCACATTGTCTTACTCATCCTGAAAGCACCTCCTGTGAGATGAGCAGACAACCGGCTTGACTCCATGTGGCCACTCTGGGCAAGAACTCAGCCTTAATTTAGCATCATCAGATGCTTCCGTAGAGGACCCGTTTCCTGCATCCCTTCCTGGGCTGTATGCAGGTCCAGTTTTTGTGGATGTGAGGCCTGCACAGTTTTACAGGGCACCATATCTAGAAGGGTCCCCTGTTTGGTTTAAAACTCTGATGTCACTCTCTTGAAACTCTTAAGCATTCTTGAGCAAGAGATTATATATTTGCATTTTGTATTATACCTCACAAATCCTGTAGCCAGCCCCGGTGTGACATCATCATTTCCTGCCCACATTTCATTGACTGCAAGTTTCAGTTCAATCCTCCATGTGTCTGGAAAGAGAATTCCAAATATTTGGTCACCGGTACTAGTGGCAATGACACCCTTTTACAGGTTACAGGGGGACAGTGGGCTTGCTATGTGCTTCCTCACTCACATCTGGGCAAAAGGTTCCCAGGCGGGTTCTTCATGTACCACATTCCCTTTCTCCTGCCTTGTAGTTCAGACAGAGCTTCTCTTAGCAAATCCCTGAGAGATACAGAGCCCCTAGACCGCCTGCAATACAACGTTCTGTGAGCAAGATAAACTTTGGTTGTTTGAAACTACTAAGACCGTGCAGTTACTTTTTCATAACTGAGGCTATCCTGATGAATACATAAGATGTATACAAATTCGCAAGGCATCCTTTGCAATACTTAGAGAGGCGCTGGGGAGAAGCAGCAGGGTGCATGGCAACAATGTTTCTGATCATGGGGAGGAAAACTCCCACACAAAGGTGTGAGGGGTGAGAGGAGGCCCAAAGCTATTGTTTAACTTTAGGTCAAGGATCACCTCTGAACCTCAGAAAATATAACATTAGCAGGGTTCATTTGTAATGGCCTCCACAGCAAATAAATTTGAATCAGAGGAGAAAAGAATTGATCAAGGTAGCATATCCTTCCATTCCTCCCATTTTACCATTTTGTTTCTCAAATACTCAGCAAGTGCAAATTGTTTTTGTTTTGTTTTTATGAATGAGGAAAGGAGGAAAAGATTAAATGATCCTAAAAGACCCCAAAAGTTTCCTGGGGTTGACTAGTCAAGCTCAGCAGATAAACAGTATTTTATTGAAATGTTTGATGCGCTTGGGAGCTTAACAAGAAAACAACCTGTTTCATATTTGTTTCTCTCACAAGCCAGGAGTCAAGGTCAATGTGAATTTACAGTAGCCCCTGGAACAGCTCCTTAAAAGTGTCTTGCTCTGTCTGCAAGTTGAAACAGCTGCAGTGTTCTTTTATTCATGACAAAATGTTTTCAGAATGATTAAACCAGCATTGTAAATGGGCAGTCTATATCAGCTGAGTGACAAGGATTAAGTGAGATTCAGATTAAAATGCTAAGTGAATTTGTAGCAAGATCAAGCCAGATATATGGTTAACACTAAGAAAATACATGCTGAGAAAGTGTGAAAACAACCATCTAGACTAGAGAACCTCAGAATAACAAACAGTACCAGGGGAAGTGTCTGGAGTCAGTGGGGGCTGGAATTACTTTTTTGAAAATACAATTGCTCACCAATATTTAGGAAAAATATATGCAGCCAAACAAACAGCCTAATCAACATGTATAACCATAGTGCATTTGGTTAAAAAAAGGCAAAATAGAAAAATACATTTTATTGACACACTAAATGTTGATAAATTTCAAAACAAAATATAAGTTAGAAACCAAAAATTACTAGAACTGCTAGATTTCCTACTGCAAAAGAACAAAGTGCTTTGAGTTGTATAGAGTATTTCTTTTTAAAAAAAGTCCACAGTTGAAAGCCAAAATGATGAAAATTTATTATTTACCAAATTATTACTGTAAAGATAGAATGAAAAATACACCACCGTTAGAAAAAAGTCTGTAATCATTATGAGTTAATGCCTTAAAGTTTTGTTATATAATGAATATAGAAATAAAATCACATAGACCCTGCCAATGACATTTAAAGTGACCTGAGAGACTGATGAATAAATATAATATTTGAATTGATACCCTCAAAACTTCCCTCTATGGCTTTCTCAACTTCTCTAAGTCAGCTCACATTCCATGGTACATAACCCACTGATCTACAGGTCTTTACTACAACCTGCATTGTGGATTTTCAAAGGAACACAAAGGGCAGCAATAGACTGTCATACTTAGAAATTCCCAGCTGTGGCCTTTTGCCTGGGAAATTTTCCCAGCTGGCTTCATGGAAACACTTGTTCTCAGACCCATTAGACATGCCAAGTCTGCCCCACTGCAGGCAAGGACACACACACACACACACACACACACACACACACACACACGCGCGCGCCTCACTCCTGAAACCCTGATAGGGAAGAGTGGAATGGAGATTCCCTTTTCATCCTGGGTGCCAAGTAAGTAGGGGCAAGTGCCCAGGATAAAGTAAGTTAGAGGCCCCAGCACACACAGTGGTTAAGAACAAGGGCTCTGAGTGCATCCGGGCAATAGTGCAAACTGCCTATTGCCCTAGCGTGGATGGGGATGCTCATCATACATAACACATCACAAACCACAGTCCTGTACAGAACCTGTGGGTTATCACGCACGTAGGAAGTCAGCAATATATGGTTGCCATTATGATTATAGTAAATTCTCTTCCTGGAGAACATTTTGTGGCTCCTTCTACCCTCTTAGAAGAGTCACAGATTTTACTTGTATGCCGCAAGCAAATGCTGATTCCATCAAGTAGGTGAACAGATGTGGCTCTCCAAAAATTGGACAGGAAGATAAAATATAGACTTTTGAAGAAAAGGTCAGGAAGAGGCAGCTGCATAGGAAGAGTAAATAGAAAACAACGTCCAAGGTCCCACCCCTGATGAGGTGTTAAATGACTAGCGGGAGCAATCCCTGCTGTAATCCGGTTAACATTTAGCACCTAATTATCACTTCTCAGTGGAGTCCAGATTAGATAATTGTGAACTGCAACCTCTCAGCTACACAGGAAATGCTTGATGCTACTAAGCCACAGATTCAATCATTTAACAGGCACTGGCTATCTAGAAGCAAGTAGTAGTTAGAGATGCAGAATGTTACTCTATTTAACCAGGAAAAACCATTCATTTTCTAGAAGTAGATGGCAACTCAGCAGATTTTAGCCAAACAAGATATCATCCAAGCTTTCCTTCTAAATGGCCAATGTACCAGCAATCCTGGACATGGCAGAAAATGCCATCTGAGATTTCAAGCCAAGATTTTCTTCAACATAGTATACCACGCACTGCTGGTGACTCACCACCATTGTTTTTTAGACGGGATGATACATTTCCTAATTTATCCAATCTTCCCCCTGCCCTTCCCTCCAAAAAGAACCAAAAAAAAACAAAAAAACAAAAAAACAACAACAACAAAAACATTTTCTCCACATATAAGTGGAATAACTCCTAGGAATAGAATTGTTGTTGTTGTAATTAGCTAGTTTATTACTATTATGAATAGGAAGAAAGCAAAGGGGAGGCCAGACATTATAAGCCTGGTCATCTGGTCTTTTTTACCAGGAAGCTACACCCTCACACTCCCAGGGAACCACTGGTCCATTCCCTGCAGATCACTGGGGGAAGGGATGGGACAAAGCCGCAGATGGGTGCATGCACAAGTGAAGTTGGGGGGATATAAGGCAAGTGCTTGTCTGTCAGTCTAGCCTGGGAAAAGAATTATTGGCTAGGAGGATGGAGCCACTGCAAGCACAAAAAATCTTTAAAAGCTGATTGGTTAAGCTCCTGTTAAAATCCTCAGACAAAGAGTTCCCTGGTTCTTGCTCTCTCTTGCTCCATGACCCACACTTACCTGCGTGCCCACCTGTTATCTCTCCAGAACCATGTGTCCTTAGGCAGCCTCCTGGCCCATGGCCATGCAGACCCCACACACAATGTACTGCAGCTGGGAACACAAGCTAAGCTACCCAGACGCCGGACTTCATATGGAGCAGAAACTATGGGCAGTGGCCTTGATTCTGGTCCTGCTGATGACAAGATTGGACTTCTTCCATGGTGAGATGGACAGAGATGGGACTTTAGAGGGGAAACCCCTTAATTTTATATCATCAATAAAGCTTTCCACAAAAGCCCATTCTCCCGTGGGAGCCTCAGGAAATTCATTTCCCCTAGAAGCTCTGACACAGAAGTCTAACATGGAAGACCAAGGAAAAAGGCGGAGACCCTCAATACAATAAGTGTAAACTAAATCTGTTAAATCTGCAACCATATTTATGTTACATCTCAAGTATAAGTAGGAGAAAATAGAAGAAAGGTATTCTGAGCAGAGAGAAGGGAGGGTAGAAAAGGGGTTGGCATATTTGAACAAAAGTGGGACATCGGTTGCTTGTGACACAGAGTTGGGAGCATGATGTTGGAGAGACAGGGGATACTGAGTGAAGCATGGTATGACGAACACTATAAAATACACCAGAGGCTTTTGGACTTAATCTCGTAGATAATGAGACCAAGTAGTGACTTTTTTGTCTGTTTTCAAGTTTGTTTTTGTTTTAAAAAGAAAGAGATGACACAGATATTCATTGTGAAACACCATTACAGTAAGTATAAATAATGTTGTCGGTATAGAAAAGAAAGACGATAAAACCAGATAGGCTGTGATTGCAACAATGATCCAGGAAGAAAAGGTTGGGATTGTGGGCAGTGAAGAAAACAGACAGGCCAATTTTAAAAGACATTTTTGAAATATAAACCAAAGAAATGAGTGATATTTGTATATCTGGGAGAGAGAGAGAGTGAAATTAAGAAAATATTTGCAATGACTGGTGGGGCGATAGCCATATTGTGGAGGAGGGAAGAACATGAAAGCCTCTTAAACAGCTTGGTAGTGAATGAATGGTCTTTCTGGAGAAATTACATATGCAGAGAATGGAAATCTAGCCATGGATCCAAATGAAGCTAGTAACTGGGTCACTCAAGCCCACATTCATTATCTTGGCCTCATTTTAACCACCTTAGTCAACCAGCCACAGGCCAAATTTTTTTAAATCAAACACATTTACCATGCGCACACTATTGTCAAGCAAAGCCAGAAAGCAATAGCTTCAAATAGTCCTGTCGTAGCCTCAGTTCCTCAGAAAGCACAGGCCAAGACAGAGACATGTGTGTAAGAAATGCAGAGTGGGATTCCAGGAGCAGGAGAGTGAAGCAGGGGAAAGGGAGGATGGACACAAAGATGTGTGAGCCACTGCTACAGGCAGCTGGCTGCTCAATCATCCAGGCATTGGCCTGGGATACCACACGTGATTACAGGCTTCCTTGCCTCTAGTCCACCCCCTCACCATTATTCCTTTTGATTTAATAGTTGAATAATTAAAGATATGCACACCACAACATGGAGACAGGTATACAGCAAAACTCACTGATTTAGCAACTCACTGGAGAACTGAATTAAACTAATTGACTTAGATAGCCTAGGCTCAGATACGTTCTATTTCTTAGAATCTGCATTTCAACAGATGGCTCAGATAAGAATCCTTAGAGACCAGGAATTAGCATTTCAGAGGCACACAATCCTTTTTTTTTTTTTTTTGTCTGCATTTCAACAGATGGCTCAGATAAGAATCCTTAAAGACCAGGAATTAGCATTTCAGAGGCACACAATCTTTTCTTTTTTTTTGACAAACCCAGAATAAAATTCCTTTTCAGAGTAGGCACTTTGGAGGAATGGAAAATGTATTATTATTTATTTCAGAGAGAAAAACCTAAAATAAATAACCTTTCACTCCTTTCATTCTCTTAAAAGGTGGAGATTTGATAGCTGAGAGAGGCATGATGCCTGCTATGCTCCCTAGCTTTCTATCATAGACCAGAATCTGAGGGGCCTACAACACCATAGCCAACGTGGCATCCCATGACTGTCCAACCTAAATCGACTGGGGAGATTGACATTTGGAGGCTGTGAGTGGGAGGGAGCCAAGAGGAGATGCTTTCTACACTTTCATCCTCTTGTTGAGTTCTATCTGGTTTGTCATTCTGTTATCAGGGAAGTTGAGGTATCCCTTTCCCCACTGAGTGCTAGGGGTGGAATATTTAGGATATCTCGAGAAAAAGAAGTTTCTGAGACTCGCATAAGAGGATGAGTGATTTTTGTTTGCATGGAATTAAATCCCTGTGTTTCCAAAGTCCCATTTCCCTTAATCCAGGCCTGGAAGAAGTGTAGCTGGGGATTCAGTAGAGCTAAAAACAAAGCCAGGGTCCAGAGCTTTTGTTCCATGTTGCAGTCAGGTCCAGTTCAGCATCAGACTAGTTGCAGTCCATTAGTCCATTGTGTGCGGGTCCACGTGGCCATGGGCCATGTGAGTGAATACAGGAAGCAAGAGAGCCCTGCCAGCCAGGAGTCCAGCACAACACGCCAAGAGCCCAGAGCACAGAGAAACCAGGAGCCCGGAAGCTCGAATACCTTTGTTCAGGGGATTAAATATCCCAAATCCTCCCTAGTTTGCAGTGGCCACACCCATTCTGACCTACAACGTCTGTGTCTGTTGCCAGGTGTGACTGACAGCAAGCACCTTCCCTGGTCCCCCCAACTTTACTGGGCATGCATCTATCTTCCCTTTGCTGGACCCCTGGAGAGTGTAAAGTTGTAGCTTCCTGGCAAAGCTGCCCAGATGATATGCCTATAGTATTTAGCTTTCCCTTTGCTCCTTTTTCTCTTATTAATAACTAGGTTAATTATAATGGTATCACTAGGTTCGTTACATGGATTTTACCAGGCAACTTTACTCATAAGGTTCACAAACACTAAACTCTTGATAATTCCAGACATTGGAATCTTGTCAATTATCCAAATCCTAGAGGAATAATCAACCTATCTGTTGAGATGTCTCTTATCCATATATATATTCTTGCTATATCCTGAGTGTTCCAGGTGATTTCAAATATTCTCTCATCATCAGACCATGCCTTTCAATTTTGAGTTTGGAAAACTTGTTTATCTTTAGTTTAGAGTCAATTTAAAGTATAATTTCTCTGAAGAAGGAATGGAGTGGGGAAAAGGAGAGAGGAAGAAAAGGGAGGGAGGGAGGGAGAGAGAGAGTGATAGAGGGAAAGGAAAGGAAAGGAAAGGAAAGGAAAGGAAAGGAAAGGAAAGGAAAGGAAAGGAAAGGAAAGGAAAGGAAAGGAAAGGAAAGGAAAGGAAAGGAAAGGAAAGGAAAGGAAAGGAAAGGAAAGGAAAGGAAAGGGCCTTTCCTTTTGCCCACACATGGACCACATAAGACACACTTATTTATCTAAGAGATTGATATGGTAGCCACAAGGGATTCATTTACAAGAGGAAACTACAGGCTTCTATGAGGCAAAATATATGAATCCATCAGGTTTAGCGGTAAAGCCTCATCCATTTACAGGTCTGTCTGCCCTGCCACTACCCACCTCCCCAGCCATACTTTTTTATGTTATTCATGATCATTTGTAAAACTAATCAACTGCTAGATGAGGTGAGATTTTTTTTTTCCTGCTTGTATTTGGTAAGACTGCTTCTCCTACCCTGACAAATTAATTACCTGTGAATACCGCCCAGCAGCCCTGGACTTTTTTAAATGAAAGAACAGTGGGTACCAGAGCTCACTATTTCAAAATGCAAGCATAATAAATGAAGTGATCAAAACACGGACTCTGACCTGCAGCCCAGGACAGAGAGCCTGCTGTGGGTTCTTTTCCACATTGTTTTCATCAGCATCAAGTACCACAGCGCACAAGGTCCAAGCCCGCCAGCAGCATGAATTTAATATTGCCATGTGGGAGGAGGAAAAAGCCACAGAGCAGAGCAATTAGAAAGAAGGGCCCCAAGTAACTGGGAGGCTCAGTTTGGAAAGTTCTCCAGTAGTTTTTAAAGGCAAAGGAGGAAGAGAGGAAGGTGAAGTAGTGGGACCCTGCTGCCAGGCCAGAGCAATGGGCTGCTGCGCCTGCACTGGGTGTTAGCGCTGGTTCTGGGCAGAGCAGCTCCCTGTGCTCTATTAGCACTGAGGGCTGCAATCTTTCATTGCCTTTTCCCAGTTACCTTGCAATTTCTCCTTAATTGTTCCACCTAGATCTGAGCCTCCGGCTGGTTTCAAATGTCTCAAGGGCAGGAGCCAAGGTGGCTATTTCATTTGTAACTTTCTACAGTGCCGAGTAGCAACATAACATTTGTATAATGTTTTACGGCTTACAGATGACTTTCTGTGCATTCTGACCCATAACTATTACTATCCTTTTTTCACATGGCCAGGGGTCAGGAACACACGAATGTGGCTTTATCTGTCGATGATTAGGCCATTTGGTTAAAAGGCTACCATGTATTGTTACATCCTGGGTACCTAGAACACATGTATAGGAGAGGAAAGATGAGCTGCACACAAGATAAAGGTTTGGTGATTTTGAATATAAGTTTTAGTTTGGAAAATGTCTCGGGAGTATAACAGGATGTGACCAAAAAAGTGAGATGACATGAGACAGACTTTCATTTTCAATTAAATCAAGAGTACCCTGAAATAGAAGTCAGGGGTTCCGCAATCCAGGTAGACACCAAGCACCATCTATAGCAGAATAAGTAATATGTTCCATACGTATGGACCCATATTGTGAATGATAAATTTAATTTAAGAATTACTTCATTCAAGTATCATTTTTTAATTATATGTATTCTCAATCAGAATTACTAGAATATCTGCTTTCCCATAAGAGTCATCATATTTGAAAGGGGTCCTCATATGGTAGGTAGTCTCACTGCCCAAGCACCAGTGTAAGATTTGAGAATGGACTCTAGCTTCCGAGCACATATGACCCTGAGAAAACGTGAGCAGGTCAGATGGCTGAGTGGAGCACATGCCATAAGCATCACTCTGCTCCCAACTGATGTCTTCAGATCTCATCTATGCTGTGTTCTAAGGAGACTTAATTCAGGGAGAGAAAAAAAAGGGCTCATCTAAAGACAGAAATGGTACACAGAGAAGATGGCCCTGTCATCTTTAGGGGCCTAACTGGTCCTGTTGGGAACTCCAGAAAGTGCTCTGGCAGAGATCAGAAATCAATCCTTGTCACCCTCATCAACAGCATCATTATCGTCACCAATTCTCTCAAAATAAATCCAT
The DNA here is from genome assembly GCF_000412655.1 of Myotis brandtii. Lineage (NCBI taxonomy): Eukaryota > Metazoa > Chordata > Mammalia > Chiroptera > Vespertilionidae > Myotis > Myotis brandtii. The sequence goes on along the minus strand of NW_005361913.1, from coordinate 1,095,478 downwards.
GCATGCAATATAGTTTCCATCAAATTCGGCCAGTTTCTTCACATAACATTCACACTGGTTCTAGAATTCAAAAGAGCAAGAATAACCAAAATAATTTTATAAAAGAGCTGAATTGGGAACCGCCTTCCCAGGTGTCAAGACATAGTAAAAACTAGAGAACCAAATGGATCAATGTAATAAGTAGATTATTTGGAAAGAATCAAAAACTAAAACAGGTCCCTGTATATGTAGGAATTTAATATTTGATAAAGGTGACACTGTAAATTTATGAGGAAAGAGCAGCTTAGTCAACAACTGATACGTGGAATAATATAATTTCTGTTGAAGCAAAAGAAAATTTGTTCATATGGAGATCCTGTATGGATTAAGGATCTAAATATAAAAAATACATAAAAGTGCTAAAATAAATTACTAAAGAACATCTCTGTGGCCCTGACCGGTTTGGCTCAATGGATGGAGTGTCGGCCTGCGGACTGAAGGGTCCCAGGTTCGATTCAGGTCAAGGGCATGTACCTTGGTTGCGGGCACATCCCCAGTAGGGAGTGTGCAGGAGGCAGCTGATCGATGTTTCTAACTCTCTATCCCTCTCCCTTCCTCTCTGTAAAGAATCAATAAAATATATATTTTTTTAAAAAAAGAACATCTCTGTGACTTGGTGGGTAGGGGAAATTCTCCTTAAGAGACAAAAGAGCAAACATCACACAAAAATGATAAATTTAACTAAAACTTAAAACTTATATTTATCAAAAGATACCATAAACAGAGTTGAAACATTAGCAAAAATTGGGAGAAAATATTTGCAACCTAGAGAACAAAGGATTAGTATCTGATATCAATAAGAAAAAGTCAAGCCAGTAGAAAAATGGGCAGCATTTATTATTAGGCAATTCACAAAAAAAGGAAATTTAAATGGCCAATAAGTATATGAACGAATATCCATTCAACACTTGTAATTAGCACCTTAAAACTATAAATAATATACCTTTTCTTTTTCCACTCACAAGATTAGCCAAAAATTTTAGTGTTGACAAGTATGACAGAGATAAGGAAAGGATTACTCTCATGTGCTGTGAGTTAAAATTTAAATGGATATAGCCATTTTGCTGGTCATTGTGCAGAACTGATTGAAGCTAAAAATGTATATACCTTATGGTCTCACATATCTCATTCCTGATAGTTCCCCTGCAGTGGTCGGCAAACTGTGGCTTGGCAAACTGTGGCTCATGAGCCACATGTGGCTCTTTGGCCCCTTGAGTGTGGCTCTTCCACAAAATACCGGCTCTTCCACAAAATACCGACTTTTGCGCATGGGCCACGAAGTTTCAATCGCACTGTACGTGCGCGCCTGCACATGGTATTTTGTGGAAGAGCCACACTCAAGGGGCCAAACAGCCGCATGTGGCACAAGAGCCATGGGTTGCCGACCACGGCTAATGAGCAATAAAGATGTTTGTTGCAACATTGCTTGTGAAAGTGAAAAACTAGGAGTAGTCTAAATATCCCTCAAGGGGAGTGGTCTTTAAAGTATGATACACAAATAAAAGAGGATGCTGCATAACTAAAAATAATAATGTTATTCTACATCTATTAATTTGGATAGATCTTGAAAATATACTAAGTAAGAAAAAAAGGTATAGAATAATACTATATATTTTCTCGTGGGGGGGGAGAAAAGAGAGAGATAGATAGAGATAGAGATACAAGAGATAGAGATTTTCTCGTGGGGGGGGGGAAAAGAGAGAGATAGATAGAGATAGAGATAGAGATAGAGATAGATAGAGATAGAGAAATGTATAGCAAAAGATCAGGAAAGATACATCCAAAAATGTCAAGAGTAATTGTCTTTCGGTGGAGGATCAGGTAAGTAGGGGGTTAAGAATGATTAATATTGGGGAGAATGAATAGCTTAAAGAATGAATAGCCAAAAACTTTGGCCTTAGTTATAATATTTCCATTTTCTTTTTACAAGGACAATACATTTTTATATAATTAAAACAACTTAAAAATAAAACTATTACTTGGTATTTGTTGAAAATTTATGTCAGAGATTATACAAAGTGCTTTATGTGAATTTTTTACCTCAAACTCAAAGGAAGCCTCTGTGTATTATTACTCCGGTTTTATAGGTGAGAAAGCTGAGCCCAAGAGATGGCACATGATAGGACTGCCTGACCCCATCATCTACACTTTGCTGCCTTCTCTTGCAGTGAATGTGAGGGGTGCTTAGGGCTGTCATGTCTCCTTGCCCATGAATAAGTCTTTCTCTAGAACAGATGTCAGGAATTTGAACTTCTGGTTCATAAAATATACACAGATTCAGCTTCAGCAGATTCGGTGAAATTGACTCCCAAAGTTGCGGTGCCAGTTTACACTAAAAAGCTTTCAGTTTTCGGAGGAGGAGACTCTGGCGCAGGAACCACAGATTAGTCCCAGCATCCCAGGTCACTAGCCTACCCACCATGCTATATCCCATCACAGAACTTCATTCCAGACCTAGACGAAGGTTTCCCAAATGTTGGAGTTGATGGGGCAATGGTTAACATCCGCTAAGTGAGAGTCAAAGGCCGAGCAGTGTTAATCTCCCATTCGTGGGACCCTGCAGCTACTGGCAGTGGCTTCTAATTGGGATTTCCATTAGAGCAATGTTCTCCTCAGTGATTTTCATAAAGAAATGAAACAATTACGTCTCATTTGGGAACACTAATGAGCTATTTAGCATGGGTTAAGCAAAAAGAAAACATGACCTGCGCTAGCCTCAGCTGAGGTAGAGGAAGAAATTTTTGAAGAAACAGACTAATAAGAGTGTGGGACATGGGAGAGTGGAGAGCTTCCCATTAAAACTGCTCTGGACATGGTCTCCCTCATTCTAGTGGACATCCCATCCCAACCTATTCTGTACCAATTGACAGGTAAGTCTTGGTAAAATTCCACTTGGTCAATCTTGTCCCTGTTTTTCACTACCACAGGAAATAAGAATAAAGTCCCTTAGTATAGCATTCAACACTCATTCTACTGGTTCCTCTTTCCGGTCTTTGTCTTTATCCTCCCACAGGAACAGGAGGTGGTGCAATCTCTGACCTTCAAAAATGTCTGCCAACTAGTCCCACGGTTGAAGGAGGGACTAGTGAGCCTAGCCCCACTGGTACTGGGCATCACATTACATCTGTACAAAAAGGGACTTAACTCAGGAAACTAGACCCAGTTTGTCTTCCCACCAACAATGACCCATGTATGCCCAGATCTAAAACCCCAGCACATTCTCTATATATTTCAACTAAGCTGGGCAGCAGAGTCAACCATGAACATGTGATGAAGAGGAAAATGTCACAATTTATAGCAGCCATTTATGCCTGTGAGGGTAATGAATGACAGGATATTTCTCCACAGGTAAGCTTTCTGAAGTGGTGGTCTGCCACTAAAATGACTCACAAAAACAAAGAACTATGTTGTAGCACTTGCCAATCTCAGTGGTGTAAATACTCTTACTATGGCCAATTTCAAGCTACCAATAGGCCCCAAATTCCTGAATATTTCAAGCAGGGGTGGGGAACCTTTTTTCTGCCACAGGCCATTTGGTTATTTATAACATCATTTGAGGGCCATACAAAATTATCAACTTAAAAATTAGCCTGCTATATTTGGTCAAACATTTAATTAACTCACCCCTAATGCCTTCACAGGGCCAGACCAAATAATTTTTCAGGCCTTATACAGCCCTCAGACCAGATGTTCCCCACCCCTGAAAATGATCAGCTCTTTCTAGCCAGCCATAGCTGACCCCAGCATACAGCAGACTCTGATTGGATTCTTTGAATAGGGAAAGTAAGCCCCAAAGGCAGAAAACCAAATAGCAACTCTATCAGTCTCTGTTCACTGAAGCTAGCAGTTGAGTAGAGCAACTAAAGCAGTAAGTAGAGGAGTTTGGGGACTAGAGGAGGCCAAAAAGAAATTCCTGTGACAGTCTCCTCTAAGAGCTTTAAAAAAATCAGACGTGATATGATCATTTGATTTAAATGATTTTCAATGTTATAACATGAATTCCCTTGATAACTCTGAAGCTTCGGGTAAAGTCAGGTGCCCTCTAGACCCTGTGGAGATAGGATTCCTGGGAGTAAGAGCATAACAGATGTTTCCAGCATAGAGTAATATGAAAAGGAAAAAGAACAGCACACAGAGAGTGCCGAGGCTGTGATAATTCCAACAAATTGGATGAACTCAATAGAAGCAGATAAACAGAGTTAATGAAGGAAAAGTGCCCATCTCACTACATTCACCCAAAATCCCCCCAGAGAGATTGGAAGCATCTTACTGCCAGAGGAAGAAAGGTTCAAGTGAATTCCATTCAACCTTGAAAAGCCGGAGTGAGCCCAGTGGACATTTGTATTACAGAGTCAAAGAAAGTGGCTTTCTTTCATGCTTTGCCTTTATGTATCCTGTCAGACACACACACAAAAAACAAAGGGGTTGGTGGGACAAACTGAAAGAGTCAAAGTCCCAATGTCAGCAGACACAAATCCAACAGAGAAGAAAATTGGATATGAGCAAAGGCATTGGTCAAGAGGTCAGCAGCCGTAGGTACAACAACAGATCTGAACCACAGTCCAGGAGGCAAGCACAGTTGAAGGAGGAAGAGGAGAGAAGCATTTTCCAAATAGGCAAATGCAACTGTATACAAAATGTCAACACCGTGGAGTAGGACAAAACTGTGGTGAGCCAAAAGTAGATGAGCTGCACTTGCAGGGCCAGGGGACTCCAGAGGAGCAGGATGGGGAGGCTGAAATCCTAACAAATGGCTCAGGAGCTGAAGGGACAGCTTTCCCCAGGTGGCACTTGGAGACTTGGATTGCTGCTTACCAAGACAGCAGCGGGTGCTCTCTGACCAGGCGTGGTGCTCCCTCCTCCACGTGGGTAAGCAAACCAGCCTGTGGCTGCTGGGAAGAGGCGGGGATCCACAGCCTGTGGCTACAGCTGACAATCTCCTCTGGTGATTGTAATGGTTTCTCAGCTCTGCTCTCGGGTTACATGTCAACCTGCAGGTTACAAACGTCCTTGATTAAACTACAGGTGGACAACAAGTCATCATCTCCTGTCATTTTTCCTTTCTGTGGGAAGCCAGTTCTCAGGAGGAAGCTCCTGCCAGTCGATCAGTCCAGTCCATCCCTGGGTAATGAGCCTGCTGACTCTAACGGGGTGACTCTTTTTCATCTTTGGAAACCATAAAGGAAAACACAATATAACCGCTTTGGAGGTGGGAGAGGAATATTTTAACGGACAATATGACCACCTGCAAAATAAAAACCAGGAAGCATTACTGAACACCAAGTACCCAAGGAACCCAGCAATAGCAGCCATATGATAGACCAGGAACATCGCCTCTGGGGACTCGGGGACAACAGACTTTGAGAGAACTGATGGTTTTAAATACTAGCCCATGTTTTTTTTCCTCAGAGGAATAAAGTGTTCTGGTCCTTGGCATCATGCTGCTCAGAGAAGAAGGAGCTTGATAATTAGCATGCTGCCGGCACACTCAGAAATTCTCACAGTCAGAAACACCCTGGAGTACATCTTGGTGATTTTATTAAGTCTCACTCAGCTCTAAATTTGTGATTCTGAACCCAGAAATGGCACCACCGGAGGCTGAAAGAGGTCATCAGGATTTCCAACGTGTCCTCCCGAGTCTTCTGGTCAACCACCATTGCTGAGGAAATTAGGCAATAATGTAAAGGACCAAACCACCTTTCAAAGCCACCACTTTCCCTCCACTCACTGGGGGCCCCCACGTCTGACCCCAGCCCTCTCCAGAAGGTTTTCCCACACCCAGGCTCACCCCTTCCTAACTTCCACATAACAACCCAGAATGATCTTTCTTCAAGAACAAATCTGATTATTTTATTGTTCTGTTTAAAACCATACAAAAGATTCCTGTTGCTCTTAAGATACAGGACAAACTCCTTAATACGGTTTAGAAGGCCCAGCATGATTTGGCTTCTCCCTTTATCCTTACTTCATCCCTCAGCACTGTCCTCACCACAACCACCCCGTCCATACGCTCCAGTCACTGAACTTCAGGTCCTGGAGGAACCTCCTCTCTCCCATCTCTGTTCAAGCCGGCTAAAACAATGGTCCCCTTGTCCCTTTGCCTAAATATGTCTGATTCACTCATTCTAGTCAGATGCAGTTTACTCTGGAAAGCTTGTCTTGACCCCAAGGCCTGAGTGAAGGACTCACAGCTCTGGCCAGCATCTGCCACAGTCCTAATTACATACACTCATTTTCATGCTCTGATTGCTTGTCTGTTAGTCTTGACCACACTGTCCGAGTTCTGCAAAGCCAGGCACAAGGCTTGTCTAGTTCACAGATACATATACAGCACCTAGCAGAAACCCTGCACACAGTGAGTATTCAGTTGATATGTGTTGAATATATGGAGGAAAACAAGAAGCAATGAGTAAGTATAATATACATTATATGCATTAGCACAAGTAAAGTTTAAAAAAGGCAGTTACACTTACATAAAATCTTGCCATTTTTTTCTTAGTCTCTGATGTTTTAAATTTTTTGCAAATCTCTCACAACTGATAGATAAGGGGTTTGACAGACAAGTGTTTGTTCACAACTTCAGAGATTTCCATACAAAAAGGGCAAGGAGAGATGGAAGAAAGAGACTCCAGATGGTATGTGGCCAATTTAATAAGCAAGGGAATTTATATACTTGGCTTGTCTTGGGAGGATGCAAATGAGCACATACTACACCTGCCTGCCAGAAGTTTAAAAGTTAAGATACAGGTCTTACCTGGGTTCAGTCACATATACCAACCAGATGGTCACACCACCACATTGATCTCTTAAGGTTGTGACCTTGAAGACAAGTCCCACTGTGAGAATGGAGGGCAGAATGTACAATCCAAGGACGAGGGGATTGCGTGAGGAACCTCCAATTGCCTAGGTCCAGCTTGCAGATCAATGGGTGGCCTTGTCCTTTCAATGATCTCCTCCTGCGAGGTAAGTTGGGAGATTGGTAATTTGTCTCAAGTCCTCATGCAAGGTCTTGCTGGAGCCTGTACAGAGTCCTGCCTGAAGCGTTCCCCACTGGACCAGAACACCCAGCACTTAAATGGAAAAAAATTCTATTTCTAACAAATAGAAGAGCTTCAGTGGATTATTTTATGTAACATTTGGAGGGCAAGACAAGTCATCAGGAAATCTATGATAATCTTCAGATCATTTTTAGGTTGTTAATAGTTTTCTATTTTCTTCCATTTTTGGAAGAAAAAAATTAACAGTATAAATAATTTCATTTGTCCTTTCAGTTTTTAAAAACAGAATATATTAAGGTGAGAGGAGAAAAAATCTAAAAGATAAAGGAAAGAATAATTTGTATAATACTATGTAGCATCAATCAATGAAAAAATGCAGGAAGGAGGCCAACTGAGGTGGAAGAGGGAAGCTAACCAATAAGAAAGCCCAAATCATTTGTTTCTCTGCCTCTTAAACTAGTTATTGCTGACCAGATAGTGACACAAAAAATTGCCACCCACACCCTTCTTACCAGTCAGGGCTACTAAGAAGCCCTGACTATTGATTAAACCTAAGAGAGAGAGAGAGAGAGAGAGAGAGAGAGAGAGAGAACCAGAGCCAGTCTTTCCTAAGATATTTGAAAACCAACACAATTGTAAGGGTTTGAAAAGCATTGGATGGTGACAGCCCTTTCTCATCTGTCCTCCTTACTAAATAGTAAGTACCTACTATGTTCCAGGCCCTATTTGGTGTAGTCCAGTATGTAAAGGAAGTATATTAGGCAGAATTTCAAATCTCATTGGAGAACCAACAGACATGGAAAAAGAGAAATATAACTTGATATGGACAGAGAGCTCACAATTGAAAACCAAGACATTAAATTCCAACTTGCCAAACCAATGAGATACCATTTGACACCAACTAACAGAGCCGAAATCAAAAAGTTCAAACAGCAGTTGGAACTCTCTAACATTGCTGGTGGGACTGTAAAATGGTACAACTACTTTGGAAACCTGTTTGGCAGTTTCCACTAAAAGTGACAATGCACTTAACCAACCAGTCCACTCTGGTACCCAAAAGAAATGAAAAATGTATGAGGATTTTTATAGCATTCCTGCTCATAGTAACCAAAACTGGAAACAACCCAAATGTCCATCAACAGGAGATTAGATAAATTGTAGTCTATCCATACAATGGAATGCTTCTCAGTAATTTAAAAGAATGGTCTATTGATATAAGATATAGTATAAATGAATGTTACAATATTATGTTGACTAAAAGAAACCAGACACAAATGAGTATATACTGTATGATTCAATTTATAGGATATACAAATACAGGGAAAACTAATGTACTGCAATATAAAACAGAAAGTTGTTGAAAGTAAAAATTACCTAAAGGGTGCAGCAAGCTTTCTGAGGAGGATGGAAATTTTACATGTCTGGGGGTGGTAACTCCGTAAGTGTATATAATTGTCAACATTGATCACATTTAACTCTTAAATTCATGAGTTTTATTTTATGTTGTTTATTTCTCAATTTAAAAAAGAAAGGGATAAGGACAAGTTTGTAATATCTTAATCAATAAAGGGGGAAAAAGGAATATAACATGCACCAAAAAAAAAAAAAAGAAAAAAAGAGAAAAATGCCATATTTGCCAATTTGGCAAAAGAAGCTTTGTTCATAGTTCCTCGACCTTACTGGTCTGTATAACTTTACTAGATATACTTCCTTCTTAAAGCCTTTAGATGTCCTAACCTCCCACAAGAGGGACTTCTAAACATCTCCAGCCTTTGGGGAGAGATACGGTGCTTGGAGAAAGCAAATATTATTATTCCACCTTCCACTAAGGCAGCGGTTCTCAACCTGTGGGTAGGGACCCCTTTGGGGGTCGATTGACCCTTTCACTTGGGTTGCCTAAGACCATCGGAAAACACATATATAATTACATATTGTTTTTGTGATTAATCACTATGCTTTAATTATGTTCAATTTGTAACAAAGAAAATACATCCTGCATATCATATATTTACATTACGATTCATAACAGTAGCAAAATTACAGTTATGAAGTAGCAACAAAAATAATTTTATGGTTGGGGGGTCACCACAACATGAGGAACTGTATTAAAGGGTCGCGGCATTAGGAAGGTTGAGAACCACTGCACTAAGGAAACAGAAGGACAGGGAGATTAAGCGACTCTCTCAATGTGCCTTAGCTGGTAAGTGATAAAATCAACACTCAATATCTGACTTCCTGTCTCTAAAGTTCATGCTCTTTGCAATAACCTTACGATATCATTCTACATGGTAGATGCTTCTCAAAAACGCAGTGCCAAGATTCTGCACCTGGTGTGCCAAAAAAGGGAGTGAATTTTATGACCCACAGAGCTTCTCAGGGAAAAGGAGATTAATACCCATGAACAGGGAGTAAGGGAAAGTTTAATGAAGATTAACAAAAAGTAAATCTTTTCAGTGTATTTAACAAACAAATTTTAACATCCAAAATATATAAAGATCTCCTACAATTCAGCAAAGAAAAATATTAACAATCCATAGGGGGGCAGAAAAAAGGCAGAAAGATATGAAATGGTAGTTTACAAAAGAAATAAAAAAGCCAAAAATCAAGCTCAGTCTTGTTAACAAGCAAAGAAACACAAAGTAAATAATTAAATGTGAATTTTGTCCATAAGTTTGTCAAATGTCTCTAAAAACAATGTGTCAGGATGGCCGAGTGGTCTAAGGCGCCAGACTAAAAATGATAATATCCTATCTTGGTAAGAATTCGGGGTACACAGTGAAAAATAGTATAAATTGGTATAACCTTTTTGGAAGATTTGACACTATCTTCTTTTGACAATTTGACAGTATCTATCAAAATATAAATCATAAATTCTCTTCAACCCACAGTTCCCCTTTCATATCACAGAAATACAAACAGATTCACAAAGATATGTATACAAGGATTTTCATTAAAACATTGTTTGCAATGGGAACAATTAGAAGCAATGCAAATGCCCATGAAGAGGGGACTGATGAAGTATGTAATGCCAAACCATACAAAATACTATGCAACAGTTAAAAAGAAATAAGTGCTTTTAAAGTTGCAAAGAATGGGGTATGTTTGGACACTTGTCCAAGATAAATAACTAAATGGATAAAACAAGCTGCACAAAAAAATATATAAAATGTCACCATTTATAGTTTAAAGCAAATGAGCTAAACTATACCTTGGAAAATAATTCCTGATTGACTAGACCTTCAGGGATTAAATAAGATTATGTATTTGAGCATAGTAGGGACTCAAAGACTGTTTAAATTTGAATTGAAAGCAAGCAGCAGAGAAGAGATGCTGATTCTTGGCAGGAATCCTAGGGGTTGAGACAAGGTCCTATCTCATTAACTCATTAAGACATATGACAGCAATGGTTCTGATTTCTTGAGCACTTCAAAATTTATAAAGTACTTTCACATATATTCTCTTAGTTTAGTATGCTCATCAATTTCTTGAAGTTGGCACTGAAGTGGCTTTGTAATACAGCTTGATATCTGGTATTACTCATCAATTTCTTGAAGTTGGCACTGTCGTTCTCATATTGTGATGAAGAAATCTTCAGAAAGGTTAAATGAATAAGCCATGTCAACTTTAGGAAAATAGAGATTGTCTGATCAGTTCCCCCACCACATCCCAGGCTCCTATCACACACACACACACACACACACACACACACACACACGCACACAGTGCTAAAAATTTATTTAATATGAGAGGAAAAGAGGGAGTAAGGGAGAGGAAGTGAGCAAATCTGCCCCCAGGTTTTTTTGTTTGCTGACAAAATCCTCTTTCCATTCAATCCCACCACTGCCAGGAGATAGAAGGCAGGAGGTGATTCATATGAAACAGAGATCTCAAGAATGGAAACTAACGCATGCATTTCCTATACTAGTTAAAGCCAAACTCTCTAGGTCAGAGCAGTGGCATCCAGTGCTGAGTGTGTTTGCAGTATAGACACACTAATGCTCACAGAACCCTAAGTGCAGCCCAGGAGCGTCCCTGGGGCACCGCAATGCCATGAGTTCCTGCTGCTCAGACTCCGATGTCTCTTGCATCAAATATAGTGGAATGGGGCAGAGATCTGACTTTATGTCTCAGCTCTTCCCCTTGCCATCTTCATGGACTGAGGCAAATCATGTAACTTCTCTGTTTCCTCACCTGTAAAATAAAGATGCTAATGATTCCTACATGGCAGGGCCATGAAGGATCAATGGGATAATTCAAGTAAATTACAGAATCTGATATACGGCAAGCATTCAATAGTCGCTAAAGTTTCTAATTATAACATGGTAACATAAACATCAAAAGAATGGCCATAGAAAATCTACAGAGAGCACATCAAGCAAAGGTATGTGTGTATGTGTGTGCGCATGTGTGTGCGCATGTGTGTATGTGTGTGTATGTGTGTGTATGTGTGTGTGTTTGTGTGTGCATGTGTGTAAAGAGAGCAGGGAGCCTGGTCCTGAGCAGAAGTAGGTTAGTGTTTTGATAACAGGTCTATTTCAAAGAAGCTCTCCAAAGAGCCAGGTTCACAAACTATTACTGCCCTTTAGGAAAACCATTAAGACAATTCCCAGGCCTGCCCTGGGGTAGCTCAGTTGGTTAGAGCATCATCCAGATACACCAAGGTTGTGGGTTTCATCCCCAATCAAGGCACATACAAGAAATAACCAACGAATACATAAATAAATGGAACAACAAACCTCTCTCAAAAAAATCTCTCTATCTCTCTCTCTCTCTCTCTCTCTCTCTCTCTCTCTCTCTCTCTCCTCATCTCTCTCTCCCTTTCTCTCTTCCTCTAAAATCAATCAATCAACAAAAACAAATTTAAAAAGAGACAATTCCAAGGCCCAAACCAAACACTGGAGTCACCCCAGGTCTCCCTCCCCTGCCTAAGCAGCCTTTCTAACATCCTTTCACACACATGGGTACAATTGGGGACCCTGTAAGAAGAATGTATTCTAATTGAAGGCTTGCTGTTTCATCTTTCAGCACCCAAGTACTGAAGTTTTGCTACCTGATTATTGTAAAAAAAATGAGAGTGAAGGCACAGTTTGCTGTTCATTTGCATCTCAATACATTTATTAATCAAGCATCTCTATTCCAACATGGTACCAGAGTTATTCCTTCAAATTGGAGATGTGCCTTTAGCAATTTTGCCCAGAGCCTATAAACACCGGGCAAATGAAAGAAAGCATCATTTCTGTTATCACTCTCATCTCCCACTGGAGTCTGCTCACAGGGATGCTGTTAGAAGAGCAGCACCAATCACAGGAGCTCAGCTGTGTTTTTCCCATCGGCAATGTTACCATGATACCCTAAGTAAGCTGCACCAACAGGGCAGAGCCTGGGCAGGGCCGGCTTTCTCACTAAAACCATCTACCACAACATCATTAAAAATGTCATGGAATGGCACAGAAAACAAAGAGGAAGGAACGATTTTCCAGAACATTCTGGTGTCTCTCCAACTCTGCACCAGCCCTTTCTCAAAAATTGTACGGTTCCCCAGCAAAATTGCCTGTGCTTTCTGTTTCTTTCCAGAAGAGAGAGAAGAGCAGAGGTATACTCCTCACTAGCCTGTCAAAATTCTGGTGAGCTCAACTGGGCACAGCCTGCACTGACCAGTGGAGGCTGTCCAGTCCTTACCAGGAAGGGCTCAGCTTGGATGTGAGCTCAGGTGCCCATTTGCCTATTTTAAGGGCACCAAAGGCCTTTGAGTCATAACACACAGCAGGAACACAGAAAACGCAGGGTGGCCAGGGGAGGTGAGAAGGAAAGGAGTCGGCTTTGAGTGTTGCTAAGGTAAAAAGGTGGCCCCTTCCAGTGGTCTCTATAATGAGCTGTCTATAACCAGGGTCTTGCAAGAATAACCCTGAAAGGGCCACACAAAAGTTTGTTTGGTTCCACCAACATATGTAGATCATTGTCCTAATCCTGAGTATATAAAAATGAGTACAGCGCTGGTCTGGCCCTTGAGGAGCTCAGAAGTTCAGGTTAGAAGCTCTGCCTACAAATGTGCTGCTCACCTGGTTTAGGCTGGGTTCCAAAGTCCCAGAAGTGTGCAACACCCAGTGTCAATGCAGTTGCTGGTCTGAGTTCTCAGGGCACATGGAATGGAGTGGGCAGAGAGCACACAGAGGGGCTGGCAGTACCTACAAGAGGGACCATCTTCTTCAGGCCTAAGGTTCTCTGAAGTGGAATGAACAGGGGACCGAATTTATCCTGCTTATTACTTAGATGATATTAACTCTATTTTGTGTCCCAAAGACTATAAAACTTTACAGATGTCAGAGGCTCAGGGCTTGACTAGTTTGCAAAATGAGCCTTTACTCATCCCTATGGAGGGACATCGGCCCTCAGCCCTGTCCCTCAAGCCACTTCTTTGGTTGCAAGTATAATTACTCAGTCAAGGAGAATTGTATCAAGTAATTATATGCTAGTAGCATGAAAATAAAAATATGCTCAGTTCTCCAAACCTTGACTTAAACTAAGTGTAATCATATAATTTTTCATGTTGATAGATATTTTAATTTAAATGAAATAGTATATAGCCAGAAAAAATCAGATTTAAAAGAACAAACAATGACAAAATAAGATAACCTTTGTCATGGCTTGAATTGTGTTCCCTGGAAAAGATATGTTGAAATCCTAACCTTCAGTACCTGTGAATGTGACCTTATTGAAAATAAGACCATTACAGATGAATTAAATTAAGGTCAGTTAAATTAAGGCAGACCCTAGTCCAATATGACTAGTGTCCTTATAAGAAGAGGAAAATGCCAGTGAAAACAGAGACACACAGGGAAAATGCCATGAGATGACAGAGGCAGAGATTGGCAAAACGCAGCTGCAAGCCAAAGAGCATCAATGATAAAAGCCACCACCAGATGCTAGCAAGAGGCAAGGAAGGGTTCTACCCATTGATATATGGAACGTGGTCCTACCAACACCTTGATTTTGGACTCTGGCCTACAGAATTATAAGAGAATAAATTTATGTTGTTTTAAGCTGCCCAGTTTTTAGTACTAAGAAATTTTTACACTTACCATATACTGTTTTTTACAAAAAGGACACAAATTCTTATTTGGTACCTAATGAATTAATATTTTTCATCATATGTTTACTGGCCTTCTTGATTTCTTACATGAATGTTCTGTTCACACACTTCCAGGAAAGGAAATTCTTGAGGTTGAGAATTAGTCAGCACTCCAGCACAGGGCTCTGGTGCTCTAGGGATGACCACTTGGCCAACCCCAAGGCTCTTTGCTTGACTCTGAGTAGGAACCCAATGTTCTGGGAGTTAAAATCTGATCCCTTCAATTGTTCCTTAATTTCCTTCCAAGGTCTGGCCACTGACCTAAGCTTTGTCTTTGGCATATCACATATTTATTGCAAAATTATTTAGCTTAAATTGCTTCCCATGTTTTGAACATATTTTCTGTCCTAGAACTATAGAATGAACACACGTACAATAGCTTAAGAAAATTAAACATTGCATAAATTTCCTGACTGGCTCTCACTATTGTCAGGTTCTTGGCTGAGTATGACTGGAATTGAAGATGGGTCCAACTGGGCAGGATGTGTACTTCTTTTCTACCCCATCCCTTCCTCAGCCAAGCCCTCCTCACAGCCCCAACACTTAGAAGTGGGAATTTATAGGAATGAGAATCTACAGACTTGGTCTCCTTCGGTTCTCTGAAGTGGAATGAACAGGGGGACCGAATTTACCCTGCTTATTACTTAGATGATATTAACTCTATTTTGTGTCTCAAAGACTATAAAACTCTACAGATGTCAGAGGCTCAGGGCCTGACTAGTTTGCAAAATGAGCCTTTATTCATCCCTATGGAGGGACATCAGCCCTCAGCCCTGTCCCTCAAGCCACTTCTTTGGTTGCAAGTATAATTACTCAGTCAAGGAGAATTGTATCAAGTAATTATATGCTAGTAGCATGAAAATAAAAATATGCTCAGTTCTCCAAACCTTGACTTAAACTAAGTGTAATCATATAATTTTTCATGTTGATAGATATTTTAATTTAAATGAAATAGTATATAGCCAGAAAAAATCAGATTTAAAAGAACAAACAATGACAAAATAAGATAACCTTTGTCATGGCTTGAATTGTGTTCCCTGGAAAAGATATGTTGAAATCCTAACCTTCAGTACCTGTGAATGTGACCTTATTGAAAATAAGACCATTACAGATGAATTAAATTAAGGTCAGTTAAATTAAGGCAGACCCTAGTCCAATATGACTAGTGTCCTTATAAGAAGAGGAAAATGCCAGTGAAAACAGAGACACACAGGGAAAATGCCATGAGATGACAGAGGCAGAGATTGGCAAAACGCAGCTGCAAGCCAAAGAGCATCAATGATAAAAGCCACCACCAGATGCTAGCAAGAGGCAAGGAAGGGTTCTACCCATTGATATATGGAACGTGGTCCTACCAACACCTTGATTTTGGACTCTGGCCTACAGAATTATAAGAGAATAAATTTATGTTGTTTTAAGCTGCCCAGTTTTTAGTACTAAGAAATTTTTACACTTACCATATACTGTTTTTTACAAAAAGGACACAAATTCTTATTTGGTACCTAATGAATTAATATTTTTCATCATATGTTTACTGGCCTTCTTGATTTCTTACATGAATGTTCTGTTCACACACTTCCAGGAAAGGAAATTCTTGAGGTTGAGAATTAGTCAGCACTCCAGCACAGGGCTCTGGTGCTCTAGGGATGACCACTTGGCCAACCCCAAGGCTCTTTGCTTGACTCTGAGTAGGAACCCAATGTTCTGGGAGTTAAAATCTGATCCCTTCAATTGTTCCTTAATTTCCTTCCAAGGTCTGGCCACTGACCTAAGCTTTGTCTTTGGCATATCACATATTTATTGCAAAATTATTTAGCTTAAATTGCTTCCCATGTTTTGAACATATTTTCTGTCCTAGAACTATAGAATGAACACACGTACAATAGCTTAAGAAAATTAAACATTGCATAAATTTCCTGACTGGCTCTCACTATTGTCAGGTTCTTGGCTGAGTATGACTGGAATTGAAGATGGGTCCAACTGGGCAGGATGTGTACTTCTTTTCTACCCCATCCCTTCCTCAGCCAAGCACTCCTCACAGCCCCAACACATAGAAGTGGGAATTTATAGGAATGAGAATCTACAGACTTGGTCTCCTTCTACAGCCCTCTTCCCCATCTATAGTCAACCACAGCCCTCCCCCTCTCCCCCCTACCCCCAGAGGAAGCTGGCCACAGGGCCAGGATGATGAGGAGGGAGTAGGGCATGGTCATGTTACAGGAGACACACTATGGCATCAGTTACATACTGAGTAGCTTCAAACTATACACCCTTCTCATATGTAGGAACTTCTAAACATAATCTGTAGATATAATTTTTCACAATAAATCTTTATTTGTTTTAATCTCAAACTAATGACTTTCAAATTAGGAATATACAAAGCAGTTCAAACATAAACTTTGATTCTATCATAGCCATTATCACTCTGTGTTGTTTTATGTACTTGTATAGATTTCCACCTAGATCATTAGATCATAAATTCAGAGTCATGGTTTACTTAGAGGATGTTAAAAAGCATAGAATCTTAGGTTTTGAAGGGATAAATCTTAGGTTTAGATGCATTTCTAGAAGCCACTACTTAAGGACACCCAAATTAGGAAAAAGGATGGACAGGATTCTCCATTCTTTCTATTGCTAAGGTTCCAGGATTCACACAGCAATATTACTTCTACTCAGATTTGACTAAGCAACTGTAGGACTAAATACCCCCAAACTTGTGGTCCTGATGCCCAAGTTCTGAGCCATGTGGCAAAAGGTGAGATGGAAGTTACAGCACCAGAACTAACTCCAAAATACTGGGTGAATTAGGTTAATAGAATTCAAAGCATGAAAAGAATCACAATACTCATTCTTCTCTATTTCCAAAGACAGTGTCCAGGTTCTGGGCCAGAGGATCGTGACTAGATTGTGTTATGTATCCACATTCATTATTTCTGACAAGCCAAGTTAGCCACACTGTTTCTAACTTGGGCAAATCACACTGCTTCTCAAATTTGCTGCTCCCTGAGAGAAGAAGCAATCCCTCAAATTTCCATTTCTCCTTTATAGTCTTGGTGGTCATATGGGTGTCATAGCAATGACACATAACTCTCTTGTAATGTTTTTGTAGCATCAGGTTTGAGTGAACCTTAGGCAAAAGATGACTAATGACACCCCCTCCTCCTCCTCCTTCAGTGAGGGGCAAATGAATCAAACACCACACCAGGAAGCAGTGAAAATATGAATCAGGTATCTTATTTAAAGTTTTATATCTAACTAGTGATATAATCTTGCAAAAGTCTCACTAGGCATCATTGATCACCTCATTTATAAAATGTGTCCCCATTAGTTATCCCCCTCCAAATCTAATTGAATTGCTATTTATTATGAAATAGTTTTTATATTTTCACTGTCTAAATATTTTGGAGGACAAAGTACTCTATCCAGGTATTTAGATACCTGGTGATTAAAACACCAAGCTGATGCATAAGATTTGTCTCCATGGCAGCAATTTAAAACAGAGGAAGCCTTTGGCACTGGTTCCTCCACAAAGGAGAGAAGCTACTTTATACAGGCCATTTTGTTACATGAACGTTCTTAGGGCATTTGCATACAGCTGGCAAAGTTGGAGCCAAGGTAAGCTGAGAAAAAAGTTACAGCACAGATAACTGGCCTCTGAAATTTTAATGCAGAATCGGGATGCAGCCACAGAAGTCCTCACACAGTTAAAAGAGACCATAGATAATAACTCTGAGTTCGCCACTCCAGTGTCTTCAGCAGTGAACACGACTCACTCATGGTCTCTGCAATTCATATGATGTGTCCATATTCTTCACTATTTGACTAGAGCAGTCTCAACAAAGAGATGCTCAAAAGCGCTGGCGGGTGCTAAAAGGTCTGGGGAAACTTATTCAACAGGAACCTTACATATATAAAGACCCCATTACAGAGTTTATTGAATGCTTATGTTAACTTCGGCTTTGATGGGATTCAGAAAAAGCTGAGGGAATGTGAATTTGTGCTTGTAAACGACTTCTTCTTGGTGGCTTGTCTCTTCATATTTGAGATTTTTGTCACATCCACCAGTGTATCAGCATTAACATGTTGGCAGATAAGTTGAACATGATTTCAGAAGATGAAAGACAGATTGTAAATTTGATTAGAAATGCAAGACTGGATGTCAAGTTTGATTCCAAAATAGGTTCATGTCATTGTGGATAACAATGCAGTTTCACCATATCAGCAAGTGATTGAAAGGACCAAAAGCCTTTCATTTGGAAGCCAGATGTTGGCCATGGATATTGAGAAGAAGCTTAATCAGCATAGTAGATCAGAGGCTCCTAACTGGACAACTCCAGACTTTGGCTTCTATAGTAAGTTTATACACTGAGTGGCCATATTATTATGACCACGTGACGTTTGTAGGCAAATTAGCTATAATTTCGTGCTGAAGTTGCTAGAGGGCCAGACCATTATAAATAGGGAAGCAGGTTGTTTACCACGATTGTTTACCCATATCTTCAGAAAAAAATCACTTCTACTGTCATGGTAAACAACCTGCTTCCCTATTTATAATGGTCTGGCCCTCTAGCAACTTCAGCGCGAAATTATAGCTAATTTGCCTACAAACGTCACGTGGTCATAATAATATGGCCACTCAGTGTATTTTGGAGAATTAATAAAATTGGCTGTATTATAAAAAGAATAATAAGAAGAAGAAGCTATAGCACACAGTCATTTTCTCCTCCAAGAATTTATCATTCAACAGAATGAAACAAAGTCTTAGTCACTTGCTTCCCAAGAAGTAGGGACATTTCAAGCTTTTTGAGCTACCTCATTTATATTGTAAAGTAGCATAAATATACTACTATTGGTACTGACAGTGTTTATATTTGCCACAAAAAAAAAAGAAAAAGGGAAATTGTCCACCTATAACCCAGAATTTCTTCTTTGGTCCCATTGCTATTGTAGCCATTTCCTTTGATGCTCTTGGGCCCTTTATTGACCAATAGGTATAAAAAATTTCCAACCTTTTAGGAATAAATTTAACTGGATAAAAATATACACTAGAATGGGGATGTTTTGGAATATTTTAGAAAATGATTGGAAGTTGGGAAAGGACTTTTTTGAGCAATGAGCTTCCCTAGAGCCCTGGAAATCGCAGCCAATTTTGTGTCCTGTCACATAGAATTCCTTCAGCAGACATGATGTCAACCAAGCATAATTTTATGGATCACCATCAACTTTGAACATGAACCAATTATCTATAAGTCAGTTCATGGCTCACAAACTTTTCTTATGGTTCAAAACTGAACACCTAAATCTGAAATGATTTTCAAAACTGCCTAAGACTGTAAAAGTGAGTCTGAGAAATATGTACCTAGCCCAGGTTACCCTATATAACAAGTCAGAAGCTTTCCTGGTTAGCAAAGGTTTAAAAGAAAGGGCATCAACACTTTCCTTCCATCCACCAAGCAATGATTTTTGAATGAAATCACGAGAGGACCTCTGCCAAGAGCAGAGCTGGAGATACCTGAACGTATTGTAACTCTTTGACTCCATGTTTACATTTCCCCTCTCACTCCTGATATTACCCCAGAGTTATGAATTGAGTAATAGTGAAGGTGAGTTAGGACAATACTCAAAGACTAGTCCAAGTATAAAGATGGACAGAGAATGGCAACTCAGAATCAGGTGAGTTGCTATGTCACTCCATTTAACCACTGAACCAGTTAATACGCCATGCAGCAAATATGCATGTGATCAAACATTCCTGGTGGTAAGTATATGTCGACTTTCGGTCATACCTCATTTCTCCAGAGGCCTATCCAAAGTTTGGTGGCCTCAGCAGCCAGGGTGAGGTGAGGTGAGAAATTCACCAAGTCAGAGAAGCTAAGATCTGTGGGCATATTGCCATTTACACAACATTCAACTTGGCAGGAGTAGGAAGGCCAAGTCTGCACTCTTCCTTATGATTATAGGAGGAATTTCATGCTTCACCAGTCACATCCTTCCTTTTTTTATTTCTTACTATACTTTCAAGGCTTCAATGCAACAGGCCTAGCTATGACCTACCCCAGAAAGCAACTGAATGGATTTTAGCTTTTTGAGAAACAACCAAAAACTCTTGACTATATTTGAGAGATATTCTGGTCCTATCCCCAAACATCTTTTACATGCCAATATCCATATACTGTGGTGCTTAACCAACATATGCATATATTTATTTATTTATTTATTTTTAA
>NW_005361913.1:1070949-1074989 GCF_000412655.1 Myotis brandtii | reverse complement strand
GCCTCCTGCACATCCCCTACTGGGGATGTGCCCGCAACCCAGGTACATGCCCTTGACCGGAATCGAACCTGGGACCCTTCAGTCCGCAGGCCAATGCTCTATCACCTGAGCCAAACCGGTTTCGGCCATATGCATATATTTAAACTTCTGTCCCAACTAATAACCTTATCCTTGACACAGAAGCCATAGTATAATGACCTCTCTGTAAGCAACAACCACAAAGCATACCTGAAACCTGTATTTAAAACCCTCAATCCTTGTTATCACATAAACAAATATATCCCGGTCCATTCTCACATGATACCAACTGGTTATAAAAGCTTTTCCCTCCAAAGATTAGATATGACACAGATTAAATATTGACACATCATATTTCTATGACACATCATAAAACTGCAGAAGGAATCAGTCATTATGATTACAAATGTTTATTGAGCAAGTGTTAGGAACAAGAATTAGAAATACTTGAGAAGTTTCAAATCTAATCAGAAGAGGTAGGACATAAACATGGGGAAAAGAAAGAACCTGGAGGTAAACACTCATAGATATCTAGAGTTACAGGGGTCCATAGTGGTATTTCCCAGCCCCATCTTTGAATTTCCTTTCTATAGTCATAAGTTCAAAAATCTCACTTATGGTTTAAGATCCAGATCAGGGACCATACTTGTTGCACAAGCCTTCCCAGATTTATCTGATTTATCCCCCCAAAGAAGTAATTTCCTAGTTCCTTCAGCTCTAAGAGCAGCTTATGTTTCTCTCCTAGAGATTATTTAAGGAATTAATATCTGAGAACTTCCAAATATGAACAGATATGATGGTAGTATAGACAACAATGTAATAATGGTAGGGAACTTCAATACACTCCTTTCAACAATGTATAGATCATCCAAACAGAAAATCAATAAAAAGACAGTAGATTTGAACTATACTTTAGACCAAATGAACCTAACAGAAATATACAAAATGTTCCATCCAACATCAGCAGACTGCACATTTTTCTCAAATGCACATAGAACATTCTCCAGGATAGATCTTATGTTAGGCCTCAAACAAGTCTTGAAAAATTAAAAACATTAAAATCATACCAAGTATCTTTTTGACCAAAATGTATGAAACTAGAAATCAGTAACAGGAGGAAAGATAGAAAGTAGACAAATATGTGGAAATTCAATAGCACATTTATGAACAACTAATGAATGGGTCAAAGAAGAAATCAAAGGGAAATTTAAAAAAAATATCTTGAAGCAAATGAGAATGGAAATATAACACACAAAAACCTATGGATTCAGCAAAAACAGTTCTAACAGGGAAGTTTATAGCAACAAACACTCACAACAAGAACAAAGAAAAATCTCAAATAAACAGCCTAATCATATACCTCAAGGAGCCAGGACCAAAAAAAAAAAAAAAGCTCAAAGATTGCATAGGGAAGGAAATAGCAAAGATCAAAGCAGTAATAAATGGAATAGTAACCAGGAAAACAATAGAAAAAATCAAACTGAAAGCTGTTTTTTAAAAAAATAAACACAATTGACAAACCTTTAGCTAAATAAGAAAGAGAGAGAGAGAAAAAGAGAGAGAGAGAGAGAGAGAGAGAGAGAGAGAGAGAGAGAGAGGCCAAATAAAATCAGAATTGAAAAAGGAGACATTGCAACTAACACCACAGAAACATTAAGAATCTTAAAAGACTACAATGAGCAATTATAAGCCAACAAATTGGAAAGACCAGAAGAAACAGTTAAATTCTTAGAAATATACAACCAACCAAGACTGAATCATGAAGAAATAGAAAATCTGAACAAACTAATATAAGTAAGGAATCAGAAATCAAAATCCCCTAAGAAAATACCAGAACTAGATGGTTTCACTGGTGAAGTCTACCAAACATTTAAAAAATTAACACCAATCTTTCTCAGATTCTTCCAAAAAATTGAATAGGAGAGAACTCCCAAATTCATTTTATGGGACCAGCATTACCCTGATACCAAAGCAAAATAAGGATAAGCAAGATTTTTTTTTAAAAAGTTACAGACCAATATCTCTGATGAATATAGATGCAAAAATTCTCAGCAAAATATTACCAAACTAGAGTCACCTACACACCCAAAGGATCATACAAAATGAACAAGTGGGATTTATCACTGAGATGCACACATCAATAAATGTGATATACCACATTAATATAACGCAAGATAAAAATCATATAATGATTTCAATAGATACAGAAAAAAACATTTGACAAAATACAAAATTCTTTCATAATAAAAATGTTCAACAAATTGGGCATAGAAAAAATATACCTCAACATAATGAAGACCATACAGGACAAACCACAGATAGCATCATACTCATCAGTGAAAGCTTAAAAGCTTTCCCTCTAATTTCCAGAACAACATAAAGGTGCCTACTCACTATTTCTACTTAACATGGCACTAGAAGTTTAGCCAGAACAATCAGGAAAGGAAAAGAAATAAAGGGCATCCAACTGGTTATAAAAGCTTTCCCTCCAAAGAAAAAAGTAAAATTGTATTTGTTTGCAGATGATATGATCTCATATATAAAAAAATCCTAAAGACTCCCCCACAAAAGATGTTACAAAAAAATGAATTCAGTAAAGTTACAAAATCAACATACAAAAATTAGTTGTGTTTCTATACACTAACGATAAAATCTCTGAAAGAGAAAAAGATCCCACTTACAATAGCATAAAAAATAATGAAATATTTAGGAATAAATGTAACCCAGGAGTTAAAAGACCTATACACTGAAACCTATAAGTCTTTGATAAAAGAAACTGAGGAAGATGCAAACAAATTTAAAGATATCCCATGTTGATGTATTGGAAGAATTAATATTGTTAAAATATTCATACTCTCTAAAGTAATCTATAGATTCAATGCAATCACTATCAAGATTCCAATGACATTTTTTTACAGAAAAAAATAGTAATTCTAATACTTGTATGGAACCACAGAAGATCCCAAATAACCAAAGCAATACTGAAAAAGAAGAACAAAGCTTTAGCCATCACAATTCCTGACTTCAAACAATATTACAAAGGTATAGTAAAACAGTATGATGCTGGCATAAAAAGAGACACATAGAACAATGGAACATAATTGAAAGCCCAAATATAAAGCCTCACAAATACAGTCAACTAATATTTCACAAGGGAGGCAAGAATACTCAATGGAGAAAAGACAATCTCTTCAATAAATAGACCTGAGAAAATTGGATATTTACTAGTAGATGCAAAAGAATGACAATGGAGCCTTATCTTATACCACTTACAAAAATTAACTCAAAATCAATTAAAGATTTAAACATAAGACCTAAAATCATAAATCTCCTAGTAGAAAGTTTCCTTACCATTGGTCTTAGCAATGATTTTTTTTATATGACACCAAAAGTACAAACGCAAATATAAACAAGTGAGAGTAAATCAAACTAAAAAGCTTCTGCACAGCAAAAGAGACAATTAACAAAATGAAAAGCAATTTACAAAAAGGGAGAGAATATTTGCAAGTCATATATCTGATAAGGGGTTAATATCCAAAATATATAAAGAACTCTTACAACTAAATAGCAAAACAAACAATTTGATTAAAAATTAGACAAAGGCCTGTCCTGTGTGGCTCAGAAGTTGATCATCGACCTATGAGCCAGGAGGTCATGGTTCTATTCCCAGTCAGGGCTCATGCCCAGGTTGTGGGCTCGATCCCCAGTTGTGGGTGCGCAGGAGACAGCGGATCAATGATTATCTCTCATCATTGATGTTTCTATCTCTCTTTCCCTGTTTTTTCCTCTTTCTCTAAATATCAATAATTTTAAAAAATGATTAATCTATATTAATAAAAGAGTAATATGCTAATTAGACTGGGAGACCTTCCAGGAGACCTTCCAGACGTTCTTCTAGACAAAGCCATGGTGGCGGGGCCGAGGTAGAGGCGGTTAGAGGCCAAGAGGGGACGGCAGTTGTGGGTGATCAGGCTGATGGGGGGAAGGGCCGTTGGGGGTAAGCAGACCAGCAGGGGGGCCAG
>NW_005361913.1:1067149-1070782 GCF_000412655.1 Myotis brandtii | reverse complement strand
GGGGGGGGCAGTTGGGGGTGAGCACACTGGCATGGGGGGCCTTTGGGGGCAAGCAGACCGGAGGCAGGGGGCAGTTGGGGGTGAGCAGGCCAGCAGGCAGAGTGGTTAGGGGCAATCAGGCAGGCAGGCAGGCAGGTGAGTGGTTAGGAGCCAGCAGTTCCGGATTGTGAGAGGGATGTCCCACTGCCAGTTTAGGCCTGATCCCTGTAAACTGGCAGTAGGATATCTTTCGAGGGGTCCCAGATTGGAGAGGGTGCAGGGAGGGCTGAGGGACATCCCCCAACCCCCATGCACGAATTTCGTGCACCGGGACACTGGTAAATAAATAATAGACAAAGGTCCTAAGTAGACAATTTTTTCTAAAGACCTTCAAATGTCTAACAGACACATGAAAAGGTGCTTAACTTCACTAATCATCAGGGAAATGCAAATCAAAATCACAATGAGGTCATCTCACACTTGTTAGAATGGCTGTCATAAAGAAAAACAAAGACAGAGAGATAAGTGTTGGCAGCATGTGGAAGAAAGGGAACCCTTGTGCACTCTTGAGGGGAATGTAAATTGGGGTATCCACTATGGAAAACAGTATGGAAAATTAGAAATAGTACTTCTGTATGATCCAGAAATTCCACTTTTAGGGTATGTCCAAAGAAAATAAAAACAGGACCTCACAGAGATATTTAGCCTTGATTGCCTGCCTCGTTAGGCCTTTATCGGAATTTTTATCTTTAGATACAATCAGTAGGGTGAGTAATCTTGGGAGGACACATGTGTTTACATTGTCCTCTTGGCAAGGGCATCCAGGGATTAAGCATAAGGATTCCAGTAAACACCCGGGTCTGTACGTGCACAGGCTTGTTTGGAAAGGTCAAGGAATAATCAGGGGCGCTGCCTTCGACTCCCCCCAAGTCTCCCCTAAGTCGGAATTCTGATAAACAGGGCAGGCAGCCTTTCACACATTTTCCTTTTCTCAGAATGTCCTCCTTACAAACTTTCCAACCAAGTCTCTTATGCTCCCCACATATATACACAATGGAATATTATTCATCTACTAAAAGGGAAGGAAATCCTGCCATTTGTGACAACATGGATGGATCTTGGGGGCATTATGCTAAGTAAATAAGTCAGACAGAGAAAGACAAATACTATATGATCTCACTTATATGTGGAATCTAAAAAAGTCAAACTCAGACACAGAGAGAAGAATAGGTTGCCAGTGTCTGGAGAATGAAGAAAGTAGATAGATGTTGGTCAAAAGTTGCAAACTTTCAGTGCTAAGATGAATAAGTTCTAATACACTATGTGGTGATTTTAGTTCATAATGCTATATTGTATACTTCAAAGTTGCTGAGAGTAAATCTTAAATGTTTTCATCAGAAGAAGAAACAGTAATTAGGTAACGTAAGGGAGGTGTTAAATAACACTATGGTGTAATCATTTTGCAATATATGTGTATCAAATCAACACAGTAAACCTCAAACTTATACAATGTTATATGTCAATTATTTCTCAATAAAAATGAAGGAGAAACACAGAAAAAGAAAACTACTATGCAGATGTACCATTCTGAGATCCTGGGACAGCTCTTCAGGCTCTGAACATGTATTTCCACTCTAACCTTAATCTATTCCTTCTCCATCCCCAAATCATTCTATTATAAGAAAGGACTTGATCGACTCTTTTCCTACTAACTAAAGAAAAGCTAATATATTTTCCCTTCCAAAGAGAAACTTATAAGAAGAAACTATTTCAAATGCCAAATATTTTCTTCTAGCCCTGGGTTTACAAGATCAGCAAAGGCCCTATTGTTAGTAGGAGAGAAAGAAATGCAAAAAAAAAAAAAAAAAAAGCAAATATGTTTGGGTGAAGAGCATGCCTAGTACTCCTTCTATCACCTGGTCCACCTGAACAAGGCTAAGTGCTGCCACCACTCATATCCACTGCAGTTTAGTGACTAAACCTTCTGTCAATACTGATCTGAAAAGCAAAGATTCCCTGCAAAAGGGGAGGCTGGGCCTCACAATGGTCAAACAGAATTTCTCAGCAGCAGTGTTTCAGAAAATGTGAAATTGGATCTTGATCATTGGGAACCTGCCATCATCATTAAGCAGAAAAAGCAGACAGACATCTGTTCTGTCCGGGAACACAGAGAGCATACTAATTACAAGCTACTGCCTCGTTAGAACATGGTAGCCTCAGCTTGGACAGGCTGTCCGCCAGGAAGACAGAGGCCAAGGGGGCTGCAGTCATCCCAGGAGCATTGCAGGCTACCATTGAAGTGTCTGGTGGCTTGAGACCGCCTCTCACCAACAAGTGAATGATTGTATGGCACTCCTCCATCACTGCCCCATTCTCCTCTTTTGGACCCTGAATTTCAGGAACAAATCTCTGAACTGAGCCTGCATGATGAATTGTGCTTTTCATTCCCTAACCCTATCATAATACTCTCTTCTCTCCTGCTTTTTCCCAAAATTTACCCACCTGTCAAGGCTCATCTCTAGATCTACATCATTCATTCACTAATTCGTCCATTCACCAAAAATGAGTACTTAATTTGCACAAAGTGATGAACTAGTCTTTGGAGAATGCCAAGTGAATTGTGGGTAATTCCTTCCTTTATGATGTTTATAAGCCTAACAAGGGAGAGTAAATAGATACTCAAATGCCAATCCAAAGCCAAAACAAAAAAACAAAACACAAAGTGGCACATAAGACAAGTATAACCAGATGCTTTAGGGGTTCAAAGTAAAGAACAATGAATCATATTCAAGCATATTCAAAGAAGGGTTTATTGAAAAGGGGGTGTTTGTGGTAGGACTTGAAGAATGGGTGGTACTCAGAGACACACATATATGGGGAAGATGCATAGAGAACCACCAAAGTAAATAAAGGGAAGGAAGAAAATACAAGTGGTTTTGAAAAACACAGAATATACTCAGTATGGTAAGAAATGAACTTTTAAGGGAAATCATGAAATGTAAGATGACAAGGGCAGGTTAAAGCCTAATCTCAGCATCCCTTCGGAAAACCACCCAGGAATCTACAACCTCTGCTGAGACCTCTTCTCTGTGACTTTCCGTAATGCTTGTTTGGATCTCACCCTTTGTGCTCTACATGGCAGACATTCAGTAAATGTGTGTTGAATAATGAATTGAGACATTCCCTGGTTAATGTTTCTGTGAATGAATCTCCATACAACAGGGAAATTGTGCAATATGTTGTAAATGAAAACTTAGTTGTTTCAAGTGGTCATCTTTGTTCCCTAATGTTTGCAAACCTAATAAATAAAAGCTGTGGTTTGTGAAAGGTGAGATAATGGTGGTAATGTACATTTTAAGGTTATCTTGGAATGTGTAAATCTTATCTCACTAATTCAAGAACTTCAGGTTGAGAGAGAAGCAAAGGTAGATGTGCTAGTGGAATGTGGTACACTTGTGCTGCCCTGGATAGGCATGTCCACTTCTGTGCCATCTCGTCAAAAACTTCCTCAGAGAGGGCAGTGATGGTACAAGTTGGAAGCAGATGTGGTAAAAGAAGAGATGAGGCAAATGGAGAGTGTTAGAAAACTAAACTCAGAAGACTTGAGACTCCAGGCTGAAAATTTTCATAGACTCCCACAACATTTAGCTAAAT
>NW_005361913.1:1065984-1067125 GCF_000412655.1 Myotis brandtii | reverse complement strand
TGACTAAGCCACCATTATGATGGAACAACTGGAACTACTGGTCGACCAGTCACTATGACGCACACTAACCACCAGGGGGCAGACGTTCAATGCAGGAGCTGCCCCGTGGTCATCAGTGCGCTCCCACAGCCAACCTCCCTCGGCCCCTCCCCCCCAGCTGGCCGGCCCCCATCGGCCCCTGGTGCTAAACCATTCATAGAGACCTGCTTCTGGGTTGGGGTTTTGTACGTAGCAGAGCAGCTTCCTTGCTGTGATCTATTGAAAGTCAGCCCTGGACACAAGGGTTTGTCTCCTTCCTGTTCTCTGCCTTCCCTGGGGGTTGCCTGACTGCTGTGGTGGCAGCACAGCAGTGAGGGAAGGAGGAGGAGGGGAGGCCAGAAATGATGGGGTAGCAGGGCATCCATTCCTTCTGTGCCTGGCCTGGTGACCATTGACTCCTCTCCTGACCTCGCCGGGGCCTTCAGGCCCTGGGCTGGAACAGGGAACCGGAGGTGAGTGGCGGCAGACACAACCACTTTCCCACGGGGCTGAGGGCCAGCTCCCTCCTTGGGGCCAGAAGCTAAGCTCCCTCGGTCTCTCCCCCCTGGGCTGGCCATCAGTGCTCCCCCATGCACAGATTTGTGCACTGGGCCTCTAGTAATAGTTATAATTTACTGAGTATTGTGTTTCAGTATTTATTGAATATTTGTTATAATAAATACTTTATAAAAATAACTTCACTTAATTCTAACTACTATAAGAACTATATATTATTATAACCATTTTATAGATGAAAAAAAAAAACATGGTACAGATTGGAGAAGAAACTTGACCAGATTGAATAGTAGGAATTAGCAGAGTCAGGATTAAAACCCACATCTATCTAATGTTAAGTCCTTATTTAAACTACCTTTCTGAATTAATGGATGATGGATTCTTCATGTGTTGCCAAAAGAGAACAGATGCTTAGCAGAAACCAGCAAGGTAGACACTGGGAAGTCAGCCCTGCCCTTCTAGCAGCCCAATCTCTGATAAAAGCATCACTCAGAACCCCCAGATGTTTGCATTTGTGCTGATTCTTATGGGCTTTTAAGGATGGGAAAACACATGGGTCATGTCACAATCTAAGAAATATATATATGTATATATATATATGTATACA
>NW_005361913.1:1062352-1064212 GCF_000412655.1 Myotis brandtii | reverse complement strand
CCACCAGGGGGCAGATGCTCAACACAGGATCTGCCCCCTGGTGGTCAGTGCACTCCCACAGCCAACCTCCTGTGGCCCCTCCCCATGGCCAGCCGGCCCCCATCGGCCCCTGGTGCTAAACCATTCATAGAGACCTGCTTCTGGGTTGGGGTTTTGTACGTAGCAGAGCAGCTTCCTTGCTGTGATCTATTGAAAGTCAGCCCTGGACACAAGGGTTTGTCTCCTTCCTGTTCTCTGCCTTCCCTGGGGGTTGCCTGACTGCTGTGGTGGCAGCACAGCAGTGAGGGAAGGAGGAGGAGGGGAGGCCAGAAATGATGGGGTAGCAGGGCATCCATTCCTTCTGTGCCTGGCCTGGTGACCATTGACTCCTCTCCTGACCTCGCCGGGGCCTTCAGGCCCTGGGCTGGAACAGGGAACCGGAGGTGAGTGGCGGCAGACACAACCACTTTCCCACGGGGCTGAGGGCCAGCTCCCTCCTTGGGGCCAGAAGCTAAGCTCCCTCGGTCTCTCCCCCCTGGGCTGGCCATCAGTGCCCCCCCATGCACAGATTTGTGCACTGGGCCTCTAGTAATAGTTATAATTTACTGAGTATTGTGTTTCAGTATTTATTGAATATTTGTTATAATAAATACTTTATAAAAATAACTTCACTTAATTCTAACTACTATAAGAACTATATATTATTATAACCATTTTATAGATGAAAAAAAAAAAACATGGTACAGATTGGAGAAGAAACTTGACCAGATTGAATAGTAGGAATTAGCAGAGTCAGGATTAAAACCCACATCTATCTAATGTTAAGTCCTTATTTAAACTACCTTTCTGAATTAATGGATGATGGATTCTTCATGTGTTGCCAAAAGAGAACAGATGCTTAGCAGAAACCAGCAAGGTAGACACTGGGAAGTCAGCCCTGCCCTTCTAGCAGCCCAATCTCTGATAAAAGCATCACTCAGAACCCCCAGATGTTTGCATTTGTGCTGATTCTTATGGGCTTTCAAGGATGGGAAAACACATGGGTCACGTCACAATCTAAGAAATATATATATGTATATATATATATATGTATACATATATATATATACATATATATATTTTTTTTCAAAAGATCCACACACTAAATATGAGAATTTAACAAGCAACTTGTCAAAGCTTCCAAAAGATGCACTTGCATGAATACTGAGAAGGGAGAAAAAAAATGGCACCTACAGACTTAAGTAGTGTTGAAAAGTATAGTAATCCTCCCTCCCCATCCACGGTTTTCCTTTGTGAGGTTTCAGTTACTTGCACTCAACCACAGTCTGAAAATATTTAGTGAAAAATTCCAGAAATAAACAATTCAGAAGTTTTATGTTGTACACTGTTCTGCGTAGCATGACGGAATCTCACACCGTCCCACTCTGTCCCACCCTGGACATGAATCATCTCTTTGTCCAGCATCTTCACACTATAGGTGCTCCTGCCTGTTAGTCACTTAGTAACCATTTTGGTTATCATATCTATTGTTGAGATTTCACAATGCTTGTGCTCAAGTAATCCTTATTTTACTTAATTATGGTCTGAAAGTGCAAGAATAGTGATACTGGCAATTTGACTATGCCTCAGGAAAGCTGTAAAGTGCTCCCTTTAAGTGAAAGGTAAAAGTCCTTGACTTAATAAGGAAAGGAAATATCCTAAATTATAAATTGAACTTTATCACAGGTAAATATATACATTACTACCATTATGTATACACACACACACACTGAGTGGACAGATTATTATGATCACCTGACGTTTGTAGGCAAATTAGCTATAATTTTGTGCTGAAGTTGCTAGAGGGCCAGACCATTATAAATAGGGAAGCAGGTTGTTTAC
>NW_005361913.1:1059419-1061255 GCF_000412655.1 Myotis brandtii | reverse complement strand
TGTCAAATCAAAAAGTGAACGAGTGAGACACATGATGCTGGGCTGATGTTGTGGTGTTCACTGTGACATTCGCTGCGCCAACTAGCGGTGGGGTATCTGAAGCTGGCTCGTAACCAGAATTTTAGCTCGCAACTCAAAGCAAAAAATCGGCCGAGAGACAGCTCGTATCTCGAAAAACTTGTTATTCGGGACACTCGTAAGTCAAGGTCCACTGTATGTATTTATGTATGTGTGTGTGTGTGTGTATATATATATATATGGAAAAAATGGTATATACAGGGTTCAGTACTATCCACAGTATCAGGCAACTATTTGGGGTCATGGACCGTATGCCCCATGGATAAGGGGGTATACTGTAGTGTTGAAACTGGGGTAAAACTTGTGAACCGGTGGAACAAAGCCACAGCCATCCCTATCCTTGGTTCCCCTTGAAACATTTGCTCAATAGTTGCTTTAGTCTGTCCTCTGTTTAATAAAAATAATTGTTTCTTGTGATTTTTCGGCAAAATATCACTTATACCCTAAATCCTCTCCAGGATGTAATCCTGTAGATTCCAGCCCACCTCTCCCATTTAGTGGTGGCCTGCAACAAGTAATTGCCAGCTTGTATCATCATGGATACAAGTCACTTCTCTCTCTACCTCTGCCCCTTCATCTGTAAAACCGGGATAAAAAAAGAATACTTACTACTTAGGGCTGATCTGAGGATTTAATGATGTAATATGTGTGTAATTAATGTATGGGTAATGTGCTTAGAACAATAACTGGCACATAGTAAGCACTATGTAAATCAGGCATGGGGAAACCTTTTCTGTCAAGGGCCATTTGGATATTTATAACGTCATTCATGGGCCATACAAAATTATCAGCTTAAAAATTAGTCTGCTATATTTGGTCAAACATTTAATTAACTCACCCCTAACACCTTGGCAGGGCCAGACCAAATGATTTTGTGTGCCGGACGTTCCCCACCCCTGATGTAAATGTTAGGTGTTATTATTTATATGTAGAATGGCTGTGCAAATGTTAACTACCTTAGGAATCATTTTCATTAAATGCCACTTACCAGTGGCTGCAGAATGTCTCATGAGCCAAGGGTCATTTATATACTCTCTTGTCTATACCCACACAAATTTTCTGAGATATTCACAGGTATTTTATTTTTCTGGTGTGTTCTTGTCTTCATGCATGTGTGTGTGTGTGTGTGTGTGTGTGTGTGTGTTTTCCTGAATATCATCATTTAATCCCTTTTCTTTATTGTTCTTCCATCTCACTCACTGAGACTTCCTGATGTTGTGGTCAAGGGCGAGTTGAGGACCTGAAGGCACCCAATGCAGACAGAGGTGAGCAGGTTCTTTCAGCTGGGCAGCGCTCTGGGAGTCAGAGAAGCTCTTCACCCACGTCTCCTGAAGGACAAAAACAGTGGGGAGAAGCCTCTACACATCCTAAATGGGGTGGTGGTGGAGAATCAGACATCTGTCCTTCTCCATTCATTAAAAAAATGTATGTGTACTGATTCTGCTATGGCCATCCAATGTGCTGGGCAAGAGAAGAAAAGGGTGGGCAAGCAGAAAAGCAGACAAGGTGTCCGACCCTAGCACCTTGAGCTTCTTCAGGGCACAGTGACCAGACTTTCAGCTGGCAGATGCTCTCTAGGGAAGCACAGGCCCTGAGTGCAGGCAAGAAGACGGCCCAGGCACCTCAGAGTTCGGGACCCCGCCCACTCACCACTGGGCCCCGCCCACTGGAAGCGAGCCGGCGCAGCTCGGATCCCGCCCCAGCTTGGATCCCGCCCCTTCGGCGGCAGCAACAGCGGCTGCGCAGGACTCGGAGGGG
>NW_005361913.1:1058551-1059191 GCF_000412655.1 Myotis brandtii | reverse complement strand
ATGGGAGCTCTTTTGTAGGTAATTCATTCTCATTCATTCTCTCTCTCTCTCTCTCTCTCTCTCTCTCTCTCTCCCTCTCTCCCCCTCGTCTCTCTCTCCCCCCCTCATCCCTCCCTCTCATTTCTCGTCATGTTTATTATATGTGCATAAATCTACAAAATCCATGAACAAATAAGGGTTTTCGAACTCCATGCTTTGACGATTTGTTATGTAAGAATTTGGAAGGTGTACGGGGGAAACTTAAGAGTTTCTTAACTGTGAGACAAGGTAAGTTGTATATTAGGTAAGAGTAAATGTTATGTACTTGGAGTTTGGAAAGCTGGTTTGATTTGTTTTCCAGGCTGAATTTAACCCCCACTTGCTCTCCCCACTCTTTTGACACCTCTAAAAATATTTAAGTATTTTAATATTATTTCAGGACCTAATTCTTGTGTGGTAGAAAGGGGGGTTGGGTGGGGGTCAGACTGAGGTTAATGACCTCAAAGAAAACAGAGCTGGAGTTAAACAGCTGGTTTTCTGTTTGTTTTTTTTGTTTGGTTCCTGGCAGAAATGTTTTCAGAACCTTGGAGAGCTCCTTGGCTCCAGGCCAGCCTTTGGTGAAGGGCAAGTGTAGAGTCAATTCCTGCAAAGAAAAGGCACG
>NW_005361913.1:1027590-1058413 GCF_000412655.1 Myotis brandtii | reverse complement strand
GTGGCTTGTTTTCTTTTGCTTATCAGATTCAGGATACCCACAAAACAAAATTTTGGAGTAAAGAAACAAATCTTGGAGAAGATTTGGCTATGATTCATATGCACTGAACCTGCAAAATACTGAAAACAGTTAAACAGTTCTCAACTAGGTTTATTCACTTCCAGTCTTTGAGGTTCTCCTGTAAATGGAATGGGAATTGTTCATCAGAAAGAATTCTTAATGACCTCTTGAGAAATATGCCCCCAGTTATTATTTTATTTTGCATGACTAGAGTAATGCATGAAACCAATAGCTCTATTGCTGGCAATGACTTTTTAATTAAATTTTGCATGGGCACCTGGTTTTCTTAGTCAGATGAAAAGTAAAATTATCAGGATAGGAAGAAAACAGATATAGGAGTGAAATCCAACGTAATGGGTAAATCAACCAAAGAGTTTTAATAAGTCTAAAGTGTATGTAATAGATCAGAAAGTTCAATGACTATAAAACTCATTCATTTTATAATATAAGGGAACAGGCACCAAATAGATTAATTTTGGAGTATCTAGGAAGCATATAATCTTTTTACTTATAATTTGTAAAGTACAAATGGATCAGTCTAAGGGGTATTATTTACAGCATGGGATATAATTTATATCAAAATCATAATAGTGTTTGCATAGTGTGTTATAGTTTACAGGGTCCTTTTCATTTGTGTTGTCTTAATTAGTCTATAAACTCACAAGAGCCCATTGAAAAGTTACAAAATGTTATACTTTTGTTAAAAAAAAGCTATCTCTGTTCTTGAACAAGAGGTTCTTTGCTAATGTTTTTTGTTGACATTAAAATGATTCTTTATAACTTATACAAATGGCTTATAAAATTTAGGTTTTTATCTAGATCACATTCTTCAGAGATTTTTTTAAAATAGGCTTGAAGAATGTGCCATTAAGAAGAAAGGGTCAAAGAGTAAATAACAAAAAGAGGAAGAGGAGGACTTCAAAGGTAAGACTCAAACCTTGTCACATGTTGATTTATGAGCACCTTGTCATTTGCATGTAGACAAATAAGAGATTTAAAGAGAATATAGGTTCTTTTCATTTTGGTTTTAGACTTTATATAGTTTTCTTAAAAATACATCTTGAAAAGGTAAAATAATAAGATAATTGCATATCATCACCCCTCCTTTAAAAATTAGATGGTGGATGCATAGCCATTGATTTCGAGGATATAAAAAGCTCTAAGATAGAGCCACAATCTCTACCACTATTACAGGAGAATGAAATACCTTTGAAATGATCTAGAAACACATTTTCAAGTTTCAAGGTCATGCTTATATAATTCTAGAATGCCTGCTTAAAAAGTGAAAAAGCTGTGAACAGGCTTTCATGTCTTCCTGCATCTACTGTGAGTCTGAGTCTTTTAAGTGAATTGACCTTTTGGTTTGGTGCTGGGTAAACGGTCTAAATCAGCCATGTGCCTATACCTTGCAGAACCGGCCCTGTGGAAAAGTGGCTCTAATGGGAACCTCACTCTCATTATCTCCGAATGATTTTATGGGAGAGAAAAGCAGTATGAAAATGGAATGATATTTCAAGTAGAATAAATAGAACAGGGCCTGTGCCTGGACTCAACAACTGACTCACACACAGAGCCATGGGAAAACACTCATCCTTTCTATGCCTCAATTTTCTGTCAGTTTTCTCTCAAGGAGACCATGAAGACAAGTAGTATAAAGTCTGTGAGATTCTTAGAGTTTCATGAGGCATAAATATTTATTTCTGTTTTCATGGCTATGAACATTTTTTAAATAAAATAAAAAGTAACTGCATATATTAGACAAATTCAAATTTCCAACAAATCGATACTGTAGTATATTGGCACACATAGAGATCAAAATAACACATGTATGGGTTTGTTTGCCAAATAGAGGAATTGTTCAAGGGATTCTCAGTATTTGTACTTCTGCTGCAAATATCTCATTTTGGTGCTTGTTTTGTTGCAATTATTGCCTTATGAGTACTTCTCCTTCTAATCAGGAGTCTATTGAGAACAGACCGTGCCCTGCTCATCTTTGTAACATTATCTCACATAATCTAGCACATAATTAGGGCTTTAAAAACACTGAAGGAACAGAGGAATGAAAAATGAAGGACCACTCAGGCCATCACCCACGACAACCCAGGCAGAACTCGGTGCCAAGAAGTTTCAAAGTGCTTGAGATCAAAGTGGTAAACAGGACAGAAGAAGTCCCTGCCCTTGCAAAGCTCGCAGTCTATCATGTCCCTGGTTTTTCATACCATACATACTGGAGTATCAGGTAGTAACAAGTACTATGAAGACAAACAAATTTGGACAAGGAGATAGAGAGTGATAGAGGGCTGATGTTTAATATGCTGATTGCAGAAAACCTCTCAAAAGAGTTTGGAAGGGAAGTTAAGGTATAATTTTCTCCTTCTAGGGTTTCTGGGATATGATAGGTATGCCGTGTTGCTAAGAATTGCATATCCATTTAATGTATAATTGTACATGCAATTGAGATAGACAGACTACAAAAATAACAATAAAAATAAAATAAAAAATGTGGATGGATCTTCACATATCAGCACCTAGATTTTCCTTCAGGGAGAATGAAAACAACTGCCTCTTCATAGAAGACAAAGAAACCAGAGTTGCCTGTGCTCCATCAAGATGGTCATGTTGGTCCAGCAGGCATGACTCAGCGGTTGAGCACTGACCTATGAACTGGGAGGTCACAGTTCGATTCCCTAGCAGGGCACATGCCTGGGTTGTGGGCTTGATCCCAGTGAGGGTGTGCAGGAGGCAGATGTTCAATGATTCTCTCTCATCATTGATGTCTCTCTCTCTCTCTCTCTCTCTCTCTCCCCCTTCCTCTCTGAAATCAATAAAAATATATTTAAAAAATAAAAAAAGATGGCTATGCTGGCAATGAGGATGCAACAGGCTCCACAAGCAGTGTTTATAAAATGAATGGTCACAGAATTCATTTAAATACAATACTGGAAATATTTTCACTCACCTCTTTCCCGCCCCCGCCCCCCCCCGCATTCATGCATTTCTTGGGGTACTAAGGATTTCTCAAAAAAGGGGAGCCCTCTAGGATCTGTCACTTAACAACAGTCATAGATTTAACGTTACTGTTTTTGCTGTTGATACTGCTAATAGCTATTGAAATACAAATATCAGAATTCTCATGGAATTTGCTCATTAAGTAAATGATGAGCCAAGCTAAAAAGCCTTTTATATATCTTCCATTTCTTCTCTAATTACTCAGCTCTTAAAGTGGCTTTATAATGTGGCCCTGTGTATCCTATTTATGATACTGGAGGTGTTAATTAACCAGATAGATTCCAAATTACTGTAACATTTGCTATATTGGGACAAAAAGTTGTTGGCTTACCTATGAGGAATGTAACTCTTTGTTGAGATTTTGTAGGTGCCACATTCTCATTCCATTTTGTTATATTTTAACATTCATGTTCTTCCAAGTGATCATTCTCTTGGAGTTAATCCCAAGTTATATGTATGGGAAGATGTGTGAACCTCTAAGGCCTCAGGAACTACTATTGTAGGCCACATACATGATACTGAAGTGAACTTATTAAACAAACCATACACAACCACTCATTCTACTAAATACCAAGTAACTATCCCAATTAGTAGCTTATATGCTCTTTTGAACTGAAGTTTCCTACATACAATAGTAAAGCAGAATTTGGGACAATGACAATCAATGAGGGTTTAGAAGGAGGTGGGAAATTAGTAAACCCAGTTCTGTATCCAACAGAAATAACTGACCCAGTCTGTAGACTCATGGCCAAAGACTCTTGGACAATATATCTAGAAGGAAAGAGAGTGCAGCCATCTTATTTTAAGGTTTAAAACCAGAGCCCAGAAAGGTTAATAAGTTTGCCTGAGATGGCATGACCAGTAAATTGCAGATCAAGAACTAGCATTAAAGTCAATTCTCTGCTCTGAGCGGTTAGCACAGTGCAGGCCATGTTGTTGTGCTTGGAGAGAGGCTTATTAGGATTCCTTTTCTGGAATGCATCTAACATCACTAAAACCATTTCTGACTTAGAGGATAGCCTTCCATCACTCAGCCTCAAAAACATTTGTTTTATCACACTTCCTGTCTCTCTTATGATTTTACCCATGTTGTGCTTAACAAAGTTGGATTGCTGAGGCTCATCCTATAAAACAGAAACAGTTAACCTGGTGTGCTGGAGACAAGCTGTGCAGGGAATGACTAAAATATATCACCCAGTGCTGCTCTGCATGAAAGCTCAATCCTGAGAAACAATGACTTCAGCATCTCAGAAAAATAAGTCATATTGTTGCTATGAGGGATTCTTTTTATCCCATAACATCTATTTTTGTCCTTTTTTTATGTTAAAGTCCCTGATACTTTATAGAAAATCTGAAAATATATATTTGAATGAGTTGGTTCTAATAATCTAAGTATGTGACTCAGTGCATGTACTGTCATGTTTCATCTGCTCCCTGACTCATGGTATAACCTTTAGCAGATGATTCTTCTATGCCTCAGTTTCTTCAGTGGCAAAGCAGAATTGGTAATAATAATCCTATCTCCTCTTGACTGAGATTTTGTTAGAATGTCTGAAAAGAAAGTGCCTTTAAAAGTGTTCTACTTGTAGATCACTAGTCATAGCCCTTATTAATCATCTTCATTGTACAAGCATTAAGTAAATAGTACTGAAGAAGTCATCCTGGCATTTAAAATATGAAAACTAGGTTAACAAAAGAAGACGTTGGCCATGAATCCACAGACTGAGTCAATGATTTTTGTTGGATAAACAACCAGATTTACAAAATCTGATCCATCAGACTTTGCTGTTCTAATCAGGCAAAGTACATTCTAAACTCTTGATTTGAAATGTTTAAAAGCTAAAAAAGAAAAAAAATGCCTCCTTTTATCTCACCTCCTTGATGAGTTCTTTAAATGGTAGCTACACCTGAAGCAGGAAGAAGGCACAGGCACAGGGAGTTAGGCACTAAATGCAATATTAACCAACACTTACAAGGATGAGGTTATTGGTTACTATCTTTAGCACCTGATTGCATCATTTTTTAAAGATGAGGGCCATATTTTCCTGAATTTGACTAAATTTTCTAACTAAACCCACTTATGGCCAACGGCAAATATTTACAAGATATTCTCATGGGTTCACTTTGTGGCCATAGGACAGGAAAATGTTAAATATCCCTGGCTTCAGCTTTGCTGTTAGCCCATGAGTCTATCCAACCAAACTAAGTGGCCACACAGGGGCACTGGCCACAAATTTAGATTATTTTTTCCTTGTAGATATGCATGACTACTTGGCTTCTTGATAAGTAATTGGAAACATTTAATATGTCTTCTGTTAGCTTGAATTATAGCACAAGCCCTGGTTCAATTGGGAAAATGCCCTTCTATATTGTTCCTTGCTTTGTCATTTTGAGACTATGTCCATGCAAGGAAAACAATCTAGAGGATAATTGAAAAATCTAAACAATATTTCACACCTCCAGCTACACAATACTCTGTTTATATGAAGATCAGAAAACCAAAGAACAGAGAATAACTGCAAATTCTCTTGCTCACTAAAATTGCTATCCCTCAGTAATTCCCCCCCCCCCCATGGATTAATAATCAAATGCTTCTCTCTATGGGTAATGATTAGGTCAACGAAGAAGAAGGCAGAGTCCCAAACAACCTATCTGGAATATAGTTTCATTTAACAATTATCTGAATTCTTATTCATACTAGACACTTCATGGAAAATAATGAAAGCTGGGTCTACTCTCTACATTATGCTTTAGCATCTCACATGGACAGATGTAACCACAAATAATTACTGAACTACCTGATGTTATAGTTAGTGAGGTGTAAATTATTGCCCAAGTCATTTGTGATTAATAAAGCAGGAAGCACAAGTTGCCCAGAAGCTTTTTATTAAAGCTTCTGTACAACTTGACAATTAGTTAAAATGCTAGCGCAAGATACACTAGATCCAAAGGCAGAGTTTCAAACTACTAAGAGTAACACCGTGTAGTTTCCACAAGGGAACGCCATTAAGCATCTGAGAGGACAGCCCAAGACAAATTCTGTCTGTAGAAAGTGAGTGCCTACCTATTTCTTTACAAGTAAATATAAAGACTATGGGATTCCAAGAGATTAAAGATTACTTGTCAAGACCATGAAAACTCATTGTTCAAATAAGCTGACACTATTCAGCCTGGTTCTCATCTTTAATATGCCTTTTGATCCTGAGGCCAGAGCCCATGAGGCTGATGCACATGGATATTGTCATTCCAGCTGGGAAGGATGAGTTCTTGCAGCAATGTCTGTGGGTCCAAGCAGGCACCAGCTGCTGCTGAGGGCGGGTACCAGCGCTACGGAGTCCGGTCTTATCTGCACCAGTTTTATGAGGACTGTACCACCTCAATCTGGGAGTATGAGGATGATTTCCAGATCCAGAGATCACCTAACAAGTGGAGCTCAGTATTCTGGAAGGTAAGTCAGAAGCATGTGTTTAACTTAGGAAATGCAACAGCTATTGGTATGGTAAGTACTGTAGAGCTGTAGGAATGGAACTTTGTGTGTGCATCCCTCCTGGTGAGAGTAAATACAGTTTTCTCCCCTTAGGAAAGTAGAGTATAAACCTTGGGCTGAAGGAAGACTCTAGACAGCATTATTGTTGATTTTCAGATTAAACATTAATAAGTACAATTGCCCTCACTAATTATTATTTTTGCTACTGTTATTAATGTGCTACTAAATTCACCAATTGTGAAGCCATCCATGGGCAAAATACTATATGCGTCCAGCATCCCTTACAGTCTTGGTGAGTGTCATTTGACAAATTATAATAATTATTAAAAAAATAATAATTGGGTATGTAGAGAGGGTTAATGCTGGGACATAATAAAGTGGTCTGTATTCCAGCTCAAGCTCTACCAGATAGATGATCATCAACTTCCTCTCATGAAGGAGCCTCCCTAGACAGTGTATTCAGTTATTCAACATATAATTAGTGAGCACCTATTCTGTGCCCCAAAATTGCAAAATGCTGGAGACTAAAGTGGTAAGCAGGAGGCGTAAAAGCCCTTGCCCTCGTGGAACTTACCATCTATCATGGTAAACAGACCATAAAGAAACAAACCACATAATAGAATGTCAGGTAGTGACAAGTACAATGAAGAGCAATAAACCCGGAGAAGAGTACAGGGAGTGGTGGAGGACAGGTATGTGGATATGCTGATCATAGAAAGGTTTCCACAGGAGATATCTGAGCAAATATGAGGATGAGTTGAGGGAGCAGACCATAAAATTATCTAGCTGAAAGTCATTCCAGGTTAGGAAAACAGCAAATCTAAAGCTCTGAAAAGGGAATAAGTTTGATGTGTTTGAAAAAATAGCAAGAGGTACAGTCTTTTTGGAGTGGAATGAAATGGGGAAAAGGAAAGGTGATGGATTCAGGAAGACAATAGGGCTCAGATGATGGATGTTGAACCTTATAGATGATAGCGAGGACTTTGACTCTTACCTGGAGGGCCATGAGAAGCCATGTGAACATTTTATGCAGAAGAATTATGTGATCAAATGAATGTTTCAACAGGATAATTCTGGCTCGTGTACAGAAAAGAGATTATAGAAGGAAAAGTATAGAAGCAGCTAGGCTATTAAACTACCCCAATAAGACATAATGGTGACTTAAGTTAAGGTGATGTTAGTGGAGATGGTGATAAGTAGTCAAATTTAGCATAAAGTTTGAAGGCCAAGCTGTCAGGACATGCTGATGAACTAGATAAAAGGCAAAGTGGAGTCAAGCATGACTCCAAGGCTTGCAGCCTGAACTATTTAGTGAATGGTGTTATCATTTACTGGGATGGTGAACACAGGGAGAGCAGTGGGATGAGTGGGGAACTAAGAGTTTGATTCCAGCTATGCTATATTGATGATGCCTGTTAGACATGCAAATGGAAATCCCTAGTGGCAACTTAAATATACTGATCTGCAACTCATGGATTGGGAGTCAGTGGTATAAAGAATGTATATAAAGCACCAGACTAGATGAGATCACCTGGGAAGACAGTAGGGACATAGAAGAGAAGGTCATTGGGACATGCCAACGTTTAGAAATAAAGAAAAGGTTGAGGATTTGGGAAGATACAGCCTTGGATGATGTTTCTGTTATACCCCTCCAGGTATAACATTCTGCACCTCAGGGGTTTCCAGTCATTCTGACTTTCTCCCAAAGTATCTCACAATTG
This sequence comes from Myotis brandtii, assembly GCF_000412655.1. NCBI lineage: Eukaryota > Metazoa > Chordata > Mammalia > Chiroptera > Vespertilionidae > Myotis > Myotis brandtii. Next base: position 1,050,136 of record NW_005361913.1, on the reverse strand, counting down.
TAGACATTGATATTGACATAAACTTGCAATTTATTGGCAATAGTGTAACAAGAGACAATGTAAATGATTATGAACATGGACTCTGTCTTCAGACTGCATGGTTCAAATCTCGGCTCTTCCATTTAATAGCTCTGCAACTTTGGACAGTAATTGACCTTAATGGGACTCTTATGGTGATACTTATAGTACCAACTAGATAAAGTTATGAGAATTAAATAAGATAATTTTTACCTAGTGCTTAGAACAATGTCTTATACACACTCAATAAGCATTCAATGTAGTAGTTACTATTACCAGATGCCACATGAAACATTAAATCCTGAAGTGGAAATAAAACTGGAAATCTAGTTAATAAACAAAATATTGGATAACAGTTGTTAACATAGATTACCCAAGACCTGTATTAATTAAAAATCTCACAAGGGTCACGTGCTCTGTGTTAGAATTGGTCAAGCTATCATCCTTGCACTGTCACCTCTGATGAATCTTTGCTGGCCTGGACCGATGAAACAAATAGCCAAGCTTGGCACATATTGTATTTACCCACATAAGTGGGTGGTTGCTTCAGTATGTGTCAAAAAACAAATATTTGCCTCACAGATCTGTTGTGCCAAGAGCCTAAAATGCCAATGCCATACAGAATATTGTCAGCATTTATGTGGGTCCAAAGCACTGGTGGTTATGTGATTTGTGCTGCTGTGAGTTCATCAAATAATATAAAAGTTTGTATTTAAAATAAAGAACTCATAGTAAATTACCAACCCCAGATTTCAGATTTCAATATTCAATATTTTCTCCATTTTATTTTATATACAAACAAGATCCAAAAGTATTCTTGCAAAGAAGAAAAACAGGCAAAATCCATAGCCTCATAGAAATTATATTACAGCAAAATCCAAATCTTAGACTCATATTCTAATCATTAACACTGGACTGGGCATTCAGAACCCTTCAATCAACCTGAATAACCTAGGAATCACTGTCTTAAAGACCTCACCCCTATAAATGGAATAAACCAACTACTCTTGCCTTTCCTCCTTGGAAATATAAGTAAATTCATTGCAGTAGGTTTTTGAAGTGCTCTCTACCATTACAGAGACAGGAACTGGCTATGCACATGTTTCTATTATGATTCTTTTTTATTTTATTTTTTTCCTATCAAATTGCATTTGTAGGTGGTTTAAGCTCCGAGCTTCCCCTTCCCCTCTTCCACTATAATGTTGCCACGGTCATGTTGATATCTCCCTGAGGACTCTGCTCATAGTGTCTCAACGGGACTCTGCCCTCAAACCAGCTCCCTGGCAGTGGGCAGCATGGAGGGATTAATGAGAATGGAGATTGGAATCAAATGGGGCTAAAATAGATTATTTGCTCTGTCATATGGATCTACATAGCATCCATCTCACAGTGCTATTTTTTCTACAGATGTTTATATGTCCAAAATATGTGCTAGACTTTGGGGTTCAGTTGTGAATAAAATGCTATTCTTTACTTGTGAATAAGGTATAGTTCTAACTATAGCAAATGGAAAAGATAGACACATACACAGATTGTTACAATCCTACATTCTAAACACTCCCTTAAAAGTAGTCAAAGTAGTTACTAGAAGCACAAGATGGGGAGAACCTGATGCAGCCTGCTCCCCCTCTTTTCTCTCAAGACCTTCCTCCTACCTGTCCCAATCTCTCCAGTTTCCCCCCTAAGCTGTCAGAATCTAAACTTATTTTTTATTTCTCTTCAAAGTATCACTAGATATTAAGGAGATGGTTTCCACACTAGAAATGAGAGGAGCTATGGAAGCCTCTTAAGATAGAATTCATGTGATATTCATTGTATTTTTAAATGTTTTTCTTAGATAGGACTTGAAGAATGTATAAAGAAGGATAAGACTACCAATGGAAACCATCAGAATGCTATTGGGATTATCAGGGCAAGATATAGTAATGGTCTGCGCCATTAGAATAGCCGTGGTGATGGCGAGGAGATTCAAGGTTCAAGAGAACTTTATGAGATAGAATCCATACGATTCAACTCACTATTAACTATTAATGTGAGGAAAGAGTCAGTGAATGGGTGGCTGGCAGGAACACAGATAGGAAAAATGTAAAGGAAGGAAGGAGTACCATTTTGAATATTTGGGTTTGATGAGCCTTTGGGACGTCCTATTGTCCTCCCCACTGAGTGATCCCAGGAACTACTATGACTACTTTTAGGGGAGTGTTTATCATATTGGACTGTAACAATCCTCCTATTGACTGTTATAAATATGAGGCTAGAGTCCAGGGTAATTATTTAGGCTTAAGTTGGAGATTTGGAAGTCATTGGTATATAGGTGGTATTTGAAATGTCAGCGGCAGATTAAACCTTAGAGAGAACATATTGAACAAAGGATATGAGTCAAGGTGGAACCCTTGAAAACGCCAATAATTAAGAACAATATCTGGCAAAGCAGGTTGAGAGTGGGTTGTTAAAGGGGAAGATGTAAAAAGAGAAGAGAGTTGTATCAAGGATAACAATAGGTGAGGGTTTTAAGAAAGCATGGGTGTTTAACACCATGGCTGCAAAACATTCAAATGAGATAAGAAAAATCACATGGGGTTTGAAAACTAGGAGGTCATTAGTGACTTCGGAGAGAGCAATTTCAGTGGAATTATGGAGGACTAAACTTGGCTGTCAAAAGTAGGAATGACTTCAAGCAGTAGCTAGTGAGGAACGCAGGATTTTAGAACAGATATTGAAGATTGAAGCAGCTGAATGTGTTCATGTGTGAGGAAAGGAGAGAGCCTCTATAAAGTAGAAGAACTAATGCAAGATAATGGGTACCACCACCCAGGGGAAGGGAGCTTGAACACTTTAGGAGGCAAGGCATGTGAAAGGACCTAGATCATAGTCTGGCATAGGTTTTCGACTTTGTAAAGCTCAATGTCCTTACAGGCAGGCCAGGCAAGAAGGTCAGGACATAAGCTAGAATTTGTTATCTCTGCTGGCAAGCTGACACTACTCATAGCTCAGATCCTGCTAAGGGGAGGTCAGCAGCAGCCCTCGGGGCTAATGAAGAAGAAAAGCCAATCTTCACTCTTTATGTGCTTCCCCTGGATTACCTCTAACCCAGATGGCTCCTTTCACATTTAGCTCCATCCAGCACTTCCCCCCACATGCTGCTCTTCCCTGCCATACTAGTTCTTGCTTCCAACAGTCATTACTGCCTCCTTGCTGCCAGAACAGCTGCGTGGCTACTGCTGCCAAATCTGCTCATTGGAGTAAACTGCATTTTCAGAACTCATCAGCTCACGGAGATACAACGAAGGGGATGTTGGTCAAAATAACAGCATTCTCTGGCTTGTTGCCCCCAGCAGCAGAATTTCTGGAATCCAAGTTCTCCTCCCTATCCAGTCCTCTCTTCCAACAGCAAGGACTGGGTTTTCACACATGCTCCCAATAGCAGGGGAATCATCGGAAACTACAGCTCAAGAGCTGTCCTTGCTGCTGTCTTTAAGCTTTGGCACAGCCTGGGGAGGTCTTTTTCTCTCCCTATTGGTATTGATCTAAGCACCCCACAGCCCTGAGCTGCTCTGGTATGCCTGAGGGAGGCCCTCTGCCGGAAAGCATTTCAACTCTTCTGCGTGGCCCTAAACAGGGCTGCTTTACTCTCTTCAACCCTTAAAAGATCTCATTTTTAAAAACTCTGTTTAATAGAGCCCTTATCTTCTTAGATCTAGGACCACTGCAACTTAGAGACAATTGTGATACTGTAGAGCATCACTCTCAAGATTTTTTATTCTCTCCAGTATTCCAACATGGTACCAGAATTAAGCTGATGTATGCCAGCATCCCTCCTCACCTCCATTATATACTGAGGGAAGTTAAGATGCAGGGAAGTTTGATCCCATCATTGCTCCTTCATGCCGACCATCCCAAGTTCTCCCTGATATGTTTTAACAGATTTAGAGTGCCCCTCTGGGAACATCTCTTGAAGATTTCCATTAGACTTACATTTATGGTACCTTCAGACTCTTTGGAGTTAGCTTTTCATTACATTGTGTCGTCCCCCCCCACACACACACACACACAGACAGTAGGTATCTACTATCTCTCTGATACATGGATATCACAAGGAAAAGGGAGAAGGCTCAGGGAGGCCAGCCACTTTCCAGTTCTTGAAGTGAGCAGAAATTCTGCCATCTGCAAGTCATGGTTTGCCTTTTAGCTTTTGACTGCTATTCCAAGCATGAATTTTGAACTATAGAGCACTGCTCAGTTGAAGAGCAGACTGCTCTGAGAATCAATCACCTGGCTCCATATTCAGCAGCCTGGTGGTTCAGGTTGGCCAGTCAGGAATATTTATTGAGCACAGGCTGGAATCAGAGCTGTGGAGAGACAAGACAGAAATAGAAGATGGAGAGCATTGGCCTCAGTTACTCTTAAGAACTTTAGAAGCTAAGATGGATACATTTTTGCTGCCCTCAATTTTTGAGAATTATTGCCAGTTCTTAGGGAGGAAGGTAATTTAGTGACATATGAAGCAAGTCACCATGGATATTTAAGTTAATTTAGTTTGTACATTCAAAATTTTCCAATGTGAGTCATTTTTTAAGTTATGTTTAAATAATGGTTAGTCTTTGATGGTGAATTTATTCACCACCATTTTTAGAAAAATGTAGAAAGCTATTTGAAATGTTATATTTTACAACCCAATTTCTTCTGTACTACTTATGTCTTATGTTTTTTTTTTTTTCCAGAAGAAATTATATTGACTTTTTTTGTTTTTCAGTTTCCTCACACTATTACATAATGGAATTTTGTCCATCTATGGTAACAAAAACTTTGTTGCAATAAAAGAAAATAATATCAGGCAATATACAAAATCATAATTGGTGAAGTATCATGGGAGAATAAAAGGAGTGAAGGGCTTAGAAGACCTGGGATAGAGTCCAATCAAAGCACTTGCTAATTATAGGACCTTGAACTATGCTTCCTCAACCCTATAAACCACAGTGTTTTATAGATGAAATAGGAATAAAAATATCTCCCTCTCATAAGGCTGGTGAGGATAATGTGAAAAACACATCTAGCACTAGGCCTAAGTTATAATAGACTAGAGGACCGGTGCACAAAATTCCTACACAGGAGGGGGCGGGGGGAAGGGTGTCCCTCAGCCCAGCCTGCACCCTCTCCAATCTGGGACCCCTTGAGGGATGTCCGACTACCCATTTAGGCCCGATCCCGGTGTCCTCGAGGGATGTCCGACTACCCGTTTAGGCCCGATCCTGGTGTGATCAGGCCTAAATGGGCAGTCGGATATCCCTCTCACAATCCAGGACTGCTGGCTCCCAACCATTCGCCTGCCTGCCTGCCTAATTGCCCCTAACTGCTGCTTCCTGCCAACCTCATCACCCCCTAACCACTCCCCTGCCAGCCTGATCAACACCTAACTGCTCCCCTGCCAGCCTGATTGCCCCTAACGCCTTACCCTGCTGGCCAGATCACCCCTAACTGTCCTCCCCTGCAGGCCTACCCCCTTCCAACTTCCCTCCCCTGCAGGTCTTGTCCCTCCCAACTGCCCTCCCCTGCTGGCCATCTTGTGTCCACATGGGGGCAGCCATCTTTGACCACATGGGGGCGGCCATCCTGTGTGTTGGAGTGATGATCAATTTGCATATTACCTCTTTATTAGATAGGATGCTCTCAGCAAAAGTCACTGCCACCAATCCAATGCCAACAAGAGTCCCCAATCTCAAGTGTGGTAAAAGTAGAAACTTTATTCAGTTAAAACAATTTGCAAACTGGAGAAACTCAGCCTCCAGGAGAAACTGAAAGTCAGCTCCCCAAAGACCAAGTCAGCTCCCCAAAGACCAAGTTTGCCTTATATAGGAAAAACTTCCACCTTAGTCCCAGATTGGTCTATTTTTATGTAAATCAGGAATCCAAATTTGCGCAGTTTGATTTGTCCAAATAACACTGTCTTGATTGGCTGGAATTGTCTATTCTGATTGGTTATTATGGAGATGCTCTGATTGGTCAGTAAACATGCAAATGAAGGTATAGCTGTGTAGTTCTGATTAGATGAGGCAGGTCTCAGCCTATTGGTTGAAATATGATGCCAGGAACTCCTTTATAAGAGTCAGCTCACTCTGAGCAGGAGTACAATTCAGGTGACTCACAGTTCAACCTGTGGCTATCTCTTGACTCTCAGCATGCATGTGAGACCTCTGCCAGCAACAGTTCTTAGACTCTGATTATGAATTTGAGTCCAATTAATCATCAGATCTTCTTTTTTGCAGATATATTTCTTCTTGAGGTTCACAGTGCTCAATAATACTAATTTTCCTTTTGCCCCTTTGCTAAGGTGATGGGTTTACAAATATGTTTTCCTTCTATTATATAAACCTTCTTTATTAGTGTATTACCATGGGGTTTAATTAATAAATGAGTTAAGTAAACATACTTTAAATGTTCACGATTAAATGGTGTTATGCATTTGGTTATTTTTCCAACCTTGTTATTCTAACTAAAAGCAATTAGAAACAGGAGGAAATGAGAAATGTGTTTAAAAAATAAATAACTATATTAGCTGTTCTTTATTCTAAGTACTGAGCAATTGTAATGCGGTTGCCAATGGAGCATAATTTTAAAAGAGGTACATTTCCAAATAATAACAACTACTTATTACAATGTATGACTTAGTCAGGCAAAGGACTAAGCCATTCATGAGTGTCTCTTAGTCCTCATAACAACTCTATGAGGTGGGTACTATTATCATTTATCATTTTATAGGTGAGGACATTAATAACAGTGTTTAAGTAACTTTCCTTTTATGATTCATTGCTAGTTGGCAGTGCTAGAATCCAAGTCTGTGTCTGTTAATTCCAAACCTCTGAGTTTAAACCACCAAATGGTATATTACTTTCCATCTTCAGCATGTTACATTTTATTAGAACTTGAGCTGATGCGGTGTAATTTCCATCTGCTATTCCTACCACGTCTCAGCATCTGCACAAGCCCAACCAAACAGCTCCCTGTTAGAGAAAGAGCACTGGCCTGGGGTCAGATGTGTGGCTTCCAGCCCTGCCTCTGCAACTTGCTAGCTGTTCATCCTGGGCTACTGACCTACCCTCTGCAAGGTTACATTTCCTCGGCTTTAAATGGTTATGGTTCCATCCCCGCTTACTTGGGGAAGGGGGAAGTAGTTAGTTATACAGACTGTCACTGTCTTCCAGCCAAAATCACCAGGACATACCTATATATTGAACGAATTAAGTTTATTACGCATCATAGTGAGAGAGATGACACAGTAAGGGCTCCTGGAGTATTTCAGTAAGGGAGTGTGAGGAAGGACATATAGGATGTGGGCTTTAGTTGAGTGATTTGGGGGAGGGCCTAAGGGAATAGGAATTCCCCCTAGATAGTCAGGGGCAATTCTACAATTGAATTTCTTAATGAGTCTTATCTCTAGGGAGAGACTAAAGCTGTAATTGGTCTAGAAGCAGCAGTCATTCATATTGGCGGAGAGGAGAGGAGGGGTTGGGTATTTGACCTTGTTTTGGTCTGTGCTTAGAGAAAACTGTGAAGTAGTCTTACTTCATCGCGGGGCAGAAAGCGCTTGTCTGTTGATGTTCTGTGAAACTGACTGTGCCAACAGGAGGACAGCGTGGCCTCGCTGTGAGCTCCAGGCAGCTGCTAACAACAGCAAGGCCGGGGTAGAGTCAGGCCAGCTCCTGGATATCAGGGCTGCTTTTCTCTTCCTCGAGACCAAGTGAGACAATGTCGGCAAAAGGGAGCTTTGCCAACAACAAAGCATTGTGCGCACCGAAAGCTCAAAGGAAAAATTAAGACAGTTCTGCAGTTTCTGATTGATACTAAAATCAGAAAGGTGCTCTTTCCCTGTCTTCTTTAACCAGAAAACTATATAGGCTTCTTATATGTATTTAGGACTGGCTGGGAAAATCCACTCCCCCCAAAAAAACAAAAGCAAAAACAAGGCCTGTCCTGGACGGCTCAGGGAGAGCTGAGGTTCTGTGCTTACCTGTCTCGCGTCATTGTGTCTTTCTCTAGGTCGGACTCATCTCCGGCACCATCTTTGTGGTTCTCGGACTGACTGTTCTGGCAGTGGGCTTTCTTGTGCCCCCCAAGATCGAAGCTTTTGGTGAAGCCGATTTCATGGTGGTCGACACACATGCTGTGCAGTTTAACGGAGCCCTTGACATGTGCAAGCTGGCGGGAGCCGTGCTCTTCTGCGTCGGGGGCACGTCCATGGCAGGGTGCCTGCTGATGTCAGTGTTGGCGAAAAGCTACTCCAAAGAAGAAAAATTCCTGCAGCAAAAGTTCAAAGAGCGAATCGCAGACATCAAGGCCCACACCCAACCCATTACAAAAGCTCCGGGCCCTGGGGAAACGAAGATACCAGTCACTTTGTCCAGGGTTCAAAGTGTCCAGCCTGTATTGGCAACCTGAACCCTTTCCCCCATCCTCTCCTCTCTAACTGACACACGTGGCTACAACGGAGCAGGCCAGCGTTTGAGAAGATGAGCATTTGGCCTTGCTTTGCCCCGTGGCTGTCCTAGGCTGTGGGCAGCATAGGGCAGGAGTTCACACTCACTCGCTCAGCGGCCCTGGTGAGGGTGGATGCCATGTGTGGACCTGAGCACAGGCACCAGCTGCTTAGAGGGGGCCTCCGTGTGCCCCCAGGAGCCCCCTGAAACTCCCGTCTCCTAGATTGTGGCTCAGTGTCATTTTCCGTGTTATTGGGAAGCCCTGAACAGTTTAGACCAGCCTACCAGTCACTACCGTGGCCCGCTTCATTTTCTAATATTAGTTTTTCTAATCTTTCCTGTGTGGTGCTGCCCTCTGTTCCCATCTCATTCCATGTAAGATATTGTCATATGTGTTCCTAGAAAAATCGAGTTTCCTGATTTTGACCCAAACATTATTAGTCTCTTAACTATATCTTAACGTGAGGTTCTTGAGATTGGATACATTTATCAGAGACCTTCACAAATCCTTTCTGTTCAGGTTTTTTGTTTGTTTGTTTTTCACTCAAGCTGAAATTGCCAACTCTACAATCTTCAGAGAGAAGTTTATGTTGGGAGAATCTATTTACACAATGTCCAAAAGCACATAATTAGAAACCAAGAAATTTGACTTCCTACTGCTAAATAGCTGAGAGGCCTTAGGGCGATAATTTAATTTCCCAGGCCTCAGTTTCCCCATCTGTATAATGGGGGCCCTGGGCTGTGATGTCTGAGGTTCCTTTTTTGCCATCTGTCATCAGGTCTCCTCCAAGTATGTTTACGATGTCCTGTGGTTCTCACCACAGTGAAGTAAGGTTCTTTGAAACATGGACTCCAAGAAAGCCGCCAAATCAGTGGCCTCCATCCATCAACCCTTCAATATCCAACCCCAGCAGTTTATAGGAGGCTGCCATATTTTTATAAAGACAATAGTAAGCCATCCTCAAATAAGAAACCACTGAGTAGATATTAACCTCGAAAGGGGTTTTCTTTCTCCAATAAGACATTTTATTCTCCAGCAAGATATTTGTCTCATCCCTTTGACTTTTATTTAATATGTGGATTTAAATGGACTGAGGAAAATGGACGATGTGACCTTGGTATTTATTCTCTCAGAATTTGTGCCCCTTCGTGTTCCCCCCCACTTCCCTTCCTTCACTGGATAAATAAAATATGTGAACCAGCAGAACCTGAATTGCATTGTCATTCCTTCAGTGTGGCTATTTTCTCTCCATCATGTAATTTTCCATCCTGAGACTGAATGAGCTCTGCTGTTCCCTGGCTAAATGGAGGAATAAATGAAACAATTAGTGCTCTTTTGTGCACACTGTTTATTTTGCCTAGTCTAGCGTAAAACACAGGGCAAATCGGCCCCTCTGCAAGGACCACTGGCCAGATTTGGGAGAAATCCTTCCAGTTCCTCACGTTCTCTATCTCCCTGTGGAAATATCATTTTAATTTTATTCTTTGAAGCCTTCTGCAAGCCCCCGAGCACCTGTTCAAGGCAATAGCATTTGAAGCCTCCCAGGCGTGCTTCTGTGTTGGGTACCAATGAGTCTCTGAGGATGAGACTTGACTTTTAAAAAAACATTGATTGATTTGAGAGAGAGAGAGAAATGGACTTATTGTTCCAGTTATTTATGCATCCATTGGTTGATTCTTGTATGTGCCCTGACCTGGGATCAAATCTGCAACCTTGGCATATCAGGATGATGCTCTAACCGACTGAGCTACCCAGCCAGGGCGAGATGACTTTTAAAAGCCTTCAAAATGAGAAATAATAGCTGTAGGGCATGAGAGCTTTTAGGTACAGGCATACTGGCAGCCACTAAAAAGAAGCTCTATTCCTCAAAGGCCTAAAAGAAATCGAGATGGATACAGTAGGAGCTGGGTCTGAAAGAGTAGCTCAGCCTAGCCTGTCTTTCCTGTCCTTCCCGAGCTTTGAGAGAGTGGGGACTTGTAAGGAAGAGGGATTGAGGGATCTTGTAGGAAAGCAGAAGAGGCTGGTCGGTATAGGAAATATAACTTGATCTTTGAAAAAAGTACAGGCCCTGGGTAATCTGAGGGCAGGGGGTAGCAGACCAAATGCTTTCTAAAGTGATTTTCAGGCCTGGTAGGGGAGACCTTAATGGTATGACGTACCAAATGCTCTTAGAGCATTGGCCTCACCCTGTTTGCTTGCACTGAGCCACGCCTTCTGTCTGTACTGAAACTTCTGGAGGAAAGTGAAGCTACATACCTATGGATGGGGACAGAGGTGGGAGAAAAGGCGCTGAAACTGAGAAAGGAGGTCTGGCCGGTAGATATGTAAGCAGAGGCACATGGAGTTGGTAGAAACCTTATGTGGGCCCACCCGAGGAAGAAGGCCCCACCCACCTCATGTCAGCACTGATCCAGCAACTTTGGGCACCTCAGTGGCTGGTCACCTCAGTGGCTGGACCCTACTGCCTCAGAGGGCAAGCACCACATCTTATGATGGTTCTATATGTCTAGAAAGATTACCCTCATGTCTTTCCAAAACCCACCTCTCTAACCCTTCTGCACATTAGACCAAGTTCTAGAATTCAAAGTTACCTACAAGTCTAACCCCTTTTACTAAGGACGACCAAGTTCTAGAATTCAAAGTTACCTACAAGTCTAAGGAACACCTAACCCACCACCCACCCCAGGCTATGAATTCTTTTCATTCAATTATTTTTAATCCTGACACTTCCTGACTGTCATCTTCAGGGAAATGGTCCTATATGTCCTCAACATTCCTAATTGTCCATGCTACCTATTGAATGGGGTCCCTAGAAGTTTTTTAATTTATATAGGTTATAGATTCCCTAACTTCATTAATTGCCTTACTTATGCAATGCATAAGCACATGGGACCACAAGCCAGAAAACTGTTGACAGATGTGTAAGCAGCTCCTCCATGCACTTCCTTGGCCTCCTGTGACCTGTCCCATCCCTTCCCAGTTTCATTCTGGCACATGTCCTGGAACCTGCATCCTAGTGATACTCAGCCACTCTCTCCCCTAAATGTGCCTGCATTTTCTTGCCACTGTGCCTGCACTCACAAAGCTTGCTTTCCCAATAATAACCATGGGCCCCTTCTCTGGCTACTGAACTTCTCATTCAAGGCCACATCAAGAAATATAGTAAGAGCAATGATAATGAGCTAATATGTATTGAATGGAAGGCACCACTGAAGCAGTTTATGTATAGTAATTCATTTAATCCTCACTAAAACCCTAGGAAGTTGGGGCTATTATCATTTGCCCGTTTGACACAGTCAGAAATAGGCAAAGAAAACATGTCTAAGGAGAAGCAGTAAGTGACAACGGAGTTGGGATTCAAATCTGAGCAGCCTGGTTCACAGGCTGCAGCTGCACTTTCGTTCATTATCAGTTCTGCCTCTGGAAATGTCACCTTCTCTGTGTATCTTTCTCTCTCACTCCCGTTCCATCTCCCAGTTCAGACTTAATGTCTCTTCCTCAAGTGCCAGCATTTTGTACAAACACATTCTGTCGCACTTATCTCCCTTTATTATAGTGATTTGTTTACACATCTGTTTCTTCCATTAGAAGCTAGACTATTAGTTGCTTGCGTACAGGGAGCATGACTTAATGAGTGGTGAACCCTCAAGAGCAAATACATAAAAGCTATGTGCTACTATTACAGGGTCATTTAAAACAATTATTGCATTTTTTTAACCTAGAGCTAGACATTGTGCTAGAACTACAGAAAACAAAAGAGATGCTTAATAGGGAGACTAAAAGATTTTTTATATTTAATGGATGTGTGTGTGTGTGTGTGTGTGTGCACGTGTGCGCACGCACATTTGGACTAAGACTGAGAATATGGCTATGAGTACCCCAGAGCAGACCTTCTCCTCAGTCTAACACTGGGGCTTGGGGGAGTCCAGTCTAATGGCTATCTTGCCATATTCCATCTAATCGCAAAACCCTCCAGCCAATGAGCCCTGCTCGTTGACAGAGCTACCAGTCTTACCTCTCATTCCTGGGGTAGTCGGATGGGAGAGCTGCACCTGCCTAGTGAGAGCAGAGTCCCTTGTCTCCAGCAGCCCTGAACAAGCACCTGGCCCTTCATTCTTAAATAGGAACGCACAACCGGAACCACGACATCTGAGGAAAACCAGCATCTTGAAAGAGGATATTCATAGAAAATAATAGACTCTGTGGGAAATATAAGTATTTCAGAAACCATAGGACAACTCTAAAATGTCTAATTAGTCTTCAGAAAAAAATTGCATAAGTTAGATAAAAATAGAATATTATGAAAAGGAATATCAAATAGTTTACACATTCATAAGAGAATAAGTTGAAGGTATTTTACCAAAAGTAAAATACCTCCCATAAAAATAAAATTATGAAGCAAAGAAAAGTAAAAGACAGAGCGTCAGTCAAAGAGAAAAAGATAACAGAAAAAAAGTGAAGAAGAAATTATTAATAAAATAATAGAAGAAAATTTCTCCAGGCTGTAGAATATAGAAATCTTAACATTGGAAGTGCCTGCTGAATATTCAGCAATGTGAATGGTTTAAAAAAGTCATTTTTGACAATATACAGATGATGTATTATAGAACTGTGCACTTGAAACGTATAGAATTTTATTAACCAATCTCACCCCAATAAATTTAATAACAAATTTTTTTAATCCAAATAAAAAAATGAAACATTCCTGTGAATTTTGAGAACACAAAAGATAAAAAGGATCTAACAAGGTTCCAGAAAGAACAACCAATATGAACAAAGCAATAAAACTTAGATTGGGAAAAGGGAAAAACTGTGATCCCATGCAACTGATGGTAAGGTAACTTTTAGTCACAGGAGATAGATATGCTCTATGAAAAAGAAAAGATAAAAACCATAGAAACTCCAAAAATAAAAATTTAAAATAAACTGCACAAGGAAATTATGGTCCAAATATGAAGCATGATTGTGGAGTCATGGGGAAGAGTTGATAGAGTATAAGAAGGAAGGAGCCTTTTGAACTTTGACCTTCCTATTGGGCACATTCATTTCTAGTAGAAGCGGAGCTGGAGCTGACACAGCAGAGGAAGAAGGGCACACTGTGCCCCAGGAGCTCTGCAGAGACAAACATTTTACAAAGTCCAACCAATTGTTTACTTCTTCCCAACTTTCAAAATCAAACTATGGACAAAAGAAAAATCTAAATAATGATTATAAAATAGACTGCATATGTGGTAAATCTGAAGATATTAAAATAAAGGTAGAAGTAGCAAAATTTGGAAAGCAGATGGGGAAAAGGATTAAGAGGAGATTATGGTAGAAATACTAATACCCTCATCTAATTTAGTGAGGAGTCAAGGGTAATTGTCTCACATTTACGAAGAGAAATAATGGCCTCCTTTACAGTGTGCAGTTATAAACATAACCCAATGAAAGAACGAAAAATGAGACATCGCAAACTTTGGAAAGAAGAGAGGGAGGATGAGATGTAGAGAAATTAAATTAAACCCTCATCTTTCATGGTAGGAAATCAGTCATTCCTGTCTCAGTTATAAATCAGAAAATAATAAATACGTTATTTACAGTTATGGAAGAAGCCACTGGAAGAGTTTCAAATAGGAAATATTAAAATGTTTCCTCTGAGAGAGGCTGGGGAGGCCGGGGAAGGCAGAACTGTTTATATTCACAAAGTGCAGACCAGGACAGACAGTGTCTGACCCCGTGACCTTTATATAGACTTGAAGCAAATCACTGTTGTATTAGAGGCTTAAAAAATAAAATAAAAAGCATCAAGGGATTTTGTTTACACGAAGGGATTTATTCTAGATAAGATTCCAGGCAGGCCTCCCTGAGGACACGGTATTTAAACTTCATCTTGAGATATGAGTAGAAATGAAGCAGAGTGATCCTGGCCTCAGGAGGAATGCGGTCCTTTGGGGATTGGGGGTGGGCAGTGGACTATGGGAAGAGAGAGAGAGGAGCTTTCAAGGCAGAGGCAACAGCACATACAAACTCCCAGAGCGAGGTGGGCGCATCACCTGAAAGAATTGTATTCAGTGCTTTGTCACTGAAGCAGCTGGGATCCCTGGGGAGAACTGGCATCTGTAGTGACTGACAAGGTCTCAAAGCTACTCAGCTCCAATGTGAACAACTCCCTCTAGGGCTGTGCAACGGGCCAGACAGGAGGATGAGGCTGAGTCATGGTGGAGGCTGAGGTTTCCTACAGAAGACCAAGATCAGGCCAGAGAAGGAAAGTTTGAGGATAGTAGGAGACCACTCAGAGCAGCCCCCGTGGGAAGAGCTGCAGGGCCCGAACCCTAGAGAAGGGAGCTGACAGGAGAGGGAGTGCTCTGTGCCCTAGCGCTTAAGGTGGCCTTGGCTTTCTCTCAAGGTTTCTGTCTCCAGTACAGCATCAACTGCAGAGACTATTCCAGAGGAATTGCTCCCTTGTTACCTCCTTTGCTTTCTCATAAATGGAGATATCAGCAAGAAATGCTGAGCCTGTTGTTTCTATATCTTTCCCCTGGGCCAATTTATCTGCTTTTTTTGGAGCGGGGGTGGGGGGGGGCAGGCGGAGAGGGGAGGATCTATAATCCTTGTTTTGCTGGAGAGTCTCTTTCCAGTACTGCTTGAGGAGATGGAACTCAGAAAAGGAACAATGCCAAGAAAACAATCAGAAGAGCTTGCGTGTATTGAGAGCTTTCTCAGTTGCACGCAATGTGATAAACATTGCCATGCAGTTTTGCATTTAATTTATTCTTGAAAGCATTCAAAGGGTGACTACTTTTATTTTCTCCATTTTATACATAAGGGAGTCTAGGTTCAGCCAAGAACATGTAGCCAGAAGTGATCAAACTAGCATTTACTCTGAGGTGGGCTGACTCTCAGAGCCACCCCCACCCCCCGACCCCGCCCATGAATAGATTGTTCTGGAAAGGATGAGAAAGTAGCTGCATCTCATCTCCATTCAAAACGTCCTAGTTTAAACATGTCTTTATCACAGAGCTCTGCACTTTCAGAGCATAAAAAGCCAGCAGGAAATATACACATTACTTCTACATGGGAATCAGCACAAGTAATGAAGGTGCGACTCCCTAGTGCTGAGTTTACCGATCAGTCCAAACTGCTATTTTTGTTTCCCCAGAAATTTTATAAAAGGCAAACCTGCTCATCAGTGAGGTCCTTGAAAGTCGATACTGTGTCTTACTCGTATTTCTGTGCAACACTTAACACGGTATCTAGTTCACAGGAGAAGCTCAACAAATGCTTGCTGAAGTGAGGCGTTTTAGCTCAAAAAAATGGCAATAATTTTTCTCACCCACCCAACCTCCTGGTGACCTCCACCACTTTGTGTGACATGGGTAAGAATCATATTTCCCATGCAGCACCTGAGGGCCTTGCATGCTTTGACCTAGCCTAAAATGCATTTAGGGAATTCCTGGATGGTTTTAGTGCCTTGAAACCCATGGGTGGCCTGTGCACTTTTTTAAACTTTATTTTTATTGTTGACACTATTGCAGATGTCCCCGCTCTCCTCCCTGCTTTGCCCACCTCCACCCAGCCTCTGCCTCCACTACCCCCTGGCCATCACCACACCGTTGTCTGTATCTATGGGTTATACATATATACTTTTTAGCTCATCTCTCACCTTCTTTTATCCAGTCCCCTTCACCACCTACCACACCCCTCCCCTCTGACAGCCGTCAGTCTGTTCCAAAAATCCATGCCTCTGGTTCTATTTTGTTCATCAGTTTATTTTGTTCATGAGATTCCACATATAAGAGAGATCATATAATACTTGTCTTTCTCTGACTGGCTCATTTCACTCAGCATAGTCATCTCCAGATCCATCCATGCTGTTGCTTATAAATTTTTATTTTTTAAAAATAGATTTTCATTGATTTCAGAGAGGAAGGGAGAGGGAGAGATAGAAACATCAATGATGAGAGAGAATCATGGATTGGCTGCCTCCTTCACACCCCCCACTGGGGATAGAGCCCGCAATCTGGGCATGTGCCCTGACCGGGAATCGAACCATGACCTTCTAGTTCATAGGTCGATGCTCAACCACTGAACCACACCGGCCAGGTGCTTATGCATTTTTAACTATGGGAGCACAGCCCAACCTGACTGAGGGAGGCATCAAGGCCTTGAGATTAAGCGTGCAGACTCTCCACTCAGACTCTATACGTTCAAAACTTAGCTCTATCACTTTGCAGACCGTAAACGTTTGGCCAAATCATTACAATCTTCTGTGACTCAGTTTCCTCAGTTATCAATAATTATAACAGCTTGTACCTACCAGGATTGCTGATAAGGGTTAAATGAGTTAATGGATCTAAAGCACTTGGAAGAAAGACTTACAGAGAGCCAGCCCTTAATAAATGCCAGCTGCTATTACCTAGGGTGTGGCTCATTTAAAATGCACCCATGTAAGGCTCAGGGGAAGGCATAAGGCTCGCATTTGCCTGTGTACACATTTTCTGTCAACCCTACAGTTATCCCTTCTGACAGGTCCGAAGTGATTTGGAACCCTCCAGACAGGGCAGTGACCTTTTCAACATCAAGTTAATTAAGGCTGGTGAGTAGCTAGAGTGTAATGTTTCATGTCTTTCCATGTAGTTCAGTGAGAAAGATTTATTAACTCATTAAAATGTCTTGTTAGTTATTTTCAGCTACTCAGAATGACTGCTCCTTCCAACCAGCGACTTATCCCAGAAAAGACCAGAATAGAATCTGACTTTATTGACATCCTAGGCTGGCATTTGCGTCACTAGATTATGTTGTTCCAACATTAGGATAAAAAGCTTAAACAAGTGTGATGGTTGATTGACACTCACCTGCCTCTGGTGACATGCAAAAGGCTATGGACGTGTCATGACGAGGCCCTGCCAGGCTGGTGTCATATATACAGTGCAGCTGGCTGAGCTGGCTGAGCAAGCCCGTTCCAGGAGCTGGGTCTCCTCCATGTGCTGACCTGGCTTCCTGCAGACCAGCTGACTGGGTCCCCGACCTCTCCAGGTGGCCCAGCCAACTGTGTCCTTTTCTAAAACAGAACCTAGGCTGCTTCCCTATCTGCCTCACCCTATTCCTTCAACCAAGTTGCAAATGCATAGTCTCCCTATAGAAGTTCACTCTTTTGAAGACAGCAGAAACGCTACTCAAAATGCATTTCCCCCAATTTCCTCCTCACCCTCATCTTGCAAAATGTGCTTACGTCTTGTGTGCGATAATACATCCACACTGATATTTTTGGTCTATATGTGCACACTCTCTCGGCTTTCCAGTTTTTCAGGTTAGATCATTGAAGCAGTAGAACATTGATAACATAAGCTGGGAAGGGGTGAATCCAGACTCTTTGATGCACCAGTCGTGTGACTTTGAACAAATTATTGACTTCGTGTCTCATGCACTTCAATAAAATGAAAGTAATAGTAGTACCTTCCTCATATGTCTGTTATGAGAATTAAATTTTTTAAAAACTAACTAAGATGCTTAGCAGCATATCTAGCAAGAGTTAAGTATCAAGTTAATACTGTCATTTTTGTTCTTACAGTTGTTGTTACAAGCTGCTAGTGGACAGGGACCCAATCCCTTCCTCATAGTGCCAAGCAGAGCTCAATATTTAATAAAGCGCTTCTGATAATGGCTATTGATGAGAATAAGAATGAGGGGCAAAATGCTAAATAAGGTCTAGGTTTTTAATAAAGTAGGCAAAAATGATTTCCTGAGCAACCAAATTTCTGAATGTGCTTCTACCATCATCTCAAGCTTCCTATTTATTATGACAATTTCCTGCTTTCAAATATTGAACACTAAACAGGAAATTAGTTTGAGGATGATGGTCTCTAGCCAAAGAGAGGAAAGCAATTTCCGTGGCTAGTAACCAGATACTCTTCTGAGGAAATTTTCTTCAGAAAATAAATATTAGAACACGGAGCTTGAAATAATCTCAGTGGACTTAAAAATTTCACTCCTAGAAATGAAGGGCAAAGTTGCATTTCTTCATCTGAATAGCCCAAGTCATCATCATTGACTTTATTTTATTTCCTTTGCCTTTCAGAGACACAAAGAAGGACCAGAAAGCAGGCGGCTCCCGGGTGAGCCCCTCACTGTGTGGAGCCACTTAAGGTGCAGATGCAGAGAGATGGGGAGGCGGAGCTTGGAGGCGGAGTGCTGTACATTGCAGGGAGCGCAATAAATATTTTATTAAACACAAAGATGATAATTTTTAAGACTTCACACTAACATGATGTCCAAACAGGTATCTGGTTACCCATTAGTATTTCAGAGGAAGCCTAATGCTGATAACCATATTGCATAATAGAAACTTTCCAATATGCCTTCATCTATGGCTATTCCACATGGGATGGAATCAACAGTAATTAAGTCTCCCAGGTAAATACAAAGACAAAACCCCTGAATTTCACATGTGAAACAGCTTGTGTGTTCAATATTGTGAAGCTTACCAAAAACCAACGCCAGCATGAAGAACATCAAGCAATAAGAGCTTGATCCATCCTACTCTCATACATCCACACACTCATACACCATCATCACCATCAACCCATCTTCCCCATCTTTACATGACACATCCTGAAAATTAATAGCAGCTTTAGAAATAGGTTGTGAACCTAGCCAGCCCAAGGTAATATAGGTAGAGATGAATAGTGCTTTGGGGAGTATTTTTATCAATAATGGCAAAGCCCCAAGAAAAATCAATTCTGGCTCCAAGGTGGATAGTAAAGAAGCAGTAAGAAGCCAGGGAAAGTTGGCAGAGCTTTAAAAAGAAGGTGCCAAAAAGCAAGTCAGAAAGCTAATAACCATAATATCTAACAGCTGCGTTGTGCTTGCTCTGTGCTGAGTGTTGTAATTGCATTCTCTCTTTACATCCTCCAGGTCAACAAACTAACTACTATTATTTTCTCCTCTGCAGAAGCATGCCTTAAACATATACAGTTACCATTTGTCAATTGTACCCCAGTAAAGCTGGAAAGAAAATGACTGGTGTTCATTTTTAGAAGCTCTACTTAGTTTTTCAAATTTGATCTTTTGTCTATTATGAGGGCCTGCTCTTTTATTATGTTTTCTATCCATTTTATAATTTTAATAATTTTGAACATACTTAAATTTAAATTTTCATTAAAGACCCATAAGACTTTAAAAGTTATTATTTTTACTTCCTTGGGTGTCTGTTTCCCCACTTGTGTCTGTTGCCTTGACCTCATGAAGGTCCTTTCCTTATGTGACTTGCATAGCATTTTGGGGAGGGAGCCGTTTGTGGATTATTTTGTGTGAGATGATTATATTCCAGGGTGTGGAAGTGTCTCTGTAGAGGTTTTAGATTTCCTTTCCCACTGCCCTAGAGGTCTCATGGTTCTTTTATGTACATCCTTTGTTTTAGGAGTCCCATACTATATGGATAACATAAATTTGAGACCCTATGAATATTGCAAGACTGGATTTTTATTTTGCATAGTTTTTTTTTTTTCCACCAAGAAGCTAAGGTGGTACCAAAAGGCCCATGATGTTTCTAGGAGCCTATGAGCATAGTTATCTAAGAATGTAAGAATGGTTGAACATTTGGAAAAAATTAATGTAATTCACAACATTTAAAAAACTAAAGAAAATTATAATAAAAACCTTAATGTATTCAGAATCATTCATCCTTTCAGAATTTTCAAATAAAACACCTCTTAGAAAACTAAGAATAAAAGAGCAATTTAACCTGATATAAAGTATCTACCAAAAATATAAGTAAATATCACATTTAATGTTAAATACTGGAAGCATTCTCTTAATGTCAGGGGAAGACAAAAATATGTGCTACTGCTTCCATTCAATTTGTTTTGGCTAGTTCAATAAGAAAAAACATTTTAAGATGGAAACAGAAAAAGATGTTATATTTGCAGGTAATATAGTCTTCATAAAAATCCTACAGAAATTTACAAAACACTTGTAATAACAACAGTTTAGCAAGGTGCTAAATAGAAAAGCAATTTATAGAAATCAATGCCAACCCTACATATCAATAAATAATCAAAAAACAAAACAATTTAAAAAATTATTCCATTCATGATAGCCACAGAACTAAAGATATCTGGAAGTAAATGTTTAAGATCTTTACTTTAAAAATTATACCAATTTTTGGAAGGACTTTTCAAAGGCTTGAATAAATGGATGCTTCAAATTTATAGATGGGATATCTCAATATTATAAAGACTTATGCAGTTCTAGTAAAAATGTCAATAGGCTTTTTCACAGAACCTGACAAGTTGATCTTAAATTTTTATGAGTAAAAAGACAAAATATTTTTAATATATTTTTATTGATTTTCAAAGAGGAAGAGTGAGATAGAAACATCAATGATGAGAGAGAATCATTGATCGACTGTCTTTTGCATGTCCCCTACTGGGTGTCAAGCCTGCAACCTGGGCATGTGCCCCGACCAGGAATTGAACCTTGACCTCCTGGTCCATGAGTTGATGTTCAACCATTGAGCCACACTGGCTGGGTGAGACAAATATTTTTAATTGAGTAGGGAGTTTCACTCAACCAGGCATCACTTCTTATCATAAAGTTATCATCATTTAAAATTTAGTGAAGTTTTGGTAAAGGAGCCTAGTAAAACAAAATGGAAACAGAATAGCAGGCCAGAGAATCTACGGATAAACATTCTTCTATAGACCATTTTTTATGAACAATGTTTCCTTCATCTATGAATACAAAAACTAAATAGGCTATCACAAGGAGAGCTAGTACCTCTAGACTTGGATCATTCCCATCCCCAAAGATCATTATCTAAAAGTTACAAAAAAAAGGAAGGGATAAAACATGGGAGTACAACATGCCTGTTCATATTACACGTTGTAATGATCATTTTTGCATTTATTTATTTATTTATTTAATTAATTTTTGAGAGGAACCCTCCCTTTCAATACTTTAGATGGGACATGTTTTCCATTGTATCTCACTATTGTCAACTATCTATAATAA
Organism: Myotis brandtii; assembly: GCF_000412655.1. NCBI lineage: Eukaryota > Metazoa > Chordata > Mammalia > Chiroptera > Vespertilionidae > Myotis > Myotis brandtii. The sequence goes on along the minus strand of NW_005361913.1, from coordinate 1,028,653 downwards.
TAAAAGTGCAATATGCTAATTAGACCAGACAGCTGAATGACCTTCCGGACAACCTTCCGGGTGACCTTCCGGACCAAGCCGGGGCTCTAAGGGCTGAGGCAAGCCACTGCAGCTGCAAGGGCCGAGCCCCTTGTATGAATTTCATGCATTGGGCCTCTAGTCCTGGATATAAAAGAATAGTCACCACATAGGGGAAGAAGCAGTGTCCAGATTACATTTGAAGAGCTGGACCCCAAGCAGCCCTCTTTGGATCCACTTCTCCACTAATACAGCCTCCAATCTAATCCCCTTCAAAGGGTAGCAGCTCATTAGCAGAAGACCAAGAAACCAATGTGGATAAAAACTTAATGTTATCTTGAGAGTAAAACAAAGAGAAGTTTTGGCGGGAGGGTGGGGTGGGGGGGGTACAATTCTAAACGACTATTTTCTCTTTTATATTCACTGACCAAAAAATAATAAATAAATAAATCCCTATTATATAATTTAGGACTCAGCAAGATTTGGATTAGTCTGCTCTGACTACCATAACACAATATCACAAACTGAGTGGTTTAAACAACAGATATTTATTTTTCTCATAATTCTGGAGGTAGGAGTCCATAATCAGGTGCTGGCAGATTTGGTGTCTGGTGATGCCTCTCTTCCTGGCTTGTGGATGGATGTCTTTTGGCTGTGTCCTCACATGGCCTTTCCTCCATGAGCTCGGGTGTCTCTTCCTCTTCTTATAAAGACACTAGAAGGCCCCTGCACAAAAATTTGTGCACTGGCAGGGAAGGGGGGTCCCTCAGCCCAACCTGTGCCCTCTCACGGATCATGCTGCCGCTAGCCCTGCCCACCCAGCCTGCCCCGCCCAAGACACCGCAGGCCCGGATCCAGTGCAGGATCTCCCGCGGGAGAGCCGGTTGGGGGCGTGAGTGCTGGCGGACCGCTGTGGTCGCCCCACCAGCCCCGATCTCCTGTGGGAGGGCCGGTTGGGGGCTTGGCCGGTGGTGGATTGCTGCGGTCATGCCCGCCAGCCCTGGGTCAGGTCGCACACAGGTCGCCTGCCACCCGGATGGCGGCG
>NW_005361913.1:1001042-1027446 GCF_000412655.1 Myotis brandtii | reverse complement strand
CAAATTAGCTGCCATCTTTGTTGGCGGTTAACCGCCATCTTAGTTGGCAGTTAATTTGCATATTGCCCTGATTAGCCAATAGGAAGGGTAGCGAAGTTACGATTAATTATCATGTTTGTCTATTATTAGATAGGATTAGTCCTGTAGAATTAGAGCTCCACCCTTATGACCTCATTTACCCGTAATTGCCTCCACAAAGGCCCTGTCCCCAAATACAGTTACAAGGGGGACTGGGTAATTCAACATAAAAATTTGGGGGGACACAATTCAGTCCATAATAGGAATCTCCTCCAATCTTGAGTCAAGAACTTCCCCAAATACAAATGAAAATTTGATTTATTTCTGACTACAAATCAATGGGGGGAAAAACAGCATGTTCAATAAATAGTGCTAAGATATTTTGTTACCCATATGAAAAAGTATAAGAAAATTAGGCCCCTAACTCCAGTGCACACAAAAATACATGCCTGGACAGATAAAGTCCTAAATGTGAAAAGCAAAACTTTAAAAAAATTAGAAAGTACTACAGAATATAATTGACATTGAGATTCAGACAAATTTTTTAAGTAAACTCCAAAAAACCCCAAAATTATAAAAAGATTAATATATTTGACTACATCAATATGAAAACATTTCTCTAGGCTAATATCATTTTTAGAAAAGCAAACAAGGTAAACCATAAGCTGATAGAGATATTGGTAAAGCACATAACCAGCTACGGTTATGAAGGATATACAAAAAGCCCTTCACAGCAATAACAAAAAGCCCAAAACCTAGTAGAAAAATGAGGTAAGCATGTGAATAAATGAAAAACCCTCAGGCCAAAAAACAAGATGAGGGAAATGCCTATTAATAAACAATGAAATAACATTTCAAAGTACTAGATAAATAAACAACATAAAACTTAATGACTAATTTGACATAGAGAGAATGGCAATACTTTAAGATGACTCCCAGGTTTCTAGTTGAGCAGTAAGATGCACCATTAACCAGGACATGTTTCTATTCTAATATGTTTCTATTCTAATGTAAGAATAGAAACATATTATCAAAAATTAAAACATTTGAGTTTGAGGTAACTAAGGAATATCCAACTGAGATTTATATACCCAGGTGTGGAGCTCTCAGGGAAGAGAAGTTTGGCCCAGATTTCAGAGTCATGAGCATGTAGGTAGTTGTTAAGTTTATGACTGTGTTTGAGATTGCTCATGGAGATGGGAGAGGGCTATAGCCAAAAAGAACAAATACAGTGAAGTCAAGGGGAGATGTCTTATTGGTGTTGTTTTTTTTTTGTATGTGTGTGTGTGTGTGTGTGGGGGGGGTGTTTGTTTGTTTTTTAAGCCAACTTTGTTATTACTAAACAAATGCATTTGAAGTGCAGGCCATTCCTGCCTCATTTGTCTCTTTAATGGAAGATGAGTTTGTGTTGGCATTTGAGAGACCTGTGCAATGAGTCAACAGATTAAAGTCCCATTAGGGGGAAAAGAAACACTTGGAAACCTGCAAAACTATATGTTTATTTTCATAAGCAAGAATTTTATAACCAATGCATGCTAGCTATTTTACCATACCTTGGAGAAATTCCAATACCGTCACTGTTGATTATGGGAAGTTTCTAATGTTGATTAGCCACACAGACTAAAGAGATTTGACTTTGGCAATATAGATGCCTCCTTCACTGTGGAGGTTTGCTTTTTCAGTCTTATTTAACAAACACAGGAAGGTCAACTGCACGAGAGGTACAGTAGTGTCTTCTCTTTAGTTAGTATCCTAAATCACACGTATTTTGTTATTACATATCAAGATCAAGAAGGCAAAAATCTTGTATTTAATGGCTTTCATTTCTCAAACATGAAGGGGAAAAAAATCAAAACTACTTTAATTCAATGGAATGAAAGCAATGAATATTCCACAAACTGAAGCAGAATTTTAGCCAATATCTTCATAAAATTGTAAATTTATTCCTATAGCTATCTATATATAATGTGTAATGTGTGTAAGTTATTCTTTGTTTTTAAAGATATATTTATTATAACAGAATTTCTGGACCTGTGTCACTCTAATACCATTTCATAAAAGAAAAACCAATGATTTTTAAATATATATCTAAAATGTTTACCAACTAAACATGTATATGAAGATATACAAATTGCTTTCTTTATATAATGAAGTTTAATATCCATGCCAAATAGAAACAGAATAATCTTTTAATGTGCTAAATTTCTACATGGTTTAAATCAAAAAGTTTCTATAGCATTTGTGAAAAATGTCATACAAAGAATTAATACATGAACTATTAGCAACACAACATCATAAACAATATACCATCCAGACACATTAAATTTTAAAAACACAGATATATTTACTTATACAATGAACTTTAATGGTTTAGAGTGAGCACTGACATAGAAGTAAAAACCTAAATGCTCATAACTTGATCAAAACCAACAAGTTTCTTTACAAAGAGAAATTCTAAAGATAAATCATATAAAACCATGAGCTCAACTTAATCTTTACTTACATTGATAATCACCCATTATCATTGTACATATTAAAGATTTAAAGCACAAGAAAAACATTGAAGCAAAAACACAGACTAGATTTTCTCCAAACTTCTTCTAAAATTGACTATAGGCATTCCCTTTTCTCATATGCCATTACATTTGTGACACAACTCAAACACTCAATTATACTATGTGGTGTAAGCTGATGAAACTACAGATAATTCATTTGGTACTATTCATGGATTTAAGCTAAGTTGAATCAATGAAACTAGCTCCATTAATTACCTCCTGATTTGATAGATGCTTTATGGTTATCCAGACATTTTAAAAGTCTGTCCTAATTCCACACATTCTACAGGATGGTATACTTCTTCATAAACAGTATTTTTCTTCCTTATCAACTTGTGGGGACACACTTTCATTCTCCATCCAAGTCACTTAGACTTCATGGTAGGAAATATGCTAATTTCATGTGGTAAGAACAAAAATCAGACCCATCCATATATCAGGATATTTTCTGCAAAGCAAAAATCTTATAGTATTTACCAAAAAAATATGATATTAATAACAAAAACTAAATAAATAGACTAACCTTTTTTTAAAAAAAAATGGGTCTATTCTAGGACACCACATGCATGCAAGGAAGCTACAAAGCTTCTGCTCTGAACTTGAACACTAGACAGCCAGTGGTCTAGTTGTGTTCTATTTGTAATGAACTGGTTGCTTGTTAGCAAAGAGTCCTCTATACATTTATGTAAATCACACACAAACAGTAATTACCTTCTGACAGAACCTGTGTTGGTGCCATTCTGTGCCTAACATGTATGGTACGTAAGACTGATGACAAAATAACTAAAGAACTATATGCTGCAGTTATTTCAGGAAAACGGGACTATATATCTACTTAGCCCTCCCTTGGAATAAATTTTTCATTAAAACGCTGATAACTTTCTTATTTTGAGAAGATCTTCATATCTCTGAAAGTCTTTGGGAACCAAGTCCTAAAGCACCATGATATACGTCATTTCTTAGCATTTCTTCCCCATGTGTTTGTATGCATTGCTTCTCTCAAAAGAGACTTCCTCTATTAACAACGCTGTGCCTGAAGAGGCCTTTGCAATATTTTAAAGTGTGTGAGTGCGTCTGTACAAGTACGTGTTATTTATATGTGTATATCTATACAGTCTATTTCTATTCAGATTGGCACAAGTTCAGATGTCATGCTTTCTGTTTAGCAACTAATCTATTCAACTTTCTGAAATTTTGTTTTTGCTACATACTGAGCAAAAAAAAAAAAATGAACGTATAGAGCTAATTCTGTAGGAGAGTCAGTAAATAAGATGAAGATGCCCTCCTGTTATTCTGCAGCCACAATTTAAAAACACAAATGTTTCCTGGATGAATTAACTTCATCTTTTGTGAAGAACATAGGTCATTTAGTGAAATTTTCTAGGATATTGGCTTATGAGCTATAAGTTGGAAGAATCAGTATGAATAACTTTATATTAGTATGGCTTCACAACTGTGAGCCTACAGAGAGAGCTGGCTGACTGCAAGCCACACACACATGTATGGGCTAGTTCTGTCTTTTATAGACAATAGCAGGAACTAACACTCAGAATTAGACAGAATGCATGGAGTATCATATGAGTCTGGCATTCAAATATTCCCCAAAAACATAACCAAAAATGTTTTAATAAATTTAACTAAATGTTTAAAATTACAAACTTTGTTTTTAATAAATAAAAAGTCACCCTATGGCCATAGGAAAAAAAATGAGTAACAAAATTACCTTATGGTCATAGTATCATGTTTTATAACTAGAAGCCCATGAATTCTCAATAGTTATTTTAACAGACCCTAAAACAGGTGAAACATCCTTACTATGAAAATGATTTCAGTTAACATCTCCTTTATTTAATCTGAAGAACTCCTAATGTTCCAATTCAACCAACAAACCACTTGTTTACGAATGTCACAAACCAAATTAAGATTAATAAGAGTTCCATAAAATTAAAACAAATCTATCATTAAAAACAAATATCTTAAAGCCTTTTATTAGTTATCACATAAAAGCTATATGAATACTCATAGCACCCTCTCTCTATAAAACAATACCCAAAGCCAAACAAAGATCTCTATTGCTCACTTGCATAATGGCCTCAAATCTGCCAGTGACTCAATTTGTAGAGCTACTCTGAGGCCACTGAGAGCACCATACCCACACACACACAAATTTCCACATTTGGAAGGTAAATTAACTTTCATTATTTATGTTAAAGTCATCTCCAAAATCGTGTCCACAATTTTCATTCTCTGTGAATGATTTCTTCCATGGTTAGACAGCATATTTCAGTCTTTTTTTAAAAGTGATTAATTGTTCATCCCCTCTAGTTTATACACATATACAAGAGAAGTACCACATCCCCACTTTTCAATTTTTTCTCCAGTTATTGTGGACTATCACCTTCTTGAAATATATTTAAAATGCCAAACTTGGGTTTTAATGTAAAATAACATTGTTTTCCATTAAGATGATTCTAAAAGGTTCCTGCAAATCTAAGCTTTATAGTATGATGGAAAGGAAAAAAAAGAGGCACAGAATATTGATATTAAAAAAAGAAAAGAGAAAGAAAAAACTCATTAAAGAAAGAAAAGAAAAGGAATAACCTTGACAATTAGTTATAATTTATTATATTTAATCTATTATTTTTATAAATGACTTAAAATAATTAACCCCAGGCCCAGTATTAGTATGGGAATTTAACATTAAAAAAACACGTAGTCCATTTCCCTAGCAGCACAAGATTATTGCGTGTAGCCTATGGTGCTGTTATTGTCCCATCTGAAAAATACACCTACTAGTAGACAGCACAGTCTAGATTTTAAACGAGAAATATAGTGCCCCATTTATAATTTATTTTCCCAGATTAATATACTCTTATATCATTATCTCTTTCCAATACTGTTACATACATTATGGTGTCTCCTTCTACTTCCTATTTGTGGAAAGTATTAAAATAGCTGCTAGAAAAAAATACATCCATTTTCTATAGCATTATTCAGTACTTTATATAACTACTCTGACTCCAAATGGTTGGTTATATAATCTGGCAGGGAAAATATTTTAAATTTATGATTGATAATGAATTATATGAAAGCACTAGCAATTTAAATTTCAAATTTATAATTTCTACATAACAAAAATATTCTTTAATATTACAAAAATATATTAATTCTATATTTAAGGAAAAACTGCCTTATCTCTTGAGAATTAAAAAACAAACTAATACAACTATGCTTTTCTCCATATATACCTAACAAGGCAATTGTGAGTAAATATAATCAGTCCACAAACTAGTAATTGGAACTGGTTTCATTATGATAATTTTAAAACTTTTTTTCAACAATTTCTATCAGATAACTTCTAATTATACAGAAAGGAATCTGCTAGAAAGTCTAAATATAACTGGCTTGAAAATAAATATTTGCTGATATCCTTAGGGACAAAATATGACAAGGCAGTCCTAATAGAAATAAAGCAAAAAGCAAGTGAAATTGAGCAGTGACAGATTCTTCATAAGCCTACACTTTCCTTTTGTAAAAAATGGGAGCAAATTCAATCTTTGGAACAGCCAATATTGAGTTCCCTAACATGAGGAAGAATAGAGGTATATTATTGGTAAAGGTAGATTGGGTCACTGAAAATCCATAGAATGCCAGAATTTGCAAACCATCAATCTAGGCTCAGTAATATAACTGGATGTTCTTTTATAATTCCTTCCTGAGTTATGTGTTATGAAAGCCACAAGGATTAAAACCTGAAGCTCTTAAGGAAGGAACAATATTAATCACTAATACACTGAATGAATACTTCCTCCTTCCAAAATGAGTATCTTGCCTTCTTTTTAATTCTTTTAAGGTGGATTTTGGCTAAGGAGGAAGAAAGAATGGAATACAACAATCATGGAAACATTTTAATCTACTGCCATTTCCAAATTATCTCTGAAATTAAATTATAAATTGTTTATTCAATAGTTTATTGCTTTAAAAATAGTACATGCTTTCCTCCGACGGTTGTGGGTTATTGTTAAGCTGCTTTCTTATTATCATTTAAAATTCTATGCCTTCTTAGATAAGTGCTTTAGCATAGGCTGCCATCTAATAATCTCACTTCTAAATTTTTTAAAAAGTATACAATAGGAGTAATTCCATTCTTTTTCATCCTTTACAAAAACAAGTACCCAACTGTCTTCCAGGTCAAATTCTCCTCCATCTAGATCTCTTAATTTTCTAAATGACTTCTAAAAACACATCCCATAATGAGAAGTCACTCTCCTTTAGTAGCTATTCAAAGTTATCTGGTCTTTCCAATAAATCTCTAATTTTAAAATTCAGTAGGTAGTTTTCAACCGTATTGTCACATCATGTTTAGCAAGGACTATATCCTTATTATTCAAGTATTATAGCCCTTCATTTTTCTTATAATCAATACACTCTCTTTTTAAAAATCATCTATGCTACGACAGCATAGTCTTTGTTTTGTTCATTGTCCTCATTTTCTTGTGGACCAGTGATTTTTACTTCTGGCCTTGGTGGTCTTTGAGGGTCTAAGTCAACCTGGAGGAAAGCAGATCAAAACAAGATATTTAGCTCTTTAGTTACAAAGATAATAAAACTTACAAGGAAAAAATTACTCAATATTCCATTTAGCTATATAAATATTCAACTAAGACCAGTTCCTCAGGTTCCTTTGTGTTTTAGTCTATCATCACCCAGTGAACACACCAGTCTCAACACCACTTGTACAGAAGCCCTTTCTGAAACCATAACCCACTCTGTGCCTTAAGGAGGGCATATACTCATTTCCTGTGCTACAGGCTTTATTTTTCTTGATGTTTTCCTTTATTTCCCTTTGAGTTTTTCAAGAGCATATTTATACTTTTCATTTTCACATTTTCAGAGAAAAGGGAAGAGAAGCACGTAGCAATTCTACCCTCATGTCTCATTAATCCAGTCCCATACTAGCTGTTCTTCTGTTAGTTTTCTACAAGAGCTTACAAATTCTTTGTGAATATGGTACCAAGTAGCATAAAATATCAAGCTGATAAAAGCAGGACAGGATACGAAAACACAGAGGCAGCATTGCTCCAACAGCAGCCTTTGTCCTTGCCACTTGGACTTCTCCTATGTTATTAATGATATTGTCTTATTTAGTCTGTCTTTCCCCACTAGTCTGAAAACCAAGGGGGTGAGATTAGAATTAGGAGGTTCTCAATCTCTGTTCCATGGAATCCTGGAGGCTCTACAGCCCCCAATGGCCACCTATGTGGGGAGAACAGGACCAGCTCCAAGTTCCCCAACCCTACCGGCCATGATTTATGTTCTAAAAAAGAAAAAAAAACGTTACCAGAACTATCTCTTATTTCACATTCTCAAATAACTCTCATGAAGTGTCTCAAATAGCATCTTGAACACAGTGCAAGAACAACAAATGTCAGTTGGTTATTGTGTATTTGTTATATATTTCCTGCTGTTTCCTACAGTCTGACCACACTTCGCTTAAGAACTGTTATGTGGAACAAAATGTTACATAGTGAACTAAATTTTTAGTCATTTTATAAATAAAGAATTCTTTTGAAGATTCTAATTATTAATGTATATTTTATAATTCATATAAATCTGGCTTTTCATGTAATTGGTTTGCTTAGAGTACCTATACTAATACAAATAGTATAAAAACAAAATATCATTTTAAGAGAGATGAGTCAAAAAAGATTGAATTTCTTGAGTGTAACTGCTCTGTCTTAGGCATGTGTATAGTCCTTAAAATCCCTAACTAGTCACATATCAGGCACTTGTTCATTTGATTCCCAATACATACCCTCGATATATACTTCTAATACTTGTTCTTCAAATTATATAACCTTGATTTTGACTGATACCCAATTCCTATGAAAGGCCTATTTTTAAAAATTAATTTTATGTCATGGTTTTATAGGTTTCACTTTTATAAAAACCTATTTGGGTCATAACATTAAATGAAGCTAGGCTACTGGAAAAATGCATACTTGGATTTTACTATCTTTGTCTCACATAGAATTTATACTTTGATTTTATGCTATAAGCATTCATCAAAGGCTACTATAATAACAAAGAACTTCATGACAGTTTGCATTATTGTGTTTCCTATATGAGTCCCCAGACAAGAGATTTTGCTTCCTTTGAGAAACATCTTTTTTCTTTTGCCTTCCTAGAGAAATTAATTTTGTTTCCTTATGGAGATAAAGGGAATCATGTAATTGACTGAATTATTTTTTTTTAATTTAGCTACAAACAACCTCAGAATAGAAATTTTAGCTAAATTTTAATAACCATGTAGAACTACATATGGGAAATTTCTTATAGAATAGGGCCATGAGTACCTCATGCTGAGTCAAGATGAGAGACACATTGAGTGTTTTCATTTAGTTGTTAAGAATGTATTTGCAGCCTGGCAGGTGTGGCTCAGTGATTAAGCATCGACCTATGACCCAGGAGGTCACGGTTCGTTTCCTGGTCAGGGCACGTTCCCAGGTTGGGAGCTTCGGGGACATGCAGGAGGCAACTGATCAATGATTCTTTCTCATCATTGATGTTTCTATCTCTTTCCCTCCCCCTTTCATTCTGAAATCAATATATATATATAATTTTTTTAAGAATGTTTTTACATAAGCCATACAGTAGATTACAGGCAACTTTATACTGGTTCCTGAAACCTGGCCACAAAAATATTTTGCATTTTACCATGACTAAACTTGGTCTAAGAAAGATCAAACAGATAAATCACTAATAAGTAATCAAGACGACCCCATTCATCATACTGGGTTGGGTTGTCAGGGATGAGCAGACCAAGGCCTATGTTAGAGGCTACAGCTTTGAGGGAGGTGGGCCCTGAGCTGATGGATAGACAGGAAAGAAGGGCACAAGCAGACCAGCAGATGGTGAGAATGCTGTGGAGCACATAGCCTCTTATACTATGAGACTCGACTTTAGCCTATTCATCAGCATCTAACTTATTCTATCCTATCAAATTTCATCTGATCCTATGGAAGAATGCCAGGACTTGAGAATATCCTGCTCCAGGGCTATGGTGGGAAAACAGGCTGGGAAGGAGGCTTCGACACATATTCCTTCACCTTCACTGTATAATGAATAGAAATATATATTATTAAGTGCCTGGCATATTGTGCACTTAATTCAATTAATCCATTAAAGTGGGCTAAACAAATTAAAGTTTAATATTTCTATAGAGCAAAGAAGTAAGGTAGGTATAAGAGAGATGATGTTCTTGGTTTCCTTAAACCAGCGGTCGCCAACCTTTCAGACCTCACAGACCACCAATGGTCCGTGCACCACCGGTTGGTGACCGCTGCTTTAAATCATATCTATGCCTCACTGATCTTGATATTATTTGCTGGTTTGTATCTTCCCTGGTCTTAACTCACTTGTAGTTTTTACTTATATGTCTCTCTTTTGTTTTATATGTTCCTAGGAGCCTCTGTAAAAAAAATTTTTATTACAGGGGACAGCGTGAAGGCAGTCCCCCACTACCTCAAATTATGTAGTCAATTTTCCCACATTTGGGGAAATCGCAAGGGACAACACATCCGGAGTGCAATGGATAAGCCTTGCCCTGGGAAAACCACCTTCGTGATCATGGTATCTCCCTTGCTAGGTAAGTATCTCTGTAAATTTTTTGTAGAATAAGGGAGGAAATGGATGGATGACAAGGACGGACGGACATATAAACTGTTAGATAAGTGGTTGACAGTCCTTTTTTAATGTTTTTATTTATTTATTTATTTGTTTGTTTGTTTGTTTCTTTTTTTATTTTTTTGAAAGAGGGGAAGGGAGAGGGAGAGAGAGATAGAAACATCAATGAGAGAGAAACATTGATGAGTTGTCTCCTGCCCACCCCCTACTGGGGATCAAGCCACAACCCGGCCATGTGCCCTGATCTGGAATCAAACTGGTGATCTCTCAGTGCATGGGATGATGCTCAACCAACTGAGCCACACTGGGTGGGCAACAGTTCTTCTTAACTTATTGAAATAATATAGTCAACTAAATAGTATTGGATCTTTCCCTACTCAACAAGTGGTTTCAATGTAAGTCTTAAGTGCATGAATAATTCCCTAAGTGCGTACACACACACACACACACACACACACACACACACACACACACACATTCATGCAAACACACAAGAGAGCAAAAGCAATAGAAATACCTCCTCTTGTTCACTGCCAGCTCCTTGAGACTTTGTTTCCTCATCCACTGCCTCCTGAAGCTTGTTACTGACAGGATCCATTTCCTCACCATTTTCTTCATCAGTGCCTCCATTAACACGAGTGGTTCTTCCCTGCTCCTCCCTGTGCCCCGGCATCTCCTCTGCTTGCTCGGAGGCAGCTGTAGCCTCCCCAGCTCCTTCCTCTTCAACTTCACCATTCATTCCTGAAAACTCTTCTTTCTCTTCTGCATCCTTGCTTTCCTTCTCTCCGTCTTCTTCCTCATCTACAATTTCTGCTGGCCTCTGATGGATCAAAAGAAATAATGGGTAACAGTAAGAAGTTCAACACTAAGAAGTTATTTTCTACACATTATAATAATTAATAGTTGTGTTACAGTCAAGTAATACTTCCTTACATTTGCATAGTACTTTAATGTATATGATGTGTTAACCTTTATTGACTGCCTACTGAATGTCACTCTTCACAAGTATCTTCTCATTTGATTCTCATGATAATCCTGTGAGATTTGTCTTAGTCCTATTTCACAGGTTAGAAAACTAAGGTAAAGAGAGATCAATATCTAGCCCAAGATCCCACTGCTTATAAATGGAAGGGCCAGAATTAGATCTAAGCATGTGATTCCAGAACCAATGCTCTTAATGCCCAGAGCAGAGAGGATACTATACTGCAGGGTCTGTGGCCGATGTCCGGTGGAGTGTCTGGCCCTGAGGAGGAGGTAAGAGAAATTCTTTGCGGAGATAATATCATACTCACCACTAGTGCCTAGTGTGCGTTCATATCTCTAAATACAAAAAGGGCAAAGTTTATGGTACCAGAACGTGAATCTACCAGGTTTTCTAACACCAGATGTGGACACTTTCTACACAACGCCCAAGAAAGTTGACAGTATACCTCCAAACACCAACAACGACTGTTACGTAGATATGAAACCAAGAAGCTTTTAGTCCCTTCTGTAAAAAGTAAGAAATGCTCACGTATTTTATAAAGTCTAGTTAGGCTTTTTACTGCTATTTGGATACATGTAAACCTGCTCTAAAAGAGAGCAGGAGGCTGAATTCTCGAGCCAAGACTTCGGAGAGAGAACGACTTGGGGTAAAGTCCTGGCCAGGCTCTTACTGGCTTTACCTAACTTCTGTGAGTTTCAGATTCCCACTTATAAAATGGAAATACAATAACACTTCCATGGGGATCAAATGAAATAAGTTATATACAGTGCCTGGCACATCACAAATCCTAAAAAAAAATTAAATTCCTTCCCATTTGTTATAATACATTCTTTCCTGAAGCTATCATATTTCTGAACTGCCTCCAATAAAATGTGTGGGGTTTTTTTTTGAAGGATAAGTAGAAAAAAATAGAATGTTAGGACCTCAGACCTGCCTCTTTTTAGCTGTGTAGGGTTGTACAGTGCACTAAATACTGTGCCATCTGTAAATTGCAGGTTTGAGGCACAATGAACCCTGACCTCCCTTCCAGCTCTGGAAGTCCGTTCTCCTCTCAGTGCCCAAAGACTTGTTATGGGACAATTTACACAATGAGTGAACACGAGCTTTCAGTTTCTGAAGTAAAGACAGCAGTAAATGAGGACGAGTAGATTAACGTTCAGGAAAAATTTCACACTACATTATTTTAAAGAAGAAAGAGTTGAACCATGAATTCCTATATTCTATCAAAAATACAGTCTCAAATTTGATTACATGATATCAAAGATGCACTTTTTAAATGAAGGGGAAAAATAGTTGATTTTAAGATAGTCCAGAAAACAGTATTTATCATCATGCAGATTAACTAATAGTACACTGAGGCTGTGTCTTTCAAATTTTCATTCAGATGCCTAATGTGAACCAGCATCGGCGGGGCCCTAGCCAAGCCTAAGCATGCTGCCCAGGGCAGGGCCCTTGGGAAGGCCAAGAGCAGAAACTGGGGTGGAAGGGAGTAGATTGGCCAGGTGGCTTGGAAAAGCAAGAGGTTCATGAAATGTAACCATAGGGCTTTGCTAAGGATTCTGGGTTTTATGTATTAAGACCAAAATAAATAAAGGTGAGAAAAAACCCCAAGTTCCAAAAGAGAAAACAGTATGTTCCCATCTCCACACCCATGTCCCGCCCTCTCTCTAGAACAAACGTGGCAAAGCCCTGAGGCGGACACTCCTGAAGTGCAGGAAGTCGGGGCCTTCCCCAATGAGACACTAAGTCGGAGAGGGGCCTTCCGACTGGGGAGAGCTGGAATGAGGACCAAGTCAGAGAAACATTCTGGTGGCTCTCCACTCACCTGTCAGAGGAGGCCAGGACAAGGCCCAGGGGCAGCACATTCCTTTCCTGATGGCTCTGGGGGATTGAGGGAGATTCCATGGGGCCCTGCCAGACATGTGGGGGGCTCTCATCACAATGACTAGAGCAAGTGGGCCTAGAGCATTGGTTTTCACGAAGCAGTACTGCAGATGCCGGGTATTCAGAGACAAACACAGAGTCTGTGACAGCAAAGAGCTCAGAGCAGTGCAGAAACAATCTTGCTATGATAGGGCATGAGGAGAGAAGCAATAAGAGTGCATGGCAGGAAAGGGATATCCAAGGTGGGGTGTGGTAGCTGCTGCCAGGTGTCACATGACTGGTCACTGAGACTTCCAAAGCCTGGTGTCAATGGTGTTTGTGGGTAAAGATAACAGACGAGAGGCACACCCATCACCTGTCTGTGCCAAAGGACATGTTCAGTGCTTATGCATTCATCATTCTATATAACCTTCACAGTAACCCTACTAAGCACACTTCTTATACCCATTTTATTATAAGGCATCACACACCACTTCTAACACCACACCCGGGTAAGCAAGTGGGGCTAGGATTTGACCCCAAGGTGTTCTTGCCCCAAAGTTCTGGTGTTTATTCTCCCTTAAACAAACCACACAGATAATGCTACTTTACCTTGTTGCCACTGCAAGCACACTCAAGTGTACAGTGGAACCTCAGTTCTCAAACTTAATTCATTCCAGAAGGCTGTTCAAGAAGGATTTGTTTGAAAACCGAATCATTTTTCCCACTAGAAATAATGTAAATTGAATTAATCTGTTCCAGACCCCCAAATGATTCCCTGTTTTAACCTTTCTTATATACAGTACATGTCTAATGTACTGTTTAATCTATAAATAAATGCTCATTTTTTTAAAATTTATGGAATCAGGCCCCTACTAGCCTTAAACGAATCACTTTCAGCACTTGTTCCAGGGTGTCCTTCAGGTCAGCAGGCAGCATCTTTGCTTGTTCACATATCACTGCCTCCCAAAGGCTGTCACCGGCTAACCGCTTTCCTTTATCCAAATCAACACAGTTTTTCTACCTCTTCAATTGCCTGTGATCCTTGCTTCTTTCACACCCTTAGCAACATTAGCACTTTTGATGGCCTCTTTATGCTTTCAGATTGTGCTAATCCTTGACCCAGGCAACAAAAGTGTTCTCTCCTTTGTTAGTTGCCTGAGAGATGCTTTTTGTCATGCTGAGGTATCAGCATGAAAGGGTTGTCAGTTAGAGAACTGACGTTTGGTTGGACAACCAGGGCATTTTTTCTGTGAACAACCTGGTTGGGAACCGAATTGTTAGAGATGGGAGACATTTGAGAAACAAGGTCTGACTGTACTTGCAACGGTCAGAAATATGACATCTGCAGTAGGCAACATTACTTTTCCTGTTTAAAGAATTTCCAACCTGAGAACAAAACATCTCTGGACTTCTGTTAAAGACTCATGGTACGATCTAGGGAGGAAACACTGTAAAGTTTGTTAGGCAGTGTACCTGAAGCAGTACATTTAAAAAATTCAGAAACACTACTGCACTAATGGCCAATCAGAGATTTCATTTTAAGTTATCTCTGAGAACTGGATAATTACAAATCACTCTCCTAAAATTGTTATCATCCTTACTGTGCCTAAAGTTCCCTATCAGAGCAAATTTGGGTTTTGATTTAAAGAGAAGTTATATATTATGTCCTCAATAAAAAATTCAGTAATAATAACAGAAAAAGACCCTCAAAATGTACTGTAACCATTAGGAATCTGGATATGTTCCCAGACTCTCTGGGAATATATTACACGGGCTTGCTAAAGTCTGTTCAGGTGACTACCTTCTGTCTAAATGGGGGAAAGTCTGTTTTCCTTTCTTGACATCTGAATCTATGCCTGTAAGTTGCAAAACAATTGTGTGTTGATTTTTAATTTTGTATTTT
This sequence comes from Myotis brandtii, assembly GCF_000412655.1. Taxonomy (NCBI): domain Eukaryota; kingdom Metazoa; phylum Chordata; class Mammalia; order Chiroptera; family Vespertilionidae; genus Myotis; species Myotis brandtii. The sequence goes on along the minus strand of NW_005361913.1, from coordinate 1,012,433 downwards.
CCATCTTACCCTTTTCTTCACTCCCAATTCCCAAACACACATACCCTTTTTCTCTGTTTAATTCAAAGGGCTGGCAAACACCCTAATCTCTTTTTAAGGAGAAGGAGACACCGAGCCCCAAATTCCAGCTCTGTTCCCTTCACTATTATAACCACCACCACTAACAAGCAGGATTATGCTTTCATCCCATTATTTGTATTAAACTTCCCCAGCATAGCTATTTCAGTAGTCATCAAATGAATCCACATCTGGTTAGCTCAACTTTAAGAAATGCAAGATTATGGTGCTGAAATACCATTTTGATCAATTTAAATAAGACAGTAACATTAGTTAAAAGGCTTATAATTCTTTAAAATATCCTGAGTGTAAAACAAAATTTATTATTACTATGACACTACAATTCAGGGCAAAAAAAATGCTTCTATGACAGATCTGTAATGAATAAATGAAAAGCAATGTGCTTTTTGGTGTTATCTCCTTTGAAGTAGGCATTAAATTATTAAAGGTGTTTCCAGTGTATACATCAATCAAACCATCCCCAGAAGGAACACTGGTTTTTACACGCATGCACACATACACATAGATAAAATCTATACCATCATGAGGTCCTGCAAAGAAGAAAAAGAGCCCTCCTACAAGAGGAAGGGTGCCCATGGTGGGAGGGAGCTATTCTTTAGGGTAAAGAAAAAAAAAAGAGGCAAAGTGAGTGAGTTGCACACTTCCTCAATCCCCTTCCCTCCTTCTCTTGCTATAGAAAAACTTTTGAACCTAGTACCCCTCCCACAACCCAGAAGTGACATCCAACCTTGACAGTGGGACTCTCACAAAGGAAAATTTACTCAGGTGAATGGGATTCTTTGGAGGCCACCAGCAAAACTAAGCTTCTCTTATCTCATAGCTAGAACAGCTCTGTCCTGAGAGTCGGGCAATCGGCTAAAGAGCTATGCGCAAAGCCAGACACGGATAGTCACATATTGTATGATTTAATTTATATAAAACATTCATAGGTAAATCTATCAAGACAAAAAGCAGATTAGTGGTTGCCAGGCTTGGGTAGAGGGGGGAGGGGAGAATGGAGATTGACAGCTTAATAGGTCTTAGGTTTCCTTTTGGGTGAGGAAAATGTCTCTTAAAATGAGATAGAGGTAATACTTGCACATCATTGTGACCATACTGAATGTCACAGAATTATATATTTAAAAATGATTAATGGCTCATTTTTATGTTATGAAAATATTACTTCATTCTTTTAAAAAAAGCTATATACCCCAACTCTTCCCCACCAGGTACCCATTTACCTGGCCACATTTCTGTGTCTACTAAGATACCCAAAGAATATGCCACTTAACTTAGGGACCAACCTCAAATTATTCTCCTGCTTTACTCCACAATTGGACTATTGACAGCCACCTTCCTTGCCTCAGGTATATAAAGTTTCCCTTCACAAAATATCTGGTGATTCTAGGTAGTAGGTCAGTGATATTACATGAATCAGAAGGCTGCAGAAACTAACAAAGAAATTTGAGAACTGCAGCTTACTTAGAATTGAAATATAGAAAGTGCTTGAAAAATGTTTATTTGAGAGCCACATTCTATTTTAATAATGTGTTCCCACTCTCCTTCCCCGCCCCCGAAAAAAAACACCTTTTTATTTAATTTCTTCAAAATCCCCAGATAGTTCTCAGCCTCCTCCCATTTAGGTGAACCTGCCTGATTGACTGGCAAAGTGGTGACAGTCGCAGCTGGGCAGACACCAGTCTTAGCTCATCAAGCAAGAAATGTCATGTGCCAGCAGCCAATGTTCCACTCCACCTCAAGGAACCTTGGGAATATTCTGATAATGCTAATAGTTTAGATAGAGGAAAGTAACCACAGCAACCAAAAGGGAGGAGTTAGTTGGGGAGTACAAGGAGAAAGGAGCAGGGGTAAGAGCAAGAAATTGCAAATTAAGCTTGAGGGAGTGAGGAAGGATGAAGAGAAATAAGGAGGAAAAACCCTTGCAGTAAAGGGAAGCAGAGCTCCCATGCATGACTTCACCTCTCCTCCCAGTAGAAGCTAGTCCTCATGCGATCCCAAGAGATTGTGTTCATATCCGAAGAAGATCCCTCGGTGGGGGAGGGGTGCTCTAAAAAAAAGATTTATATCTTCTGAGGTTTTCTTCAATGGGGACATCAACTGGCAATGCAAAATATATACTGCACAGGATGAGGCACATATGGTCTGGTGGTCACAGCTTCAGGCCAGAATTCACCTCACCTGGCCTCAGAGTCCCCTTTGGAATTTGAGGATGATGATAATGACCTCACAGGGCTGTAGGAAGGCCCAAATGATACCATACACATAAAAGACCATTAAAAGCTGAACAAGCCATATCTATCTATAATAATAAAAGCATAATGCAAATCGACTGAACGGCCAAAAAGCAGAACGACCATCTGGATGACCTTCCGAACGAAGCTGGGGCTGCAAGGGCCTACTCTTGCACAAATTTCATGCATCGGGCCTGAATAATAATATATATATTATTGTTTGCACTACACTTTTCTTGCTATTGAATGGAAGGAGTTGAGAGTAGTTGTAAATACAGTATTTACACTAATGAAATTGTAATCTAGTGGGCCACTTAGAACACTATCCCTTCTAAATTTCTTGAAAACAAACAAAAAGTGATATTAAGATACTTAATAATTGTCTTGCCCTTATCAATGAATACAGTTAAAGGCAGGCTGATGTTCAATTCCTGGTTCATTAGACTGTTAGGTGTGATTCACATAAACTAATTATCAAAACTAATTATCACTGGTCTTATGTTTAGTCTTGGCTTCTGATTTTTCTGGCATGCATTTTTCACAACAAATTCACCATACAATAGCTTTTTCTTTTTGTTTCTAAACTGCTTTTCACGCTTAAAACTAATACAAATGTGCCAGAGAGAGACACCAAACAAGGATGATTTACATAAATTAGTACAGGGACTTAAATAAAACACAACTGTCTTCAGTTGGAATGAGAGGTTGGCAGCATCCAGTTAGGGGTGTAATAATGACAGACACTTAGATAGCACATTATGCTCCTGCAAGCACATTCGTATCTATTTGCTCTTCCCAAGCATGATGGTCCCCACTGTGCAGAGTGGAAACTGAGCCTGAAGAAAAGTCAAGCAATGTGCCAATATGACCAGTGGGTGACAGTATCTTTCATTTACATCATAGAAAAGAAAATAAAAGTTCCAATTGAAACACAGTGGTCCTGGTAGTAGCTTATAATCTGGTCACCATGGAAACCACTCACCTAAGCAGCCCCACCGCTAATATATGACTAATGGGCTAATGATGCAAAGGGCCTGGCTGGACTGAGCTGGGTTCCATGTCTTGTTTTTCTCCTTTCTACTAATGACGGATCATCTTTCTTACAGACTTAGACTTAAAAGCTGACTCTGTTCCCTGACTATTATTTTTTGGCTTATTAGGCAGCATCAAATCAGAGATGAGCCCCTTTTTCTCCCTGTTTAGGGCTTAACTGTGTCCTCTCAAAGTTTATATGTTGAAGTCCTAACTCCTAGTAAGGACCTCAGAATGTGACTTTAAAGAGGCAATTACATCACGAATGAGGTTCTTGGAGGGGGCCCCAATCCAATATGACTAATGTCCTTATAAGAAAGAGAGATTACAGCACAGACACATATGGAGTAAAGACTATGTGAAGACACGGGAAGAAGATGCCATCTATAAGCCAGAGACAGATCTTAGAAGAAACCCACTCTGAGGACATCTTAATCTCAGACTTCTAGCCTCCAGAACTATGAGAAAATAAATTCCCATGTTTAAGCCACCCAGTCTGAGGTATTCTGTTATGGCAGGCCTTCAAACACCATTATCTTCTCCTTCCCGCACATTCACATTTATGTGCATATTCTTTCCTCTCTCTCTCCCTCTGTCTTCTCTCGCCCATTTCCTTTCCTTAAAAAGCCCTCATTCTTTCCTCTCTCTCTCCCTCTGTCTTCTCTCGCCCGTTTCCTGTTTCCTTTCCTTAAAAAGCCCTTTGGCCCCGTCTAGGGCAGTCATGTTCCTCATAAAGGGAAGAGGGCTGACTGGTGTGACAGAGCAGGAAGGCCAACCCAGCCCTGCCTTCTGAGAGAGCAGTCTTCAGAGAGAGGCAGGGGGAGGGCATGTCCTCTGTGGAGGAAGTGGAAAAGAGTGCTGGCCGTTCCCCTTGTGCCATGCTGTATTATTCATTCTGTTCCCTATACATGGCCCAGAGTGCTCTCCTCCTCTCCGTTAGACACCTTACCCTCCCAGGCCTCCTGGCTCCCTCAGTCAATTGTACCATCATCGCGCCTATCAAATTTCTTTAGCACACTCTAATCACAGTGTGCTCTTCTTCTCTATTTAGGTGTGATATGAAAATAGGGAACATGAATTACTATCAAGTAGAACCTCAAACAATGTTTGGAATAATTATGGAATAATGGGGAAAATCAGCCTTGGCTCAATGGAAGTTTCTAGAGAAACTTTTGTTTTTATTGAATTTAGAGAGGGAGGAAGGGAGAGGGAGAGAGAAACATCCATCAGCTGCCTCCTGCATGCCCCACACTGGGGATCAAGCCTGAAACCTGGGCATGTGTCCTCAATGGGAATCAAACCCGGGACCTTTTGGTGCATGGGACAACGTTCAACTCACTGGGTCACACCTCCCAGGGCAAGAGACAAGGGCTCTTTCTTATTCATCTTCATGCCCATCACCACATTTACTGTAATATTGGATTATCAGTTTTCTTAAATTAAACACAAATGTGTCTCCCACAGATAAAAGCCAGCATCCTATGTGCCCTCAGGAAAGTAGATGATAATGAGAGGCTCACATTTATTGGATATTCTACAGATACCTGGTATTATGCCCCATGCACCTCATATAGATAATTATATTTAAACTAACCTTACAATCACCTGAGGTAAACACTATTATCAAAATTTGCAGATAAAAAAAAAGCATAAAGATTTAGGTAAACTTGTCTAAAATCCCACAGACTTATCCAAAATTGACAGAGGGAAAGGAAATCTTTTTTGACCACTAGATTGTTAAACTATTTTCCCAAGATACGGTATAGAGCAGTGATTCCCAAAGTGGGCACTACCGCCCCCTGGTAGGCGCTGCAGCGATCCAGGGGGGCGGTGATGGCCACAGGTGCATTTGGGGGCGATGAGTAACTGCTATTAAAATTTTAAAAAAATTAATTTCCAGGGGCTGAGTAATATTTTTTTCTGGAAAGGGGGCGGTAGGCCAAATAAGTTTGGGAACCACTGGTATAGAGCAATACACCAAACTCACTATGATGCTAATAGTTCCTTCCAGCCTAGTGTTGTCTAAGCCAGTGCTGCTCCATCACCTGGGATCTTGTTAAATGCAGATGCTAAGTCAGCAGTTCGGAGGTTCTGCATTTCTAACAGATCCCCAGATGACCATGGTAAGCCTCTGCACCACATATAAAACAAGACGTTCGTAAATATACAACTTCAAAACAGCATTTTTGGTTAAAATTTCTAATTATAATAATGCCTTGAAATAACCTCTCTTTAAATATTGTACTTTTATCTTAAAAAAACATCAATTTTATTGAAAGCTGGAGAAAAGTAGGATTGATTGTTGACAGAATGATGTTTAGACATAAAGAAGTCAGCGTTGCTAGATTTATTCTAAGTTCATCCCCATGCCACTGTTTATTAAGAGTCATGTTATAAAACAGAAACGCAATACAGTGGGGCCTTGACTTACGAGTGTCCCGACTAACAAGTTTTTTGAGATACCAGCTGTCTCTCGGCCGATTTTTTGCATTGAGTTGATAGAGTAATTTGAGTTAAGGAGCTCCTTAATGAGCTCCTTAACGAGCTCGGTCTCGGAACGAATTAAACTCGTAAGTCAAGGCCCCACTGTACATTAGGAAGGTACTTTTACCTATGCTTAAAGTATTTTGCCCTGACACATCAAATTTTGGTCAGTTTGTGACTAAAATTTAAAGAGAACCAATTTTAAGGTAGAAATTGTTTCTCCAAAGAGTACATCCATCCTGAAACTTCAGGAGTAGCTCATGCCCACGAGTAATTATGGAATACTATATTCTTTAGAAAGCGCAATTCTTGTGCCTCACTGGAGACAAGGAAGGGTGTTCGTTATATTCGACTCTATATACTCACTAAGCTCAAGTACATAATGTGAAACCGTGATCTCAGGAGTCACCCAGGTGATTCCAGCCTCGCAGCCTCTCTACCACCAAGGACATTAGAGCACAATCAGATTAACAGGCATAGTACACGCATAGGTGCAATTACAGACTATGTGTGCCCTTCAGTATAGAAGGGTTTGTAAGATCTCTGTGAGGTCTTTTCCCTTTCTGAGACTTTTATCTTTTAAAAACCACATTATTGTAAGCAATTGCTGTTAACATTTATTAGAAAAGTGACAGCAGGTTTTCTCTTTCACATGACATCAACATTAGCATTTCAGGTGTCTTTGCCTGAGTTTGCCTACATGTGTATCTGACTATTTATTTTGTGATGAACATTGTGAGGAAATGGTTGATTGGTATGGCAAGACAGAAAAGGTCTGGTAGCTATTATCGCTGGCTACCTCCTTGCAGGGATGGCTCAGGGGAAACCATACGTATTCAGGTTTCCTAGAGAATATGCATGTAGTTACTGAGATTAACTCAGGATTCCTGAGTGATAAGAAAAAATAAGATGGAATATGGAAATTACATGGAAATAAGCCACAAAATATCAAAAGCATCAATTATTTGAAGCTATTTTCACAGGCAGATGGAGCTGCTCAAATGATTTACACTTTAAACTCTGACAGTAACAGCAGCCCCAAAAACTAAAAATGGAAAAGGCATACAAACACAGTCTACAGCTAATGTTAAAGTAAATGTTGATGTTTCTTATATTTACATCAGAATTCCCTGAGGAATATATGTTAATATTTAAGACCTTTCTATCTGAAATAACAGCACAAGTTAGAACTTTCTCGTCAAGATACCCTACTCAACCACCCTCTCCCACCCACCCCCATTCCCACATATCTGGTCTTCCTCTCTGAAATAGACTAGGCCTAGAAACTGGAGATCAGAACAAAACAAAACAAATAAGAAGAAAGAATAAAAAGAAGGAAGGAAGGAAGGAAGGAAGGAAGGAAGGAAGGAAGGAAGGAAGGAAGGAAGGAAGGAAGGAAGGAAGGAAGGAAGGAAGGAAGGAAGGAAGGAAGGAAGGAAGGAAGGAAGGAAGGAAGGAAGGAAGGAAGGAAGGAAGGAAGGAAGGAAGGAAGGAAGGAAGGAAGGAAGGAAGGAAGGAAGGAAGGAAGGAAGGAAGGAAGGAAGGAAGGAAGGAAGGAAGGAAGGAAGGAAGGAAGGAAGGAAGGAAGGGACTACTTTAGATGTCCACTTCTCAATGTAACATTTGCTACATCTGAAATTTGATAAGAGTGAGGATTCTTTACAAGGTTTGGGCAGGAAGTGTAGATGTGGATTTTACGGCAGAGTTTAGGCATAGATGTTGAAAATATAGAAGTAACTGCACTTGTTTTATATTTCTGTCCCTATGGAAACTAAAATCATTTCCTATCCAATTTCAATGAGGTGCTTTGAAATAATCAATTTCAATTTTTCATGACAGCAAAGTGCTGCTTCCTGCTCTTAGCTTTCAGAGGCTTACTTTCACACAGGGGGAGAAAAAGGTTATATATGGTTCAAAGTACAAAGACCTACAGAAAGCATGGAGCTCTGGCCAGCCACCTGCTGAAGCTGGTTCACGCATGCCCTTCAAGCTTCACAAGTTCCTGCAACACCCATATGAAAAGATATGGTACATTTAAAACTAGGTAGCAAGGGAATATTTAGTCATTAGAAAAAAATTCCACATTAAATTTTCTCACTTTAGAAGTAAACATTAATTTTCTTTCACTTACATCAGAAATCCCGGAAGACTACACTTTAATGATTAACACCATTTCTATCAATTAAACACAAATCTACAATCACAATGTCACAAAAAGCCTTGACGATGAACACAGAAATTAAGAAGCCAGATCACCTTCACCTTCACTTTTCCAGCTGTGTGTGATGCTTATATCACCAAATATGAATAGGATTCACTAAGAGGCTGTGACTTAAAAATAAAGAATGATGAAAATACTGTTAGTGCATTATTCCTTTCAGTCCAGGGAAGGCAGTAAAGGCCGAGTGGCCCCCTACACAGATGGAACATGTTGCTGTTTGTGAGATAATAAGAAGTCCCTCATCTCCCACTTCCCTTCCTTGCGGTACTTAGAAAGAGTACCAGACTGGAGGCCAGGAGCCCTGGGCGCCTACTAGATTCCCGGCCAGCAGCTGTGTCTTTGTGGGAAAACGGCTTTCCCCGCTAGGGAGCTTTGTTTCTTCACTGGCCAAATAAGGAGTTTGAACCAGCTTCCTTTCTGGTTCTAAATGCTTTATAATTATTATTTTAATAAATATATTTCATTGAAGCAGATTTAGGGGTCTGATCAGAGGAAGCAGCTTCCTTTACCTTTTTGTTTATTTTATTACTTATGAAGAACTAATACAAATAAGCTCTCCATTCAGTTTGCCTTTCATGAGAGACTGCTGATTCTTCATAAGTAGCTGATAGAGTAAGTGATGAGGCCAGGGCATGGAGAACAAAAATATGTCGATGGGTATATTTGGATTTCAAACCTCCTGCTTCTGGGTATAGTCTCTAGGCTACAGATTTTTTTAAAAATAGCACTATGTTCTCTATGTGTAGACCAAGAATCACAAACTCAAGTGCCCCCAGGAGCTGGGAAAATAACATAAATGTGAAGTCAGGACAGGTGCTTGATAATAGGAAGTGCTGTGGCCTGTGGCAGACTGCAGAACACATGGCCTGCTGAAGAGATTCAGGTTCTGTAAGCTCGGTGCCAGCCAAAGAAGTACCTCTCACAGAGCTGGTCACAGGCTGCCAGGCTGCCCTCCCTCCTGCCGGTTCTATAAAGATGAATTAGTGTGAAAGTGATTTCTGGTTGAACACAGAAGACTGAACAAATGTGGTTTTTCTCACTCCCTTCTGATAACCCGCTAAATTCTGAAATTGGAGGTCTAACCAATAAAATGGCAAAAACCAATCACCCTACAGTGCAACTCCCCCAACCTGATGAGCCCTGCCTATGCACAGTGTCTCTATTGCTTTACTCTAAACTCTAACCAGATATGCATCTCAAATTTATATAATATTTTATGTCAAACATATTTAAATCTTTAAAAAAAACAAAACCACAATCAATTAACCAGACAGGCAAGAAAAGCTTCTGACATGTAGACAGAGATAAAAACATAGAAAGAAAAAGAAACTCAGAAGAAACAAAAATAGTATAAAAAAGAAAGGTTAAAATAATAGGTCTATCCTTGGAAAGATAAAGTATGATATCATATCCATTAAGCAGGAATAGGATGCTATAAAAAGGAATATTCAGAGAATCTGAAAGATCTCCTAAAACTTCAAAATATATGACTGGAAAAAAATTCAACAGATGGAAGAAAACACTTAAAATCTTTTTATTTTAAAAAAGATTGAGAAAATAGAAAAAAATCCATAGAGATGGAAAGTAGGAGAAGCAAGTATAGGATGAGTCTAGGAGGGCCTATATCCAAATACTTGTTATTCCAGAAAGAGAGGAGAGAAATGAAGAGAAGTTATCAAAAAAATAATTCAATATATTTTTCAAGACTAAAAAACAAACATTTACATAATAAAAAAGCCCATTAAGTGTCCAGTCCAATAAGCAAAAAGACCTGCACAAAGGCACAGAATTGGAAATCTTCAGAACAGCAGGAACAAAGACAAGAGCCTGAAAGCTTCCAGATAGTGAAAAAGGGTTATTTCACGAAGGCCCAGGAGACACAATGGCACTGAACTTTCCCAACTGCCATTCTGAATAGGAAGGACAATAGAACAATGCTTTCAAAATTTTGAGAGAAATTATATCTAACTAGGTATAATTTTATACCTAGTCATACTTAGTCAGGTTAGGATAGAGAAAAAAAGACATTTCAGACATGTAAAGTGTTTTTTTTTTCAAAAGTGTCTTCCATGACGCTTTCCTCAGTGGGCTCCTAGAGGTGAGTTCCACACAAAAATTAAGGTGTAGCCAAGAAAGAGGAAGATACAGAATCCAAGAAATGGAGGATCCACCCACTGGAGAAGCAAAGGAAATTTCCAAAATAATGGTGAAGACAAATACCAGGGTAACCCTGAAAAGCATACCTATAGAACAGCTGACCAGCTTGAGGCAGATGATTGAAAGGCTGAAAAGATGAAACTGAGATTTCATTATCACTACATATGGTTGAGTATACCAAGAGGAGATCAACAGTTCTGGCAGAATTTGAAGATGGCTTGCCAATAACTACACACAAAAACTAAACAAACAACAAAAAAAGCAATTACTAAAATAGGGAGGAGGAATAAAGGGTAACACAACAAAGGATATGTACCCAGAGTATACTATATGGATCAGCTAACAATAATACAGATAAGCAAAAATAACATACAGATTAAATATTGACTTAGCAAAAATTATTATCTACATACTAGAGTCCCGGTGCACAAATTTGTGCACCGGTGGGGTGCCTCAGCTTGGCCTTTGGGGATCAGGCTGAAAACGGCTCTCTGACATCCCCCGAGGGGTCCCAGATTGCAACAGGGCACAGGCCAGGCCTAGCACCCCACCAGTGCATGATCAGGGCCAGAGAGGGACCACGGGAGGGCACCAAGGGCGTGCCCGGCCTGTATCACCCAGTCTCAATCAGCTGGGCCCCAGCAGCAAGCTAACCTACTAATCAGAGCACCTGCTCCTTGGCAGTCAGTGCGCGTCATAGTAACTGGTTAAACAGTCAAACAATCGGCCAGACACAGCACATTAGGCTTTTATTATCCTATCTAATAAAAGAGAAACATGGTAATTAGCTGTACCTCCGCTACCCTTCCCATTGGCTAATCAGGGCAATATGCAAATTAACTGCCAGCCAAGATGGCGGCTGGCAGCCAGGCAGCTTGAAGCGAACATGAGGCTTGCTTGCTTCAGTGACGGAGGAAGCCAACGTTCCCCGCCTGCCGCTGCCGGCCTCTGAGCTTGCAGTTTGAAACATTGTTACAAATATAGAAGCTAAACAAAACCCCAGAAACCTGCTTTCAGCCAGCCGGGATCTCAGAGCTGGAGTTGAAACAGTGTTTCGATTATAGAACCCAAACAAACCAGATACCTGCTTTCAGCAGCCGAGGCCTCAGAGCTGGAGCCAAGCCTCAGAGCTAAAGCTGGCCCAGAATAAAAAAAAAAGAAAAAAAGGACAGGTTGGGAGCTTCAGTC
>NW_005361913.1:988822-1000010 GCF_000412655.1 Myotis brandtii | reverse complement strand
CAGGCCTAAGCCAGCAGGTCGTTATCTCCCGAGGGGTCCCAGACTGCGAGAGGGCCCAGGCCGGGGTGGGGGACCCCCCCCCCCAGTGCACAAATTTTTGTGCACCGGGCCTCTAGTATAAGCTATAAAAGGCTAATCGACCATCTGACCTTCCGACCGGGTGGTAGGTATGAGGTGCACTGACCACCAGGGGGCAGACACTCAACACAGGGCCTGCTGAGCTTCAGTGACTTGGCAGCAGCAGTTCTCAGGTGACACACCCCAGAACCGGAGAGGAGGGAGCCCGATTCCTCACGGGGTCCCACAATTCCACCTTTGGCCATGGGTTATGTTGTTGCTGGGGCACTTTTGGCCCCGAATCTGGTTTACTGCACACTTGCATTCGTTCACCACTTTGGCCATGGGTTATGTTGTTGCTGGGGCACTTTTGGCCCCGAATCTGGTTTACTGCACACTTGCATTTGCGTTCACCACCCTGTACAACAGCAACTTTGCAGAGTGCCCTCTCGCACTCCGGGACCCCTTAGGGAAGTGGTTCTCAACCTTCTGGCCCTTTAAATACAGTTCCTAATGTTGTTACCCCCAACCATAAAATTATTTTCATTGCTACTTCATAACTGTAATTTTGCTACTGTTATGAATCATAATGTAAATATCTGATATGCAGAGTGGTCTTAGGTGACCCCTGTGAAAGGTTTGCTCGACTGCCAAAGGGGTCGCGACCCACAGGTTGAGAACCGCTGTCTTAGGGGATGTTGGAGAGCCTGTTTCGGCCCAATCCCCACAGGCAAGGCCAAGGGACCCCACCTGCTGGAGGGACCCCCGCTCACTCCCCAGATGCCCTTCCCACAGCACCGCCCCAGGTGCGGCTGGCTAGGAAGGGACCACGGGAGGTTGGCTCCAGGCGTGTCCGGCCTGTATTGCCCAGTCCTGCCCCGGCGGCCACCTTCTAATTAATTTCCTTTCAATGTGCACAAATCCATGTACCAAGCCAATAGTAAAATTATAATGGAGAGGAAGAAGGGAAAAGGCATGCATGTGAGGTTTTGTGCACATATGGCCTTATTTGGGGAGGAAGAGCAGGAAGGAGTTGGTAAGAGATTTAAATAATCATCTTCCATAGTCATTAGAGATAAAGTTAGTAAATACTACCTAAAGTTGAAAAATAAAATCAGTTAATGTAGTTTATCAAATTTGATATGTCACCAGTTAAAAGGATGTCCATTCTGTGTACCGCTTAGAATGGGGGAAAAAAGCTAATTAAACTATGACATAGTTTGACATTGTAAGACCCAAATATCTCAGAGGTATTAAAATGGAGGGGAGGGAGGAAGGGAGGGGTGATGTAGAAATATAGCAGTGTATTCCATGAGAAACAACAAACTAGTTCAAATAGGTTTTCTCTGTAGAGAAGGCATCAAGGTGGGGAAAAGTGAAACGGGAGGTCGCCATTTTTGTTATCATCTTTTAAAAATATCTTATGTGAATTTTAATTAAGAAGTTTTAGACAAATAAACAAACACACAAATGAACAAATAAATTCAATCACAACCTACAATTAAAAGAAGCAAAAAGCTTTCATTGCTCCAGTGCTCATGATGCTGGCTTAAATGCTACTTAATGAAACTATTTAGCATAAAAACATTTTGAAATTATCATTATTTTATTACTCAGAATCAACTACAAACTGACGGGAGAATGCTATAAAACAACCCCAAATCACTCTAAAGTTACTGTCTCCATCTTGTGCTCTCTTCTGTCATATGGAACAAAATCTGAAACATAATTACTTATTTTCCTGTTTTATTGGTACTTATTTGCCTGTGTTTCTGATATGGTGATTTCTCCTTCCTAATCCTCACTTATTAGGTGCAGTTTACTTAAATATAATGAAACAAGCTCATTTCTTGACTCCTTAGCCTGGAAAAGCATCACTTTATAAATAGAGCATATTGTCGCCTGAGTCATTGGTGCCAGGGTACAGCCATAGGTATTAGCTCACCAGGCACCTGTCCCACTGCTTATGGACAACCGATTGATTTGGAATGTGCATGGTACTCTAATAAGGGTACCAAATTCTTATTAGACCTAAACTCTCCCCTAAGAAAATATGTTTGTTCTGGCCTTCTTGAATATGTAACATAATGTGACATTCTTCACTTTTCCATGAGTTCGAAGTATCATTAACTTGTCTCTAAAAAATGAAGAGTCTGGATCTTGGGACAGAGTTCAGACTCTTTCTTGGCTAGAATTTAGCCATGATGCCCCATTACACACACACACACACACACACACACACACACACACCAACAACAACAACATACAAACACACACAACAACAACAACAACAACATACAAACACACACACACAACAACAACAACATACAAACACACACACAACAACAACAACATACAAACACACACACACACACACAACAACAACAACACACACACACACACACACACACACACACACACACTTGTTGATGCCAGGCTATCAAGGTCTGAAATGTTACCCCACTTGCCAGCTAACTCATCAGCCTGCCAGTTTCATGGATGCTGGCAGAGGACATGAGACTCTTGGGTCAGAGATAGCTGACTCGACTGCTCACAGCAATGTCAGTAGCTAGATCACCACTTGTACTCACTCCCCAAAGCCCCACTCCCCAGGGCAATGTGAATAGGGTTAGGTGATCTACATAGTAGTCTGCTCTTCAAGGGCAGAACCCAAAGCTTAGAGAACCCAAATCTTTTATTTCAAAATATTTTTATTGTGGCAAAATACACATAACATAAAATTTGCCATTTTAACTAGGTTTGAGTATACAATTCAATGGTACCAAATCTTCTATGTTGGATAGTAAACCTGCCAGACTTACACCATATGGAGACATTATCTTTATTATACTAGACAATAAACAAACCTCGCCTTTGTTCTACAGCAGGGTTTCTCAATCTCAGCCCTACTGACATTTTGAACTGAATAATCTTGTGTGTGTGTGTGGGGGGGGCTGTTATGTAACAAGATATTTTAGCAGCATCCCTGGCTCCTAACCATAGATTCTCTCAGCTATAACAATCAAAAAATGTCCTCAGATATTGTCAAAATCACCTCCAGTTGAGAGTGACTGTTCCCATGAAAGTCACTATCCCTGTTTTTCAGGCCTGTTCACTCTACAAACATCCTTAAAAAGGTAGTCTACAACTAAGGCAATCAGTGCCTCTACTCACAAGATGTGGGGAAACACAAGAGCTCTACAGAGCATTGGCTCCCAACAGAGGTCTTAATATTTACTTCTAAAAATTGATTTGCTTTTCAGACATCAATAAATTACTTGGCACATGATATTTACACACACACACACACCCTTCTTCATGGACCTTTGACTAAAGTTACAACATGAACCATTTAGATGACAGGAAACCAACTCAAAGTAGTTAACTAGGATTGGCCTGAAAGGGAGTGTGTGTAAGTATCATTTATAGCTGAGCCAAATCATATAGGATGACTACATTTCCTTTCTGATGCAAGAATGTTTTCAATCCCTGGGTTAATCACTGTTTTTTATTTGTTTATTTGCATTTACTACTCTTCTTCTAGATCACTCCTGTGCTTTGAAGTTTGATAGACCTGCATTCAAATCCCAACTCCTTTGACAATACCATCTTGGACAAGTAATTCCACCTATGCGAGCTCCCTTTCTTCCTCTATATAAAGTGGGAATAATAAGACCTGTCTCACAGGGTGGTTATCACAATTACATGAGATAAAAGTGCCTACTACAGTGCCTGGCACTCGTAGGTACTTAATGAACAGTACTTATTGTTCCATGAGGACCGCCACTAGGGCACATCCTCAGAGCTGTTCTTACTGTAATGAATATTACTATAATGAATCTTTACGCTAATTTCTCCACACTCTCACTTGGTTTTTGACAATATTTATAACATAGCTGCTTAGGATATAGAGCTAAAGGTCACTAAATCATAGAGAGAATGACTCTACACCCTGACCTGAATAGCAGCTCATGCCAACCACATGAGCCAGACAATCCCAACTCTATTAAATCATAGGGTCAAAGAAGAAAATAATTCTGGCCTTTGCTTACCTGGTTTTGTTTTCTTCAAACTGATATAAATTAGTTGAAATTGCTCAGCTTTACAAAGCTGTCTAATCAGTCTCTTTTGCATACTTGTATTTTAATAAGTTAGGACTCTCCAGTCAAATAAGAAATCAAGCTCTGCGGACGAACACTTACCCAAGGCTGCTCAGGCTGATCTATGCCCCTGCTAGTCACCCTTCGTCATGATCATTAAACTTATGTGTAAAAAATACCTATCACAGATTTCATAACTCATTAAGTGCTTAACAAAGAGATTTCTCTTCTGGAAATAATGCTACAATTCTTTTCTTGATATCTGGCATTCTGACTTTGGAATATAAATTAGTCTTGGTTTTAGCAGCTAATAGGTGTTGTATATTCATGATGATTACCCTTCTTTGTCTTATAATATTTAATTACAGCTTCACAGAAGACTTAAAATTCCATTTAATCTCAGAAAAAATACCTATCACTGGAGTTTATGAAAAATTATTAGTTGTAACTAAGCCTAGATAATAAATTGGATTTTTGAAATCTGTGGTTTTTAACACATTGGGCTTTTCATTGGGAAGGTGATACAGAAAATGCCTGTGCAATAACCAAGCAGAAACTGCACTGCCTCACTGTGAAGGCAAACACCATTGAGAAGATCATCTGTGGAATTTGCTGGATTGTGAAATTTGCTTTTTGAAAGGGAAATATCACATAATAGTCAGAGGGCAAGTGGCAATACCTAGTGACTTCTCATTCCCTTGAGCCTGGGATTATGATTTCCCCTCCTCACCTAAATTCCCCTCCTCCACACAGAATTGTAAGAAACCTGGTTGAATTGTGTTAAAAAGTCTGTTTTATTTCTGGCCTCATTTAGCTAGAATTAACATTGCTTAATCCCTTCTGTAAGCACATGTGTGTAAACACACACACACACACACACACACACACACACACACTTCCGTGTTCCACTGGCCTAAAAAATAAAATCAATACACACATAGCAAATATTTGAGTTGCATTTATACAAGTACTTAATTTATGACAAAAATTCCAATCACAACAACTTCAAGGACCCAAAAGGAGAAAACATTTTTGTTTTTTAAAAACAAAACCAAACAACAATACCCTGCTTTTCTAAGAGGAGGACTATTTTTGTAGATAAAACCCAAAGCCAACACTCTTTTTTTCCTGTGTCAAGTTTCCCCCTCTTTATATCTCATTCTTAACTCCAATCACCATATTCTTCAATGTTGCTTTTTAAAGATATACCATTTTCCATCATCATCATCATAATAAAAGACTCCATCCAAATGGCTATTCTTTGTGGGAAAACTAAAAAGAAATGAAGGTGTTTTGTTTTGTTTTTAAGGTTTTCAGCCACACTGTACCTGAGAGGGTTTAACTAACATATGAAAAATTTGAAATAAAAAATAGTAGCAATTGGTTTATACATATTTTTATAGGCAAGGAGATTACCTGATCAACTGGAATCTCAACCTGAGTGTCTTCATCTTCTTGGACTTCTGCTGCCCCCCGAGTTTCAGATCTTTCTTCTCCAGCTTTGAAAATGCCTTCATCTGTTGAGACAAATACACAGTGAAATCAAAATCCAATTGTGACATCATGTGGCTGCAGGTAGAAATTACATCAAATACCTGAGAAGACTGTTTTGAAATAGGTATTTTGGTTCCCTTTGTCTGGACAGGATTTCTGTAGCTCCCCTCCCCCGCAATTCCTCTCCATTTTCATTGGGAAAAGCTTTAATGGCCAAAATAAGGCTCACCCAGCAGACTAGAGATCTGTCTCAGACTCCCCCTCATATGTTGGCTCAGATATAATAACACAACACTGTAAAGGTATTTAGATGGAAGAACTTCACACTTACTATCTCTGTTCTACCCTCCTGTCCACAAAACAGTATGATGCTTAATGCTTTAAGATACTATTTTTATACGTTTTTTCTTTCCCAAGAGAATGTTATGCACTGAATATAACATACTGGAATAATGATCTCTGTTCAGAATAATATAAAAAAAAGTATTTTTACTGTAACAGAATCATAGAGCTGACTCTGTATCGCACACAAATCAATCTTTTGTTTTGAAGATTTCCACAGGATTTTTACAATCTATTTTTAAAAACCCTAATTATCAAAGTAACCTAAATCTCTAAGACTTTAGGTTAAGCATCTTTGACTTGTTTTCCTGTGAAAGCAAAAGGAGCTATTTTCCATATTTGAAAGAGTTTTAATGTCTTACCCCTCAGTCTTCTTTTCAGGCAAAAAATCACAGAACCATGGGTCATTATGTCTGCCTATTTGCCTTACTCACAGATGTCTCTCTGTCCAATTTTTAAGGATCTCCGGGGATGGAGAGTTCCCTTCCTTGTTGGTAATCTATTTCACCATGTGCTACCCATAAGGTCTAGAAAATGTTTTTATCTTTTTTATTAAAACCACCTCTATTTCTCCAAAGAATGCTTATTTCCTAGAGCACAATTATTTAACATCTTTCCATAATAGTATTTCATGTTGTTAAATAATGAAATCATTCTTAATATATAAAAATATATTTTTATATTTAACATATAAAAAATATTTTTTTATATACGTTAGGGGCTAATTATATTTAAGGCACAATGTGACACTCTAAGACAGTGGTTCTCAACCTTCCTCATGCCGCGACCCTCTAATACAGTTCCTCATGTTGTGGTGACCCCCAACCATAAAATTATTTTCGTTGCTACTTCATAACTGTAATTTTGCTACTGTTGTGAATCGTAATGTAAATATCTGATATGCATATGTGTTTTCTGATGGTCATGACCCACAGGTTGAGAACCACTGCTCTAAGATATGAGTGGGATGTAGAGTGTTCCCTGAAGTCGACTACAGACCAGTGCATAAACAGAGATATAAACACAACAGAGTGCTGTAATAGAGCAGGGCTACGACAGAGCCCTATGGGGCAGAGCCCTATGGAGCTTAGAAGATATAGCCAGGTGAGGAAAGGAGGGAAGGAGGGAGGGGAAAGAGAGCGGGAGAGAGAGAGGGAGGGAGACAAAACCCAGCTCAACTCCTTTTCGTTTCTCCTAAAGAAACCATGTTGCTTTTTAATTACTTCTTTTGTAACTTCACTGAATGATGGCTTCTCTACTCTCCTTTTTTAAAAACTGGGGATAGCAGAGCTCCACTCACAGCTGATTCTACATGTTAAATTAATTCACATGGATTAATTCATTTAGAAGATTATCTACAACAATAATTTAATCCCAGACTGGATTTTCCTATCCTCCAACAAAATAGTTTCACTCTCTTTCCTTCCATCAGGTCTTGTATGCTTTCGAAAAGCAGAGCAACGTTTCACTCACTAGAATGGTCTCAGTTAAATCACCCTACATGTACATGTAAACTGCAAATAGACATACATAACAGGATACACTACAAAATCATTACCCAGTGATGACTCCAGCATTGGCAGCTATTTTGGATTATCTCTACAACTAACGCCTGCTTTCCCCCTAGGACAAGGCCCACACCGCATGTCAAGGATTATGTCCTGACTCTGATGTTTCTCACAACTGAGGACATGGATCCAAAATGACACTGCAGCCAAAAGTTCAGTGATACCAGAAGAAAGAAAGTAGAAAATAAAACAGAGAATGTGGTGGTGCTCTCACACATACAGGCCTGGAGTAAATGCTGAGCTTGCCATGCACTCAACAAAGCACAGGGTGGGACATTCTGAGGGACTCGTAAAACAACTTTCAATCACTGTGTCCTAAAGGAGGAAAGTGAAAGGGAGGAATCCAAGCCTATAAAATTGGAATCAAAGGAACAGGGTAAGGAGATACATGTCAAATTCTGGAACTTGGAACTCAAGGAAATAAAAATAGAAACAATAAAATAAAAAATCTGCTCTATTCACATGTGGAGTTCATAACTCAGAGATGCGCAGAAGCAGAAGAAACTAATTTCAGAAAAGGGTTATACAATTTGTTAACTGTTACCTTCAAAAGGGTTTAAGAAGGAAAATGAGGTATGTTTGACTTCCTACCTTCTCAATTACCTTAGGAGATAACAATCACTCTCACCCACACAATGTGCCTTGAGTTAACCTTCAGAGGCAGATATGGGATTCATTAGACTATAGCTATGACCTCTGTGCATGACTTTTTTGGATGATATTTTTGTATCCAAGTTTTGCACTTGCTTTCAAAGAGACCACAAAGAGAAGCTACAGATACAACAGAAATATATTCTTAAAAACTCACAGTCGATGAAATGTTTAACTGTATCCAAGCAGTGCTATGAATGGCTTGCAGATGTGTTTTAGAATAAAAATTTCACCAGAAAAGAAGAACAAGATCAATAATCACGAATAAAATAGAATTGAAAGTGCACTGGAATGGAAAATGGCAACCATAAGGAAATGAAGAGCAGAGAGCAAAGCTCACCCTGTGTATAGGAGCACAGAGAGAACACAGAGGTGAAAGGGTCTGGCTGAGGGTGTGGGGGAGGGGACTGAGAGGTGTGAGCACAGACACAGAAATGAGGTCAGAAAGAAATTCGTAGGAATAAATGGTGAGGAAAAAAGGAATATCAGCTAGAAAGTTACTGTGATAGAAAAAAGCCTCTTAGGATTTAATATTTAACTATAAATGTTATATATAGTTAAATATTTTAAATAGCATTTTATGACTATAAATATGTTTATATAATACATATGCATTTTAGAAAACTTGGAAGATGAAGAAGATAAACATCCTTCTAATCTTATGACCCAGAGATAATCACTAATATTTTTAAAACAGACATTCTCTCCCCTCCCCCCCTCACACACACACACATTTCTGCCTCCTAGGCAGCCATTGGCTCCTTA
The DNA here is from genome assembly GCF_000412655.1 of Myotis brandtii. Classification (NCBI taxonomy): domain Eukaryota; kingdom Metazoa; phylum Chordata; class Mammalia; order Chiroptera; family Vespertilionidae; genus Myotis; species Myotis brandtii. Next base: position 991,033 of record NW_005361913.1, on the reverse strand, counting down.
CATTAACCCAAGTTTGGTTCTGATTGGTCAGTTTCTATGCCAGTCAGCATCAAAAGCTCTGCCTCCTAGGCAGCCATTGGCTCCTTACATTAACCCAAGTTTGGTTCTGATTGGTCAGTTTCTATGCCAGTCAGCATCAAAAGCTCTGCCTCCTAGGCAGCCATTGGCTCCTTACATTAACCCAAGTTTGGTTCTGATTGGTCAGTTTCTATGCCAGTCAGCATCAAAAGCTCTGCCTCCTAGGCAGCCATTGGCTCCTTACATTAACCCAAGTTTGGTTCTGATTGGTCAGTTTCTATGCCAGTCAGCATCAAAAGCTCTGCCTCCTAGGCAGCCATTGGCTCCTTACATTAACCCAAGTTTGGTTCTGATTGGTCAGTTTCTATGCCAGTCAGCATCAAAAGCTCTGCCTCCTAGGCAGCCATTGGCTCCTTACATTAACCCAAGTTTGGTTCTGATTGGTCAGTTTCTATGCCAGTCAGCATCAAAAGCTCTGCCTCCTAGGCAGCCATTGGCTCCTTACATTAACCCAAGTTTGGTTCTGATTGGTCAGTTTCTATGCCAGTCAGCATCAAAAGCTCTGCCTCCTAGGCAGCCATTGGCTCCTTACATTAACCCAAGTTTGGTTCTGATTGGTCAGTTTCTATGCCAGTCAGCATCAAAAGCTCTGCCTCCTAGGCAGCCATTGGCTCCTTACATTAACCCAAGTTTGGTTCTGATTGGTCAGTTTCTATGCCAGTCAGCATCAAAAGCTCTGCCTCCTAGGCAGCCATTGGCTCCTTACATTAACCCAAGTTTGGTTCTGATTGGTCAGTTTCTATGCCAGTCAGCATCAAAAGCTCTGCCTCCTAGGCAGCCATTGGCTCCTTACATTAACCCAAGTTTGGTTCTGATTGGTCAGTTTCTATGCCAGTCAGCATCAAAAGCTCTGCCTCCTAGGCAGCCATTGGCTCCTTACATTAACCCAAGTTTGGTTCTGATTGGTCAGTTTCTATGCCAGTCAGCATCAAAAGCTCTGCCTCCTAGGCAGCCATTGGCTCCTTACATTAACCCAAGTTTGGTTCTGATTGGTCAGTTTCTATGCCAGTCAGCATCAAAAGCTCTGCCTCCTAGGCAGCCATTGGCTCCTTACATTAACCCAAGTTTGGTTCTGATTGGTCAGTTTCTATGCCAGTCAGCATCAAAAGCTCTGCCTCCTAGGCAGCCATTGGCTCCTTACATTAACCCAAGTTTGGTTCTGATTGGTCAGTTTCTATGCCAGTCAGCATCAAAAGCTCTGCCTCCTAGGCAGCCATTGGCTCCTTACATTAACCCAAGTTTGGTTCTGATTGGTCAGTTTCTATGCCAGTCAGCATCAAAAGCTCTGCCTCCTAGGCAGCCATTGGCTCCTTACATTAACCCAAGTTTGGTTCTGATTGGTCAGTTTCTATGCCAGTCAGCATCAAAAGCTCTGCCTCCTAGGCAGCCATTGGCTCCTTACATTAACCCAAGTTTGGTTCTGATTGGTCAGTTTCTATGCCAGTCAGCATCAAAAGCTCTGCCTCCTAGGCAGCCATTGGCTCCTTACATTAACCCAAGTTTGGTTCTGATTGGTCAGTTTCTATGCCAGTCAGCATCTCTGGTCCTATCAACGGGGCCTGATCAGAAAGGTGGGGCTGATCAGCAGCCCCTGTGGAGGCCTGGAGAGAAATGGAGGCAGGGCTATTGGCCAGGTGGGAGAGAAAGAGAGGCAAGTTCTGATCAATGGCTGCCACAGAGGCTTTGGTTCAGACCCTGCCTCTCTCTCTGCAGCCCCCTAGGCAGTCAGTGCTGGGTCGGGACGCTCACAGTGGCCCCAGTCAGTGCTGGGTCACCAGGGCAACCCAGCACTGACTTTCAGTCTGGTCAAGCCTTTGGTCGTTACGATCCTGGCTCTTTATTATATAGACTAGAGGCCCGGTGCACAAAAATTTGTGCACTCGGGGAGGGGGGTCCCCCAGCCCGGCCTGTGCCCTCTCACAGTCTGGGACCCCTCGGGAGATAACGACCTGCCGGCTTAGGCCTGCTCCCGGGTGGCAGAGGGCAGGCCCAATCCCTAGGTGCAGCCCCTGGTCGGGCTCAGAGCAGGGCCGATTGGGGAGTTGGGGCGCTGCCCCCTGTCATGCACAGAGCAGGGAGGATTGGGAGGTTGCGATGCCACCCTTAGTCAAGCTCAGGGTAGTGCCGATTGGG